>NC_052153.1:85334983-85656518 GCF_902713615.1 Scyliorhinus canicula | reverse complement strand
GGGGAGGGCAGAAACAGAAACTGCACAGTGTCAGACAGTCCGATGCGTGCAGCCCAAGGAGTGGGAAACTGGTGGCTTCGGTGGTCAGAGCGCCCAGCCACGGCAGCACGTATGGGCGCCGGTATGTGGGGCAGGGTGGAGGTTCGGCTGCCCTCCGGGTGGAGGGAGTAGGGTTACGGGTGTGTGGGACAGGGGTTGGTGCCGGGGACACAGTGCTGCCTGCTCACCATGGCCGTCCTGAGGAGGTTGTGCAGTTCCTTACAGCACTGCTCACCAGTTTGGATGGTGTTGCTGATGGTGCTTACAAACTCTGCCATCTGCACCCAGGCACGGCGAATGGCGGTGGCTGGCAGCCTCCCTCCCGGGCCGGTGTATAGGGTGGCCCGCCTCTCCTCCACGGCATCCAGGAGGGACTCATGTCCGGCGTCCCTGTATCTCAGGGCCGCTCTCCTTGCTGCCATTTTGTTGGCTGGGATGGCGTGTGTGGGGAGTGAAGTGTGTATATGCAGCTGCAGCTAGTCAGCCTCCTGAGTGCCAATTGCGCATCCCGCACCTTTCCCATTGGAAAGCAGTAAAGAAAGCAGTACGTACGTTCCCCAACCGGAAACCATGGCTCAACCGCGAGATTGACTCCCTACTGAAGGACAGATCTGAGGCGTTCAAGGCAGACGACCCTGTCCTATACAAGAAATCCAGGTACGACCTCCGCAAAGCCATCCGAGATGCCAAGAGAGAATATCAAACTAAGCTAGAGTCACAGACAGACTCTCGGCGGTTGTGGCAAGGACTAAGCAACATAACGGGCTACAAAGCGAAGCCGAGCAGTATCTCTGGCAGCAGTGCACCCCTCCCCGATGAACTTAACGCATTCTATGCTCGGTTTGAGCAGGTAACCAACAACCCGCTATCGAGTGCCCCAGCAACCCATAATTCACCCATACCCACCATCACAGTTTCCGAAGTCAGATCGGCCTTCCTGAAAGTGAACCCACGGAAGGCGATGGGCCCGGACGGGATCCCTGGTCGTGCACTCAGAACCTGCGCGGACCAGCTGGCAGAGGTTTTCACAGACATCTTTAACCTATCCCTACTCCACTCCGAGGTCCCCACCTGCTTCAAGAAGACCACCATCATACCGGTACCAAAGAAGAACCAGGCAACGTGCCTCAATGACTACCGCCCGGTGGCCCTGACGTCAGTTGTAATGAAGTGCTTTGAGAGGCTGATCATGAAGCGCATCACCTCCATACTCCCGGAACGCCTTGACCCACTTCAATTCGCATACCGTCGCAACCGGTCCACATCAGACGCCATTTCCCTGGCCCTACACTCATCCCTAGAGCATCTCGAAAACAAGGACTCCTACATCAGACTCTTATTTATTGACTACAGCTCCGCCTTCAACACCATAATCCCAGCCAAGCTCATATCAAAGCTCCAAAACCTAGGACTTGGCTCTCCACTCTGCAACTGGATCCTTGACTTTCTGACCAACAGACCACAGTCAGTAAGAATGAAGGAGCCGTGCTCCGAAAGCTCGTGTTTGAAACAAACCTGTTGGACTTTAACCTGGTGTTGTAAGACTTCTTACAGTAAGAATGAACACCAACACCTCCTCCACAATAGTCCTCAACACCGGTGCCCCGCAAGGCTGCGTACTTAGCCCCCTACTCTACTCCCTGTACACACACGACTGTATGGCAAAACTTGGTTCCAACTCCATCTACAAGTTTGCTGACGATACGACCATAGTGGGCCGGATCTCGAACAACGACGAGTCTGAATACAGGAGGGAGATAGAGAACTTAGTGGAGTGGTGCAACGACAACAATCTCTCCCTTAATGCCAGCAAAACTAAAGAGCTGGTCATCGACTTCAGGAAACATAGTACTGTACACACCCCTGTCAGCATCAACGGAGCCGAGGTAGAGATGGTGAGCAGTTTCAAATTCCTAGGGGTGCACATCACCAAAAATCTATCCTGGTCCACTCATGTCGACGCTATCACCAAGAAAGCACAACAGCGCCTTTACTTCCTCAGGAAACTAAGGAAATTTGGCATGTCCACATTAACCCTTACCAACTTTTACAGATGCACTATAGAGAGCATCCTCTCGGGCTGCATCACAGCCTGGTATGGCAACTGCTCGGCCCAGGACCGCAAGGAACTTCAGAGAGTCGTGAATACCGCCCAGTCCATCACACGAACCTGCCTCCCATCCATTGATTCCATCTACACCTCCCGCTGCCCGGGGAAAGCAGGCAGCATAATCAAGGATCCCTCCCACCCGGCTTACTCACTTTTCCAACTTCTTCCATCGGGCAGGAGATTCAGAAGTCTGAGAATACGGACGAACAGACTCAAAAACAGCTTCTTCCCCACTGTCACCAGACTCCTAAATGACCCTTTATGGACTGTCCTCATTAACACTACACCCTGTCTGCTTCATCCGATGCCAATGCTTATGTAGTTACATTGTATATCTTGTGTTGCCCTATTATGTATTCTCATGTATTTTCTTGAATTCTGTTCAATTCCCTTTTCTTCCCATGTACTGAATGATCTGTTGAGCTGCTTGCAGAAAAATACTTTTCACTGTACCTCGGTACACGTGACAATAAACAAATCCAATCCAATCCACATGGCACCAGTGCGAGCCCCTCAATGACCGCTGAATCAGTCCAGGTACGGCACCAGTTTTGCTGTTGTACAAGTCCATGAATCCTGCCCCGACGTCAGGAATGGAGAATTCCGCCGATGTAGTCCAGGAAAATCTCTCAGGTAGACTGTCCAATTAGCCTTGCATGAACTAGAATTTGTATTCCAGACTTCGGCACATCTTCACAGAATCACTGAATAATACAATGCAGAAGAGGCCCTTCGGCCCATCGATTCTGCACCAACATATGAAAAACAGCTGAGCTGCCTATCTAATCCCATTTGCCAGCACTTGGCCCATAGCCTTGAATGTTATGACGTGCCAAGTGCTCATCCGGGTACTTTTTAAAGGATATCAGGCATCCCTCCTCTACCACCCTCCCAAGCAGTGCATTCCAGACCGTCACCGCCCTCTGGGTAAAAAACATTCCCTCAAATCACCCTAAACCTCCCATCCCTCACTTTGAACTTGTGTCCCCTCCTGACTGACCCTTCAATTTAGGGGAACAGCTGCTCCCTATCCACCCTGTCCATACCACTCATAATCTTCTACACCTCAATCAAGTCATCACTCAGTCTTCTCTGCTCCAGCGAAAACAATCCAAGCCTATCCAACCTCTTTCATAATTTAAATGTTCCATCCCAGGTAACATTCTGGTGAATCTCCTCTGTACCCCTCCAGTGCAATTACATCCTTCCTGCAATGTGGCGGCCAGAATTGCATTTAGTACTCCAGCTGTGGCCTCAGCAAAGTTTTATACAGCTCTATCATGACCTCCCTGCTTTTGTAATCTATGCTTCAATCAATAAAGGCAAATGACCCATGTGCCCTTTTCATCACCCTATTAACCTGCCCTTCTGCCTTCAGAGATTAATTGGAGAAACACACTATGGTTCCTTTGTTGCTCAGAACTTCCCAATGGCAGGCCATTCATTGAATATTTCCTTGTCAAATTACTCTTTCCAAAGTGTATCGCCTCACTTTTTTCAGGGTTAAATTCCATCTGCCACTTTTCTGCCCATTTGACCATCCCGTCTATATCTTCCTATAACCCAAGACACTCAATCTCACTGTTAATCACCCGGCCTATCTGTGTGTCATCAGCACCCTTACTGATCCTATCCCCCACAAAGTCATCTGTGTCGTTTATATAAATGACAAACAATAGGGGCCCAGCGGTACGCCACTGGCCACTGGCTTCCAGTCACTAAAGCAGCTGTTTGTCATCACCCTCTGTCTCCTACAGCTAAGCTAATTTTGAATCCATCTTAACAAGTTACCCTGTATCCCATGTGCATTTGCCTTCTTCATAAGTCTCCCATGTGGGACCTTGTCAAAGGCTTTTCTGAAATCCATGTAAACTACATCAACTCCACTACCCTCATCTACACACCTGGTTACATGCTCAAAAAATTCTATCAAATTTGTTAGGCATGCCTTCCTTTGACAAAGCCATGATGACTATCCCTGATCAAACCTTGTCCCTTTAAGTGGAGATAGATTCTCAACCATGATCTTATTGAATGGCAGTCAGCTTGAGGGACTGAATGGTCTGCACCTATTCATATGTTCCTATGTTTATTTGAAGATGTAGTACAGGATTTCTCAGTGGACAAGATTACTATAGAGATTCAACAGCTTTGTTAATAATCACGTACAGCTGCAACTCTTTTATATCACTTGCTGCTAGATAAACCGAAAGCTCCTCTGAACAATGTATGTTGGTCACATGGTTTCGATTCTGACTACTTACTCATTGGAATATTCCCTCAAAGAAATATCCCGACTGGAAGGTGTCGGGTGGTGTTTGCCCAATGGCGTTCCCTGCAATACCATTTTTCCAGTGGTGGGAATGTTGGCAGAAATGCCATCTGCTGGGAGTCCAACTAAGCCATTTAAATGGATGTTTAAGGGCCACTTCCCATCTCCGCTGACATTTTATCTGTTTCATAGTGAGTGCTCTTTTTGTGGATGCCATGCCCACCCAGGGGTGCCCTGGTGTCAATGGTTATCCCTGCAGAAAGGACATACCTGTGTCTAATGACACCCATCTCAGTCGACATGGCCTATTTCCCTAACCCCATCTTCCCTGCCCAGCTACTCCTCTTCACTGGTGCATCAATTATTGAAGTACTGTCGCCTTGCAGGTGCAACCCAGCAATCGCTGCCCGAGCAGTGGTGCTATTGAGGCTGCTGAGTTGCTAACCCTTTGATTAAGCCCGCAGCTCTTGGGAGCAGGCTGCCACCTTAATTATGACAGCTGCCCCAATGGCAGCCACTTAATTGGCCACCATTGAGAGTATGTCCCCCTGGATCCCACTGCTGGGCTAAGTATGGTGATCCCCTGCTTTTGAGCTGGCAGCAGGACTTCAGCCTTCATGATAAGATTCCAGCATGTGTCTCCTTAACCAGTGTGAAGAATTGTTCCTGAACAATGCAAAAACAGAGAAAGGTGTGTAAGTTAGAATGGGGAATTCAATGTCAAATCAGATGCAGAAAGAAAAAAAGAGGTAAATAAAGGTTGTACTAAAAGAGCAGAGAAGACAGAAAATAACGTTTTTAAAAAGATTCTTATTTAAATCTCCAACCTGAAGGAATGAAACTCCATACTTGCAATTGTCAGTGTAAGACAGGTTATCCTGTAAAGTTGTAATGAGTTGACTTGACTTTCTGTGGCAAGATTACTTTGATGAATGTTAAATGCATTTAAATGACGCTCCAAGCAGCAAGATGTTATTTTCACAAAGTTCATGATGGAGCAACACATCTCTAACAGCAACTTTTCAAACTCCATATTTAATCATATATCTGCCCTTTCCTGAAGTTATGGCATTTGCGTATAAATAGCCGCAAGCCTTCACGGCCGTGCCTTTATTTTGGCCATGATATTTTATTATATATTTTGTGACAAATATTTTTTGTCATTGAGACAGAAAGGAGTTTCAGGCAGGTATGAACTATGGTCATCTTATTAACAAATTAATGTGCAGAATATTTTGGAACTGCTTTAAAAATAATTGTATCCTCCTTTTGCTCAATTCAAATGCTTTCAGATAAACGTGACGCAGGCATCACACACAAGATGCCTGCTCCTACCTGAAAATGAGTACAGATTCCTGTTGCAATTTAACACAGGGTTCTCTGACATTATAATAAATGTCAGCTAGCCATAAATATTCAAGCATACAAGACAAAAAGTACATTTTTTAACGTAACGTTTAGTACAATACAGCAGCTAGCTATATAGAAAACAGTACAGGACATCTCACTTCTGTTGGGAATTATGTGAAATCATTTGAATTTTGGAGCATTCAGTGTACAGCAATAAAATAGTGACAATTCTGTATTAAACTGAAACAGTGTTGCCTTGGCTATTAAGACATCACCTGTTGCACAACAGCAGCCATGGTAAATTCATACTGACATAATTAGCCAAATGTCATAGATACAAGAATGACTTCTGAGGATATCATGAACCTAACAGCAGCTTGAGGCCCTTAAGTAGACATTAAGGGCCAGTTAAGGGCCTCAAGTGGTGGCAAGGATAGAAGGCTGTCCACGAACCTTCCCTCTATGGACTTAATAGGGATGGAGGTGGGAAGGCGGCGAGGACAATTTCCCCTGGTGCCGTGCTAGACTATTTAAGAGTGAAATCAGGAAAGATGTTTCCACACAAGAGAGGGTGTGAAAATTCTAATAGCACTGCCTTCCACATGTGAGTTAATTGAAACTTCCAGGCCTGAAAACAATTGATTATTGGTAGATAAGGGTATCCAAGGGTTGTGGAACAAAGGCAGGTAAAATGGAGTCGAGGTCCATGTTAGCCATGATCTAATTGAATAAGCTGAATAGTTTACTCCTGTTCCTGTATTTCTGCATTGCGTTAGAGAGAGATAACAAACAACATCAATTGCCTACATTTCTCATTGTTGTACTTATAAATATATACATTAAAACTAAATTATTTCTATGTATAAAGCATTTGACCACTTTATGTTAATTTTTCAGCGATTTCGACATATAAGCTATTAAACAGGACTGTGGAAAAACAAGTAGTTCAATGAATGCATCAATTCCTGTCATGTACCTCCCACCATCTGTTTCTAATATCATAAATGCAGCTGTATTTTCTCAGCCCATTAATTGACTACAATAACTCATGGGAATAGTAATTTGTTGTGAATTCTATTCCTTATCTTCCAGGTAAGTTCAGTTTTATCAAGGGCATAAACTTGAAAGGGCCTTCCTTTCTAGAATCTCCTTGGTTGACATAAACGAGAAAGTATTATTGCGAAAGTGAAAATGTGAAACTCAGTGGTCTAGATTTTGCAGCCAAAATAATCATGCGTTTAATGTTACTCGCTGTTATTAAACATGTAAATTGTCCAGCAATGTACATATCCCACACATTACAAATCACCATAAATTGTCAATGATTGCTAGTTAGCCTTGTCCTCAAACTCGCAAATTAAGAAATTGCTGTATTTGCTCATTAATTACCAAATTCATCTTGCTGCAGAAAGTTTGGGCTGTTAAGTAAAAGTAGGAGTACATATTTAATGTATATAATACATAATAAGTTAATGCTCCTGCAAATCTACTCAACCTCTCTGGCCATGAAAGAGAACAATTGAAATTCTAGAGTCACATTCCTACATCTTACCTAACAGGAAAAGTAAGTAGAATATAGGGATGGATGAGCTTGTCAGGCAATTCTTGGCACGTACAGGAAGAGCTTAGAAAAAAACTGGCAAAGTGACAAATCGGTTTAAGACATCAAGAAGAGACTGTAACATCAAGGGATTGGTGAAATTCCTGCAAAAGCAGAAAATAAAAAGGCGAAGAAATGGAATCACAGTTCGATGAGACTGCTGGACAAAAGCAATAGTATCAGCACAATGGGCTAACTGGCCTCCTTCAGTATAATAGATTCTGCAGTCCTCCCAACATGCTATTTTGGGATGCAAAACAAGACTAGGCCGTGATTCTCCGGCCTCATTGTGCTCTTGCTCGAGCGAAACGAGGCCAATGAATAGCGGGAAAGGCAGAAAAAGAGAAACGTGGCAGGCGCCAAACAGTTTGTGATGCAACCAGCCCGCTCGTGTAGGCGAAATCAGGAACTCGGCAGAGCATGGCGAGAAACCAATTATTACTGCTTAAGCCCTCTTCCATACAAAGAATGAGAGCTACCTCATATCCAACAGCCTCCCGTGATCCAGCCACCTCCCCAGTAAGTGGTCACGCTGGCACTGATTAGGACTCCTGAAAAACGTGAACCTGGCGGAAGGGCATCCGTGGGGAGCCGAAGAGGTGAGTGGCCACCTTTGCTCATGGGCAAAGAGCCCAGTGGTGCTGGGCTTGCCACCTCAGTGCTCGGCGGTGATTGGGGCAGATCCTCGGCTGGGGTTGGGGGACCCTCCTCAGGGTAGGCCGCCATGGGAGAGTGGGGGCGAGGCCCATTCCTACCTCCTCACCCCCTACCCCCCTTCCCCGATGGCCCCAGTGATCCTCGATGTGCTTCGCCCTCCTAACTCAACCGCTACATCTGGGTGTGTCCCCAGGATGCACATCGGAGGTGGAGGCAGCCAACAACGTACCACGTCTCGTGGCCTTTGATGCCCTTGGCAGGCGTCCTCTGGGGCTCTGATGCCAGAGGGCCCCAGCTCACTTGTCAGCGGCACATGCACAGCCATGCCCCCTGTCCCGCGTGCTGGGTGTGAGATGCAGCCTCGTCAGAGGAGTGGAATTCAGAGGAGCTGGTTGCCACCTTCGTCACTCCATGGTACGGGTCCAGGTTGGCACCCGTGCCTCCTCTTCCCCCTCAGTGTCCATAGGGCCCTGGGGGTCACCTTGGGTTGGAGAGGAAGCTGATTCAAGCTCCCCTGCCTGTTCATCATCTGGCTCTGCCAGCCCTGGCAGTTTCCCATGGGCCGCACCATTGTGTCGACGCCCTTGGCGATGCTCCTCAGTGACTGGGACATGCTCTGCGGCGCCTCGGCCATTTCCATCTGAGAGTGGGACATGTTCCGCAGAATCTCATCAAGGTCAGCCTGGTACTGGGTCACATCCCCCAGCAAGTCGGATATTATGCCGAGACCCTCAGCCACGGCCATCACTGACTGCGCGACGCTTTGGACACCTTCATTAATGGTGCCGACATTGTGCAACAGACTCTCCACTGCGGTCTCCACCCTTACAGTGTTGGCCTAGGTGCCACTCATTGCCGGTGACAGCTCCTGCACCCATAGTCTCTGGCACTCCTCCAATCGGCTATGGATCTGCCGGAGTGTCGTTGACATCTCTCTCTCTGAATGTCCTGGCCGCACCCTAACATCTCCATCAGCTTCGGGATGACCTCTTCCATTGGCTCAGCATCAGGCTGGGATCCAGCTGGGTCCTGGGATCCAGCAGACCTCCACCCACTGTCTTACCTGGGGGTTCCTACCTCCACCTGATGTACATCATCAGCAATGCGGTGCTCACCAGATTGTGCCCCAGAAGCCTGTCCTCTAACATTTCCCACCGAGTACGTGTATCTGCACTGGTGGAGGACAGCAGTGATGTGGCCATTATGGTGGCATCTTCGGAGCTCTCTTCTGAGTAGGTCCCCAGGGAGGCTGGAGAGGGGGCCATCTGGGTTGGGTCGGCGCAGTCGGCTGGAGGACCTGCAGGAGAATGGACATTTGGTCAGTGGGAGGGATGGGTCAGTCAGTAAGGCAATAGCAACTCGTGTTTGGTAGATACTGAGGCTGGAGCCCAGAGGTACCTCACCTCTGCGGCATCCACCAGCCTCCACATGGGTGACTGCCCTCTCCTCGGCCACCCCAGTCACCTCCAGTGCATTATTCTCGAAAGTGAAATGAAATGAAAATGAAATGAAATGAAAATCGCTTGTCACGAGTAGGCTTCAATGAAGTTACTGTGAAAAGCCCCTAGTCGCCACATTCCGGCGCTTGTTCGGGGAGGCTGGTACGGGAATTGAACCGTGCTGCTGGCCTGCTTGGTCTGCTTCCAAAGCCAGCGATTTAGCCTTGCGCTAAACAGCCCGGGTGAGGATTCATATGTCCAGGTACACCACCGCCAGTCTTGGGTCACCCGACGATCGTGGGAGAGCTTTTCACGAGGAGGCATAGAAAGGACATCTTTAGCCACACATGTGGTTCAAAATGGTGGGAGGGGGGATGTGTATGTAGAGTTGGGGGGATTGAAGGGGAGGGGTGGAACGAGGTTTGGGGGTCGATGGGTCGTTAGGGAGGTGGATGCACCGATGGGGGCAGAAAGGTCTTGGGGGGGGTGGGGGCATCTACTCACTTGTGCTGCCCGGTGTTGGCCATTGACCTTTTTCCTCCATTGGAGACCAGTCCTCCTGCTCACACTCCCAGCACTCACAGCCGCCGCCTCCTCGTCCCAGGTAGCACTGACTGACCTATGGCTGACCCTCAGGGGAACAGGACATCCCTCCTGGCCTCCACAATGTCTGACAGCCTCCCCAGATCTATATCTTTGAATCTTGGGGTCTGTCTCCTGGGCGCCGTTGTTGCAAGGTGGTTGGGGTTGGCTGAGCAACTTAAGTGCAGCTTAAGTTCTGCTTGACCTTGTTAGTGAGCGGCTGGCGAGTGTGGTGCCGGCAAATCAGCTGGCGAGCCTTCATTTGCAGCGGGAAGCCCATGGAACCTCATTAATCAGATCAATTAACATTGAATAGCCAGGCCGAGGACTGGGAAGCTCGCCACAGTTCCCACTCGCTACCACACTTAGAAATCTTTCCAGAGAATCGCGCCCGAGGGGAATACAAAATGAATGGTAGGATGCTAGGGAGTAGGGAGGACCAGATAGAACTTTGGGTGCATGTCCAAAGACCCCTGAGGGCAGCAGGAAGGTAGATAAGATGGTTCTGGGACATTTGCCTTTATTAACCAAGGCATAGAATATAAGAACAGGGAGGTTATGATGGAACTGTATAAAATGTTTGTTAGACCATACCTAGAATATTGTGTGCAGTTTTGGTCACCACACTATAGGAAGGATGTGATTACACTAGAAAGAGGCTGGTTAGGCTGGAGTTGATTTCCTTGGAGCAGAGAAGGCTGAGTTGGGGGAGGGGGGGTGGGTCATCAAGGTGTACAAAATCATGAAGGATAATAAAGGGTAGATAGGAAGAAACGTTTAGTAGAGGGGTCAATAACCAGGATCTACATATCCAAGGTAAAGAGCAGGAGATGTAGAGAGGATTTCAGGAAAATATTTGACACCCAAAGGGTGGTGGGAATCTGGTACTCACTATCTGAAAGGGTGGTAGAGGCGGGAAGAAGTATTTAGGTGAGTACTTGAAACGCCATAGCACACAAGGCTGGGATTAGAATAGAATAGAATGGTAACACTACAGTCTCACGGCGCCGAGTTCCCAGGTTCGATCCTGGCCCTGGGTCACTGTCCGTGTGGAGTTTGCACATTCTCCCTGTGTTTGCGTGGGTTGTGCCCCCACAACCCAAATGATGTGCAGGGTAGGTGGATTGAACACGTTAAATTGCTCCTTAATTGGAAAAATGAATTGGGTACTCTAAATTTTAAAAAAAGGAATAGTATAGGCGTTTAGCTGGCACAGGCACAAAGGGCCGAGTGGGCTCTTTATGTGCTGTAAATCTCTTATGACTCAATATAGACCAGAGATCCTCTGAGGTTCCCACTCTCAAATTAAAAAAGCAGTCAAATTATCTCTCAGGTAAATTACACACAGAAATACACATTCAGTTATTCATCATTACCATAGCCCTAGTCCATAATCACAATGGTAACATTAAAGCAGGCATCAGAATATGTTCTTTGGTAGCTAGAAATGCTGTTAGGTTTTATGGTGGTTAAGTTATTTCTGCAATCATAATGTTTCAGCTCATGTATTTTCTGAAGTTTCACTCACAAGTAAAGACACCAGACAGAGATTAGCAACTGTGTGAACTACGAACAAAAACTAGGGGAATGGAATAGAGCCCTTCAAGGAAGTGGAATGTACCTCAATCATCCCCAACGTGCCCCGTCCTACCCACACTACCTTCCCATGTAAACACAGGAGATACAATAACTACTCTTTAACCTCCTCCTCTCACACTGTCCAAGGTTCAAGACATTCTTCTCAGTGAAAGAGTGATATACTTGTGCTTCTTTCAATTTAATCTACTGTGTTTGCTGTTCACAACACAACGTCTTCTGCACTGGGGAGACCAAACAAAGATGGAGTGACTGCTTTATGGAAAACTTCTAGTCTATCCATGAGTGTGGTACTGAGCTTTCAACTGCTTTTCCTTTTAACCAATGCCTCGATCTGAGGAAGAAGCATACAAATTGGCTAAGAGAAACAACAGGGCTGCAGATTTGGAGAAGTTTAGAATTCAGCAAAGAAGGATTAAAGTATTGATTAAGAAAGGGAAAATGGAGTACAAGAGTAAGCTCGTAGTAAACATAAAAACTGACTGTAAAACTTTCTATATGTACGTGAAGAGAAAGAGATTGCTGAAGACAAATGTAGGTGCCTTACAGTCAAGAACAGGGGAATGTATTTTAGGGTAGAAAGAAATGGCTGAGCAATTAAACACATACTTTGGTTCTGTCTTCACAAATGAGGACACCAATCAGATACCAGAAATGTTGAGGAACGTAGGTTTTCGTGAGAGGGAGGACTGAAGGAGATCAATATTAGTAGAGAAATGGTGTTGGGGAAATTGATGGGACTGAAGGCTGATAAATCCCCAAGGCCTGATAATCTACATCCCAGAGTATTTAAGGAAGTGACTCTAGAAATAGAGGATGCATTGGTGGTCATCTTCTGGGATTCTATAGACTCTGGAACAGTTCCTGCAGATTGGAGGGTAGCTAATGTAACTCCACCATTTAAAAATGGAGGTAGAGAGGGAGCAGGGAATTATAGACCAGAAAGCCTGACGTCAGTAGTGGGAAAATTCTAGACTCCATTGTCAAAAATTTCATAGCAGAGCACTTACGAAGTAGTGGCAGGGTCAGACAGAGTCCACGTGGATTTATGAAGGGAAAATCATGCTTGACAAATATACTGCAATTCTTTGAGGATGTAACTATTAGAGTTGACAAGCGGAAGCCAGCGGATGTGGTATATTTGGACTTTCAGAAGGCTATTGACAAAATCCCCCCATGAAAAATTAGTGTGTAAAATTAAAGCACATGGGGTTAGGGATAGTATATTGAGATGGACAGAACACTGGTTGGCAAATAAGAAACAAAGAATAGGAATTAACGGGTCTTCTTCAAATTGACAGGAAACGACTAGTGATGTACACTGTAATGAAGTTACTGTGAAAATCCCCGAGTCGTCACATTCCGGCGCCTGTTCAGCTACACAGAGGGAGAATTCAGAATGTCCAATTCACCTAACAAGCACGTCTTTCAGGACTTGGGGGAGGAAACCGGAGCACCCGGAAGAAGCCCACGCACACACGGGGAGAATGTGCAGACTCCGCACAGACAGTGACCCAAGCAGGAATCGAACCTGGGACCCTGGCGCTGTGAAGCAACAGTGCTAACGACTGTGCTACCATGCCGCCCATAGACAATTACCCGAGGTTGAAATTGAACCCTGAACCGTGGCACTGTGAGGCAGCGGTGCTAACCATTATGCCACTGTGCTGCCCATTCCAGGAAACATGCACAACATTAATGTCAGAATTCAAGGTTAAAGAAGTAGATAATGAGCAGTGCACATACATAAGTAGCTGAACTGCTTGCCCCATGGAGGTTTCCTATGCACTGCAGATAATGTTCAGCTTAAAGGTGGCTGTCACCGAATTCCTGCAGGCATCTCCGACAAACTAGCAGTTTCAACTCTTCTAATCAGCCACTCTTTTGCAAATCTACTCACTTAGGCAGATTAAAATTCTCCTTGTTAACTCTGTTTCTCTCTCCACAAATGCAGTCAGACCTGCTGAGTATTTCCAACATTTATTCAAGATTTTTATTATATTTTGTGTGAAGTAATATATCTGATTTCTAATGTTCTTTGCATTGGTTTATAATTATTGTCCTTCTTTTCTGCCTTATTTTAAAGTAATATTCTCAATTTATGTTATCTATTCAATTGAATATTTTATATACTTCAGCTAGATTGTCTTTTAACTGGCTACTCTCTCTGGGCTATCAAGATGGAGCGCTGCTTGTCAACCTTGAATTATTAGTGTAAGTTTTTAAATAATGAAAAGAACTGGTGGATAGTACTCAAGACCAAAGATTGCTGCCAGCTCCAGACTGCCCATTAATAGGAGGTTCCAATAGTTTAGGCACATACTCCATTTCCTGTGCAAATAATCATTCTAGTTACTTTCAAAATAAATAGTCAGAAATTGTTTGTTTACTTTGAGGTGATGGCTATTTATCCCAGCCCTTCCCATTTCATTCTGATAATTTTCAGCTATCATTTGCAAAAAATCATGACATGACATGCACAGAAATTCAACTCACTGTGCTTGTCACAGCTCCTCACAAACGCATTCCGATTAACCACACCCCGGCTCGTTCCCCATAGCCATATCAATTATTGCTCTTTGCATATTTATTCAAATCATTTTGAAAATAAATAGTGAATCTGCTGCCAAAACCAATTCTGTTTGTACGCTCCAGATTGTATGTTACTATTCAATGTCTTATATCATCTTTCCACTTATTCATTTGAATTTGGTGGTTTCCAGGGTTGTACTTCTAACAGAATGTAATGACAGAAAGGCAAAATCTCAAAAAGCTCTATAATAAAGTTAATTCTACTGTGCATGGAAAGCTATCTCAAACAACAAAACCTGTATCCTTTAAAACTTCTAATTACCACAAAGTTACTAACCAAATTAGTGGGCAGCACAGTGGCACAGTGGTTACCACTGCTGCCTCACAATGCCAGGCACGTGGGTTTGATTCCAGCTTCGAGAAACTATCTGAGTGGAGCTTTTATGTTCTCCCCGTGTCTGCATGGGTTTCCTCTGGGAGCTCCGGATTCCTCCCACAGTCCAAAGATGTGCAGGTTAGGTGGATTGGCCGTGAGCAATGCACAGGGTTATAGGGATAGGGCGGGGGAGTGGGCCAAGGTAGGCTGCTCTTTCAGAGGGTCAGTGCAGACTCGATGGGCCAAATGGCCTCCTTCTGCACTGTAGGGATTCTATGAAGACCATAAAGCCATACGATGGAGCAGAATTATGCCATTCGGACCATCGCGTTTGCTGCACCATTCAATCGTGGCTGGTATGTTCCTCATCCCCATTCTCCTGCCTCTCCCCGTAACTCCCGATCTCCTTATTAATCAAGAAATACCCTTATTAATCAAGCAAGATTTGTGCTTGAGGTGCTTTTACCTACAGGGCTACAGACCAAGAACTGGAAGGTGGACAAAATGATTCTTTGTTAGAGCATAAAAACTAGGAATAGGAGTAGGCAATTTAGCCTCTCGAGCCTGCTCCACCATTCAATATGATCATGGATGATCTCATCATGGCCTTAACCCCACCAACCTGCCCATTCTCCATAACCCTTCAACCCATTGCTAATTAGAAATCTGTCTACCTCCTCCTTAAATTTACTCACTGCCTCAGCAACCATCGTACTCTGGGGTAGCGATTTCTACAAATTTACAACCCTTTGGGAGAAGTAGTTTCTCCTCATCTCTGTTTTAAATTTGCTACCCCTTATCCTGAGACTATGATGTCTCATTCTAAAACAAGAGAAAGCATCTGCTCCACGTCTCCTTTATATATACCTTTTATCATCTTATATACCTCAATTTGATTTCCCCTCATTTTTCTAAACCCTAGAGAGTACAGGCCTAACCTGCTCAACCTCGCTTCATAAGACAAATCTCTCATCTCTGGAATCAATCTGGTGAACCTCCTCTGAACTGCCTCCAACGCCGCTACATCTTTCCTCAAATAAGGGGACCAAACTTGTCCACAATACTCCAGGTGCAGTCTTGCCAATGCCTTGTACAGTTGCAACAACACTTCCTTACATTATACTCTATTCCTTCAGCTATAAATGCCAACATTCATTCGCTTTTTTTATTACCTGCTGTAATTACGGGCTGGTTTTCTGTGACTCATGCACAAAGACACCCAGATCCCTCTGCACTAGAGCACCCCGAAGTCTCTCCCCATTTAGATAATAAGTTGCCTTCCCATTTTTCTGACTGTGGTGAATTATATGCCATCGTAATTCACACTGTATTGCATTGCATTGTATTATGTCCGTGTGGGTTCTGTATGTGAGCCGTTGCGCGGCTCTGCCCATAGGGGGAGATGAGGAGTTTGTACTGCGATCCGCCCTTGGCTCCGCCCATGGCTCTGCCAATGGCTCCTCCTAATAACCGGAAGTATAAAGCAATGCAGCCGTAAGCCTCCTCTCAGTTCCTCTGGTCGCAGGCTGGCTTAGCTGTTAGACTATTAAAATCACAGTTTACTTCCAATCACGTGTCTAGTGAATTGATGGTCACATCAATTTAATAGTCTAAGAAAACTTGAAGAAAACTACTATGGAATCAGCCCTCAAACCTGACCGACTAGAACTCGACCCGCAGGCTGCAGAGGCAAAATAAATCTTTCTACACTGGCTCAGATGTTTCAAGGCCTACTTGGCTGAATCAAGCACTTCAGAAACTACGGAGGAGCAGAAACTCAGCCTACTGCACGCAAGGGTGAGCCATCGTATCTCTACGCAACTTAACAGTATTACCTCATATACGGAGGCCCTGGCCATGCTCGACCGAATGTACGTGCGGCCCATCAATGAGGTCTACGCGGCCATATTTTTACGACCCACCACCAGCGCCCCGCGGAGTTGCTGGAAGACTTTCTGCGCGATTTAAAAGCCCTAGCTCGGGACTGCAATTTTCAGGCTGTATCAGCCGCCCAGCATATGGAGCTCGCTGCCCGTGATGTAAACATGGCAGGGCTCAGGTCCAACTATGTGCGCCAACGGTTGCTTGAGAAAGGGGCCCAGAACTTGGAGGACACTGTAGAGTTAGCTACAACCATGGAGGTCTCGTTCCGCAGCCTCACCTCGTTCCCCGCGGACTAAGCGACCCCGTCATGGACCCCCGACCAGCGACTGCCCCAGGCCTGCGCCACGCAGCCACCCACCCACTATGCAGCACCAGCGTGCCATTTTTCTGGGCAGCCCCAACACCCACGGCAGCACTGCCTGGCCCACAACGTGACCTGCAGCAGCTGTGGTCGCAAAGACACTATGCCCGGGTATGCCTAGCGAAGAAAACTCCAAACTCTCCCGCAGCCCAGAGCACTCGATTCCCAAACTCACAGGCCCGCAGGCCCCGTAATGCTGCAGCGTGTATGCCGACTCCGCCCCTACCCGACATGTGCGACTCATGGGGGCCACCATCTTGGCAACCCTCCTCCACGCGGCTGGACACGTGCGACTCATGGGGGCCGCCATCTTGAACGCCATCTTCCTCGCCGCCCGCCACGTGCGATCCACGGGGCGGCCATCTTGGGCTCCATCCTCTCTATCCTCTGAAACTCATCTCGAAGACTACGACCTCAGCGGACAGTCATCACGGAGCCACTCCAGAACAGCTGATCGAGCCGCCGACTATCCGCAACTCAGCGCGGTCACGTTGAACCAGTCGCGTCCGAAACACCTCCGGAACTCTATGATGACCATTAAAATCAACGGGTACAGGACGCCGTGCCGCTTCGACTCCGGGAGCACCGAGAGCTTCGTACACCCTGAACTGGTAAGACGCTGTTCGCTCCCTATCTTCCCTGCACGGCAAACTATCTCCCTCACCTCGGGCTCACACTCTGTTCACATCCAAGGGCACACCGTCGCGACCCTAACGATTCAGGGAGCCAGCTACTCTAATTTCCAGCTGTACGTACTCCCCGAACTCTGCGCCCCACTCTTACTGGGACTCGACTTCCAGTGTAATCTCAAAAGCCTCACACTCAGCTTCGGCGGACCCCTACCTCCACTCACTATCTGCAGTCTAGAGATGCTAAAAATCGACCCCCCTCCACTCTTTGCTAACCTCACTCCGGACTGCAAACACATAGCCACTCGCAGCAGGCGGTATAGCCTGCAGGACAGGGTGTTTATCAGAACCGAGGTCCAGAGGCTCCTACGTGAGTGGGTCATAGAGGCCAGTAACAGCCCCTGGAGAGCTCAGCTGGTGGTCGTCAAGACTGGGGAAAAATTCTGAATGGTAGTGGACTATAGCCATACCATTAACCGGTTCACGATCCTCGATGCGTAGCCCCTCCCCAGGATTGCAGACATGGTGAATCAGATCGCCCAGTACCGCATCTTCTCCACGGTGGATCTGAAGTATGCATACCACCAGCTCCCAATCCGCCCGGAGGACCGCCACTACACGGCGTTCGAGGCAGATGGCCGCCTCTTCCATTTCCTCCGGGTTCCCTTTGGCGTCACGAATGGGGGCTCGGTGATCCAACGAGCAATGGACCGAATGGTGGACCGGTATGGGCTGCGGGCCACGTTTCCGTGCTTGGATAACGTCACCATCTGCGGCCATGACCAGCAGGACCACGATGCCACCTCCACCGATTTCTCCAGACTGCCCAGAAACTTAACCTCACGTATAACATGGAGAAATGCGTTTTCCGCACGACCAGGCTAGCCATCCTCGGCTATGTCGTGGAAAACTGAGTCCTGGGCCCCGACCCGGACCATATGCGCCCCCTCTTACAACTCCCTCTCCCTCATTGTCCCAGGGCCCTCAAGAGGTGCCTGTGATTCTTCTCGTATTATGCCCAATGGCATATGTCGTAATCAATATTTTCCCCGCTTCTGGACTGTGATAGAATGATTCAAACAGCATTCATTAGGTAAGCAAAACTGAACTTTATTTTACGAATTAAAACTGCTAGCAGTATGGCTGAGACTTGAAGTCGGAAGGCAGTCAAGTACAAACTGCTGCGTCCGTCCCAAGTCTGCGATATTACAGAAGAATAGACGGTTTTTACAGTATAGGATCAAGATAACATGAATACAGCTTGGTCAGGAATTTGATCAAATGTAAAACATAAGTAATAATCATTACAATGGCGTCACCTTGCTGACCTTTAGGGGACTGGGGTCTCATATCATTATCTTGTCTTTGTTTTACGAGATGGACAAATTTGTTTAAGTACAGGAAGAGACAGTCTTTTAGCTTATCATATGTATTTAGCCATCTGGAATGTAAGTACAGCACTCTTGGCCTATGATAGCGCACGTTCCTCCCTGCGAGGCTAACAGATAATCCAAAGCCAGTCGATTTTGTAATGCCACGGTCCGGACAGCCACTAGCTCAGCTGAGACCTCGGCCAGTGCCTGTCCAGTGTCCCTGGCTTCTGTTGCCGTTACGTTTGCCAGATGTTCCAATGCTGAGGCCATGTAGATCAGTTCGTTGGATGCCTTGCCCGTTCCGTTTTAGAAATTGTTCTTTTTGCTCGCGAGGGGGAGTGCATAAGGGTGGGTAGGTGACGCATTTGGGGTACGACATATCCCAAAAAGCAGGATCCTGTCCAATCAATGGGGAGCCACGGATATGCTTTAGTGCCGCATATGAAATAGGTTCCATTGTAGGCTGTAAAGTCATCAGCGGATGTCAACCAGGGGATTGGGGATGTCTGTCCCCATGAACTGTTAGAGGTTACATTCCATACCCTGGACCAATCACAGTTAAACCTGCCCTTGTTGGATATGCCTGGTACCGGTCTTTTCCAGTCAATTGTAAGGTTGCACCTACTTTGCCCCATTAACTTTCCTTTCCCTGATTTATTAAAACATATGGAACCTTGAACATTATATGAGTGGACAGTGAGGGAGGGTGGAGTCAGGGCATGATTATAGGTAGGTTGATACGAAGCTGAAAATTTAGTCATGTCATAGCCAGCAGATCTCTATATTTTCATATTCCCCCTATCTCCCCTGATCCATGTTTGATTTTGTCGTAAAATCCATTCAACTGTTTCTGCGGTATGAAAGGCGAGGGATTGGAGAGGTATTCCTTCCCTTGACTGGACGGGGATGTGGGTGCAAACCCAACACTTGCTAATATTCAATTTTTCGGCGTAAAGATATGACATATGTAAATAGGTATTGGAAGGCAGGTCTCGTTTAGTTTGTTTTTTTTTTACTACCGTGTGGCCATTAAGGCTAAATAGTCCAGAAAGTCCAAAAATTATACTGAAGATCTTCATCCTGTGTTCTCGTCTGGGTTGGAGACTATCTTTTTGCAATCGGATAGATGTATCCAACTGGCACGTCCTTCAACTTTGACCAAAGTTGGCGTCGTCAGTAGTACGAGGAAGGGTCCGCTCCAGCGTTGTCCTAGTTTCTTTCTGTCCCAGTTTTTTACCAACACGTGGTCTCCGGGTTTGACCACTGGATATCGAGGGACGGCTGTCCCTGTTGTTACTGGTAGATGTACCTGTTTTACCTGTGAGTGAAGAAACTTCAAAGAAAGTGTTAATTGCTTCAAATAGTTCTGCATTTGTTCCCCCATCAAATGGAGGTCTACTCCCTCTAGGGGTTTTTCATGGGCATCCCAGAGAGTCCTCATTGGCCGACCATAGACTATCTCTGCAGCTGACAGTCCGGTCCGCGAATGGGGAGTCACTCGCATGTGAAACAGTGCCAAAGGAAATACTTTTAGCCAATTTAATCCAGTTTCTTCAGTTAATTTAGATAATTTTTCTTTTAAAGTCCTGTTGGCTCTTTCCACAATTCCTGCTGCCTGCGGGTGATACGCGCAGTGCAGTTGCTGTTTAATTACAAGTGCTTTGCACAATTCAGTATTAATTCGAGCTACAAAATGTGGTCCATTGTCTGAGCTCACCATTTTTGGTACCCCAAAGCGAGGAATGACTTCCGTTAACAACAACTTCACTACTGTATGTGCCGTACAATTAGTGGTGGGGAAGGCTTCAATCCATTTACTAAACACATCGATTATTACTAAACAATATTTATAGCACTGTGCTTTTGGGAATTCGATAAAATCAAGCTGTATACAAGCAAAAGGACCATCTGGCAAGGGGGTGGTTCCGGGAGGGCATTTAATACCTTTACCCTTATTATGTTTCATGCAAATGACGCATCGATCCAGCGGCGTGTGCGCTGCTGTATTCAAATCTGGGTGCCACCAAGTTTAGGAGTAGCTGTACCACTCCCTCCTTGCCAAGATGGGTATAAGAATGCAAATAATCAACAAGTACCGACAATAAAGAATTCGGAATACAAACTTGACCAACTGGAGTCAGCCAGAGGTCTCGTGTCAAGGAGTGTGAACACCCCATTGACTTCCATAGTGTTCGCTCAGAATCAGAGGCGTCCCTCTGTAAATTTTGAACTTCAGCTATCTCTGGCATGCCCTTCGTCCTTAATGCAGGTACCTGGTTTAAAGCCTGATTAGCCCCACTGGGAACAATTAAAGAGGTTGATGAAGCTGCAGTTTTAGCAGCTGAATCAGAACGGGCATTTCCTAATTGAATAGGAGTGCCACCCTTCGTGTGCGCAACACATTTAATAACTGCCAATTGACGGGGTAGCTGAATAGCATCGAGGAGATTTTTAACCCAAAGAGCATTTTGAATGGGAGTCCCCGCAGAGGTGAGAAAACCTCGCTGTTGCCAGAGGCGGCCGAAATCATGGGTCACGCCAAAGGCATACCTAGAATCAGTGTAAACATTAGTACTTTTGTCTGTGGCCAAAATACATGCTCGAGTAAGGGCGAATAGCTCGGCTTTTTGTGCAGAGACAGGGGTCTGGAAGGCTGCTGCTTCCTGCACGTCAGTGTCGGTTACCACGGCATATCCCGACTGTGGGACGCCAAATGGGGAAATGGAAGAACTGCCATCAACATAAAAAATTAGATCTGGATTATCAATAGGCCTGTCTGTTAAATCCGGGCGAGGTGCGGTAAGGAAGTGGTTCCGAAGCAAACAATCGTGTGATGGGTCCTCAAGGTTATCAGGGGGCTGTTCAAGGAACACAGCAGGATTTGAGGTTGAACAATAATGAAAAGAGAGGTAGGGGTTTTGCAATCGTGAAACCTCATAGCGGCTCAAGCGCGCTTGAGTCAGATGTTGGGTTTGCTGAGACGTTAGGAGAGCCACGATAGAGTGTGAAGTATGCACTTGTACTGGCTGGTGAAGGGTCAGATTAGAGGCTGCCTGTGCTAACAAATGGACAGCAGTAAGAGGTAGACCGCAAGCTACAGGATCTAATTTGGTAGAATAGTAGGCGACCAGGCGACGCCAGTCACCGTGTTCTTGTGTAAGAACACCAGTGGCGCATTTATCAAGAACATTAACGTACAGCTGAAAGGGTCTGTCATACATAGGTCGTCCTAGCGCTGGGGCGGTAGCCAGGGCGTTTTTCAGAGTAATAAAAGATTGCTTTGCTGAATCAGGTAGATCAAACTTAAGAGGAGCATTTTGAGAGGAGTACGGAGTTAATTCTTTAGTATGTACAGTAACATTCGGAATCCATTGTCTGCAAAAGTTCACTAATCCTAAAAAGGCTCGCACCTGCTTGGGCGATGTAGGAAATGGGGTCTGCAGTATAGGAGTAATGCGTACCTGAGTAAGGGAGCGATCAGTAGCACTTATTAGGACACCCAAAAATTTGACTTGTCGTTGGCCTTGATGAACTTTAGCGGGTGGGATCACATATCCCCATGAATGGAGACGGATGAGCAGGTAAAAGGTGTCACGCTGGTTAGCGATGAAATCAGGGCTGGCAAGGAGTAAGTCATCAACGTATTGAATGATGGTGGAGCCACCAGGAGGTGCTAATGTCGCTAACTGTGAGTGCAATGCCTGTGAGAAAATGGTTGGACTTCCATTAAGGAAAGGATCAGCTTGTCCTCTTAGTGCAGCTGCCAGAAATCCCAGAAACTTGGCACTGTAGCCTTCGTTGACAGAAAGGGTCACGTGGGGTGACACAAGTCTCGACTGACGCCATAGGCTGTGGGGTAAATCAACAAGAAAGGCAGACCCTTTTTTTGTCTTGGTAAATGCTCTCCAAATCGGACGAGCATACTGTATGATCGTAGCAAAGAGTGACATGTGGATTGGGAATATCTAAGGGAGGTGAAAAGTGTGAGGAATCAAAATCAATCGACCACCACTGTGGAATAGTGAATAGGGGAAAATTTTGAAGCTGGGCCTGCGGGATAGGTGATATAGTAATGCCGTTATCAAGGCTTGGGTCACTATATTCTCTCATCTGGACTCTATCAGGTGTTTTAATAGCTGTGCCCAAGTGTCATTAATCTTTTGTAAGACTTCCTGCAGTTTTTAGATTTTTATTTTTTTAAACAGTGGTACTCAGGGTTAACGTTAGCTGCCAGCATAGAACAGAGAGCAATCAGGCGCAGGCACAGAAGTTATTAAATCTTGCAGCTGGTGACCTCGTATTTGAGACAGTTCTATAAACATTCCATTATCAATGCACTTGTATTACCACTCCGAATTTGCAGTGTCTGTCTGCCTAATAGGTCAGGTGTCGTTAGTTGAGGTACATCCTTCCTGGGAGAGGGCTATGAATAGTCAATTTTCAATATTTGCTATTTAACCAGTTTTTTTGGAAAGAGACATTACTGGATGTTTATTTTTTTTTATTTCAAATGAACTGAACCACCGCCGAGTCTATCTGGACGGCCTGAAACGATCTGAAGTTATTTTAGACAAGAATCCATTGTTAAGTTACTAACCGTAATCTTGTATTGACTTTGCTCCCCTTTTTTCATTTTAGGAGATTTGTTATCCTCAGATATTCCTGAACAAAAACTAATGGAGTGTTTTAGCCCCTTTCTGATCAAGGTGGATAGCCTAACTTGGTTCTTTTCCATATGCGCATTCCATTTTCAAGACCTGTTAATTCTTTATCCTGCCAGCTGGCTAACAAGGAGGCAACCTTTAATTTTGGACAATATTCCCTCCACAGAGCAACTAACTTTTTAGCAGTTGACGCCCTATTATTTTCCCAAATCACTTGTTGAGCTTCTATCACTGTTGATAGGTCTTTAGTTCCCCCCAGTATTGTTCTCACAGCGTTTGCAGTGCGCTGCCATTTTAAAAAGTTGTATCTAAAGTTTTACCCATTGCACCCTTTGTCTGATGCCAGATGGTCCTTCCGATTACAATTTTAACAATTGATTAAGGAAATTACGTGTGTGATGTTTTATGTCAGGGTCCGCACGCTTTTTGCCCTGTTTATGTGTTGTTAAGCAGAGTTATCCGCATCTGCAGGAGATTATAATTTAAATCACGGAGTAATCGCGCTCCGTACAAACCAATTAACAGCTCGAAGGTGACACCGTAAAGATTCTGTGTCACCCGCCTTACAAAGTTAACGGGAACCTTTTATCGCGAAGGTTTCAGGTAATAACAAGGGCCAGGTTGGCATCGATATCTCTTTACCTCTTTCAAATAATCACAGCTTGAAACATAATTTTTAAAGTCAAAGTCTGAAAAATGAAATATGAATTCTTTCCCTCTCTCTCTTGTCTATCTCTCTCCCTCTCTACGTAACTCTGTCTGTCTTTGGAACTTTTGTTGCTCTTTCTCTTTATCTGCCTACCTCTCCATCTCTGCCTCTCCCTGACTCGCTCTCTTTCGCTCTCTCAACTTTCGCTGTCTCTAACAGTTCCTGTCTCTGTCACTGGCTCTCTCTCTCTCCTTCAATCTCTTCCTCTGTCTCTCTTTCTCTCTCTTGGATTCAGCCCTTGTCCTTGGGGACAAATTTTGAACAAAAATTTTTCATTCTCCTTCGAATACTTTATCTGTGTTCTTCCATTTAAGTCAATTTGCACTGATTAATTTTAGAGGCATTAGCTAATCTTAGAGACGTGTATTTTTTCTTTGTTAATTCAAAAAAGACCAACTGACTGCTGAAATGGTTAATGTTTCCTGCAGAATCTAAGGGGCGGAGAACTTGGCGTGATGCCATTTACGTCTTTTCACGCAATCTAAAAACTTATTCATATTTCAATTACTCTTATTTGTAAAGTTACTTTCTTTTAAACTGATATAGTGTGAACTGAACAACTTTGAAACATTTTGGGAAGCTTGGGAACATTTGCAAGAGGAAATATGAATGTTTTACCATTAGTTTAAAAACAATTCGAGTACGCATTTTGTTGTCCTTCAGAAGAACCACTTGTTATCATAATAAGGCCAGTACAACAGTTTACATCATCTGATCTACTAAATTTCGTTCAAAAGCAATGTTAAACTTTAGCCATTATAGCCAGCATGCTTCTAAATTGGTTACTCATTAACTTCACTTCCATAATTCCCTTATTGTGGATCTTTTAATCAACACCTTTTAGTCAATTATCATGTCTTCCGTAGAGAAGGGTTGTTCGATATTTACGGCTTGCGTCTGTGACCGAGTGCGTGTCGCTAAGGGGGACACATCAGCGGGAGTTTCATTGGTAATGGGATCAGAAGGTGGAGTCATACTTGGGACAGTGGAATTGTAGGATTGGGGAGCGCAGAATGAGGGTGGGGTCCAGGGTTCAAATCCTCCTCCTCTTCCGTATCACCTGAATAGGGGAACATCGGCATGCCAGAGCAACTGGGAGGATCCTCCTTTCCTATAATCTTATAGCTAGCCCTACTTTCCTACTGGCAGGAGGTTTGTTATTGCCAGATTGCTTTTTATCATTTTGACTGTTTTCTATCCCAAAGCTCACATTACAATTTTAAAGTCTCCCAATCTTTCGCTTTACCATGCACACACTCATTAATCCCTTTTTTGCGGGTGTTATCTCTCAAACTCATTAATAGTGATTGTTCGTTGCGTTAAGTGGACTGTTTTTTTCCACTGTAAAATTAAACAATTTGAAGCCGGCATTTTTTTTTTCCAGATTGCTTTTTTTTTCTGCATCAATGCTATTGTCAAAGTTCCAAGATCCCTGTGTAACCTAGTGGCCAGATATCGTTACCTAATTTATTGTTTAAAGCAGCGCTGCAGCCAATCTTCGAATATTACGTTCTTGAGAAGGCGTTTCTAAACACATGAAAAATAGAGGGGAATTGCCCCTAGTTTCGTCTAAAGCTTGTCCCATAATGTCAGTAAAATGTGCCCCTGGCAAAAAAATGCTCAAAAAAAAATTTCTGGTACCAAATCAAATTGGAGGGTCCTTGACCCCAAAGAAAATTACTGACAAAGGTCCCTGACCCCAAAACTTAATCAAAGGGTCCCTGACCCAAATTTATTGACAGCCTGTATAAATCTGATCCGGATAGAAAACGAGATTAAAAAGGTCCCTGACCTGCAGCTAATCACAATTGGGTCCCTGACCCCAAAAACAATTTACTCACAGTCAAATTTAGATTCGAGAACCGTCACCTCTTTAGTTCCTTCCGACAGGGATGAGGGGTCGCAGCACAGATCCGAGAGAGAGAGAGAGATCAAGGTGAATCATACCTTGTGCCGGCGTCTCTCTCTGTACTCCGGTCGTGGCCTTGATCACTTTTTCTCAGTCCCTCGCGGAAGATCACGCAGGATATTGGATTTTTTCTCGCAGCGCCAAATGTCATAATCAATATTTTCCCCGCTTCTGGACTGTGATAGAATGATTCAAACAGCATTCATTAGGTAAGCAAAACTGAACTTTATTTTACGAATTAAAACTGCTAGCAGTATGGCTGAGACTTGAAGTCGGAAGGCAGTCAAGTACAAACTGCTGCGTCCGTCCCAAGTCTGCGATATTACAGAAGAATAAGACGATTTTTATACAGTATAGGATCAAGATAACATGAATACAGCTTGGTCAGGAATTTGATCAAAAGTAAAACATAAGTAATAATCATTACAATGGCGTCACCTTGCTGACCTTTAGGGGACTGGGGTCTCATATCATTATCTTGTCTTTGTTTTAAGAGATGGACAAATTTGTTTAAGTACAGGAAGAGACAGTCTTTTAGCTTATCGTATGTATTTAGACTGCTCTGGTCTCATGACGAACGCGTCTCATCTGAGTTTTAGAGTCAGCCAGTTCTCAGGTCAAGTTGACCTCGGCTGTTTGTATCTGTGTATTTGTATCTGTGCCTTAGGTTATGTGAAGTCAGTTTAAATTCAATTGTACCAAGAAGACTTGACTAGTTTTCCCATCATGCCATTATTTTGCTTCGCACGATACCACACCTCTGTATGCGGACAAAGCCCGGCCACTATTTAAGGCCACACTCTTTCCTTTGTCAGCTGAGGCCTGCCAGGCTTTCAACTGCATCAAGGAAGACATCGCCAAGGTGGCCATGCGGGCGGTGGATGAATCCGTCCCCTTCCAGGTGGAAAGCGAAGCCTCAGCGGTTGCTCTCGCAGCCACTCTAAATCAGGCAGGGAGACCAGTCGCCTTTTTCTCCCAAACCCTCTGCGCTTCGGAACTTCGACACTCCTCGGTCGAAAAAGAAGCACAAGCCATCGTGGAAGCCATATGATACTGGAGGCACTACCTCGCAGGTAGGAGGTTCACCCCCAGCACCGACCAAAGATCGGTTGCCTTCATGTTTGACAATTCACAAAGGGCAAAATTAAAAATGATAAAACCTGCGGTGGAGGATCAAACTCTCCACCGACAATTATGATATTATGTATCGACCAGGGAAGCTCAACGAGCCCCCAGATGCCCTGTCCCGCGGCACGTGCGCCAGCGCGCAAGACGACCGCCTGAAAGCTATCCACAATGACCTCTGCCACCCGGGGGTCACCCGGCTCGCCCACTACATCAAATCCCGAAATCTGCCTTTCTCCACCGAGGAGGTAAAAGCCATCACCAGGGATTGCCCGATCTGCGCGGAGTGCAAACCGCACTTCTATAGACCAGACAAGGCCCACCTGGTAAAGGCATCCCGGCCCTTTGAACGCCTGAGCATCGATTTCAAAGGGCCACTCACCTTGACCAATCGAAATGTGTACTTTCTGAACGTCATCAATGACTTCTCCCGCTTCCCGTTTGCCATCCCGTGCCCCGATATGACCTCCCACACAGTCATCAGAGCTCTGCACAGTATCTTCACCCTGTTCGGTTTCCCCAGCTATGTACACAGCGGCAGGGGTTCGTCCTTTATGAGCGACGAACTGCGTCAGTACCTGCTCGACAAGGGCATCGCCTTGAGCAGGAATACCAGCTACAACCGCAGGGGGAACGGGCAGGTAGAGAGGGAGAACGCGACGGTCTTGAAGACCGTCCTACTGACCCTCCGGTCCAGGAATCTCCCGCCCTCCCATTGGCAGGAGGTCCTCCCCGACGCGCTCCATGCTATTAGGTCCCTCCTATGCACCGCCACCAACCAGACCCCTCACGAACGGCTATTTGTTTTTTCTAGGGGCACTACCACGGGGGTTTCGCTCCCAGCTTGGTTGAAGACACCGGGCCCGGTTCTCCCCCGGAAGCACGTCCGGGCACACAAAACTGATCCGCTCGTAGAAAGAGTGCTCCTACTCCATTCGAACCCCCAATACGCTTTTATCGAATGCCCTGACGGCCATCAGGACACTGTTTCCCTCCGGGACCTGGCGCCTGCAGGATCCAACTCCACCACCACTACCGCCAAGGTATCCCCCACGCTACACCCCACCCAACCCTCCGCGCCCTGCACCCCCGCAACTATAGGTTCACCGCCCATGCTCCGCGCCCCCGCGCCTATAGGCTTCCTGCGCTCCCCGTCGCCCGTTGCACCGGTCGGGTACGAAGCTCGGACCGAATCACCCCTGGAGTCCACCATCGTACCCTCACCGACCGCCACCACCCAGCCACCCGAAGAGGCTGCAACCCCGGTGCTCCGCCGATCTCAAAGGACGACTCAGCCACCGGACCGGCTCAATTTGTAGACCCGTCACCCCCGCCAGACTTGATTTTTTTACAGGGGGTGAATGTGGTGAATTATATACCTCGTAATTCACACTGTATTGCCTTGCATGTATTGTGTCCTTGTGGGCTCTGTATGTGACCCGTTGTGCGGCTCTGCCCATAGGGGGAGATGAGGAGTTTGTACTGGGCTCCACCCTTGGCTCCGCCCATGGCTCCTCCCACTAACCGGAAGTATAAAGCACTTCAGCCGTAAGCCTCCTCTCAGTTCCTCTGGTCGCAGGCTGGCTTAGTTGTTGGACTATTAAAACCACAGTTTACTTCCAATCACGTGTCTAGTGAATTGATGGTCACATCACTGACCAAAATGGATGGCTTCACACTTCTCCACATTAATTTGCATTTGTTATCACACAAGTGGCAGGGAATGAACATCTCCTACAAGAGAGGATCTAACCATTGCCATGGCATTACCATCGCTGAATCCCCCAGAATCAACATCCTGGGGTTACCATTGATCAGAAACTGAATTGGAATAGCCGTATTAATACTGTAAAAGGCTAGGAATCCTATGGCGGGTAACTCACCTTCTGACCCCCTGCAAAGCCTGACCACCATCTACAAGGCAAAAGTCTGGAGTGCATTGGAATACTCTCCACTTGCCTGGATGACAACACTCAAGAAGCTCAACACAATCCAGCACAAATCAGCCCACCTGATTGCTCCTCAAACATTCACGCCCTCCACCACCGATGAACAGTAGCAGCCATATGTACCATCTACAAGATGCACTGCAGTAACTCACCTAGGTTCCTTCGACAGCACCTTCCAAACCTGCAACCACTACTATCTAGAAGGACAAGAGCAGCAGATACCTGGGAACCCCATCACTTGGAGGTTCCCCTCCAATTCACTCACCACCCTGACTTGGAAATATAACGCCCTTCCTTCACTGTCGCTGGGGCAAAATCCTGGAACTCACTACCTAACCGCACAGTGGGTGTACCTACACCTCAAGGTCTGCAGCGGTTCAAGAAGGCAACTCACCACCATCTTCTGAAGGGAAACTAGGGATGGGCAATAAATGCTGGCCTAATCATCTTCTAGCAAATTAGTCAAACATGATTTACCCTTCACAAAGTAACGCTGACTCTGTTGGGTTGCGTCTTGACTTGCCAAATGTCTTGGTATTACTTTCTTAATGAAAAATGAAAATCGCTTATTGTCACAAGTAGGCTTCAATGAAGTTACTGTGAAAAGCCCCTAGTCGCCACATTCCGGCGCCTGCCCGGGGAGGCTGGTACGGGAATCGAACCATGCTGCTGGCCTGCTTAGTCTGCTTTAAAAGCCAGCGATTTAGCTGAGTGAGCTAAACCAGCCCCTTAATAATGGATTCAAACAATTTTCAACCACAGATGTTAAACTAACTGGTCTGTAATTTCCTGTATTCTGCCTCCCTCTTTTTGTGAATAAGGGCGTTACATTAGCATTTTTCAAATACCATGGAACCTTTCCTATGTCCAGGGTATTTTAGAATATTGGGTGCGATTCTCCGGCCTCATTGCGTTCCCACTCGAGCAAAACGAGGCCGTTAATCGCGGGAGAGGCAGGACGGTAGCATTGTGGATAGCATAATTGCTTCACAGCTCCAGGGTCCCAGGTTCGATTCCAGCTTGGGTCACTGTCTGTGCGGAGTCTGCACATCCTCCCCGTGTGTGCGTGGGTTTCCTCCGGGTGCTCCGGTTTCCTCCCACAGTCCAAAGATGTGCAGGTTAGGTGGATTGGCCATGATAAATTGCCCTTAGTGTCCAAAATTGCCGTCAGTGTTGGGTGGGGTTACTGTGTTATGGGAATAGGGTGGAGGTGTTGACATCGGGTAGGGTGCTCTTTCGAAGAGCCGGTGCAGACTCGATGGGCCGAGTGGCCTCCTTCTGCACTGTAAATTCTATGAAATGAAATTTTATGAAACTAGAACCGTGCCAGGCGCCAAACAGTTTGTTATGCAACCGGCCCGTTCTGTCGGCAAAATCGGGATTTCACCATAGCGCGGCAAGAAACCATTTATCACCACCTGAGCCCGATTTCCAAACAATTAACAACAGACACCCCTTATCCAGTGGCCACCCGTGATTCATCAGCCTCCCCAGCAAGTGGTCACGCTGGCGCTTATTAGTACTCCTTTCTAAAAACGTGAACCTGGTGGAAGGGCTTCTGCGGGGAGCCAAGAAGGTAAGTAGCTATCTTTGCTCACAGGCAAAGAGCCCAGGAATGCTGAGCTTGCCACCCCAGTACTCGGCGGGGGGTGGGGGAGCTCTTGATTGGGAATGGGGGACCCTCCTCAGGGGTGGGCTGCCAAGGGTGGTTGGGGGATGGTGCTGGTGTGGCAACCCACATAGCACCACCATGTCAACCCCTGGACCGTGTGTACCCATTCCGGGAGCAACTCTTGTCCCTACCTGTCTGCCCCTTAACCCCCATCAACCGCCAAGGTCTCTGGACGTGTGGCTGAAGGCTATTGTTAATAGGGGCAATCGTGGTTAAGTGAGCACGTCACACAACCCAAGTGGATTCCCATGGGCGAGCGAACCATGTAGCATGTGGGAGCCATTGCCTATCATCCCAATCACACCTTGATGGCTGGACACTGTGCCAGAGCACTGTGGGAGGCAACACCACACACACAGCTGCCAATATCCAAACACCCAGGGGATGGGACACAGCTGCGGGGTCATGTCCACGACCAGAGGGTGGATGAGCGCCACGGGGAATGCTTGGAAAGGTGGACCAAGGGATTGGAGGGCGGCCCGCATTGTGGAAGAAAGTGTCAGAGGCATCATACTGATTGTGCACAAGGGTGTTTAATGTGCCACAATTCCCCACCCTCCCGGTGGTAATGCACCTCTGCCACCCCCATCTCCTCACCTGCTGCCTACTCCCCTACCCTATCCCCCTACCCCAATGCCTTTAGTGATCCTCGATGTTCTTTGCCTCCTAGCTCTACTACTACATCTAGGTGTGTCCCCAGAATGCACATCTGAGGTGGAGGCAGCCAGCTGATTACCTTGTCCCATGGCCTTCGATGTCCTTGGCAGGCATCATCTGGGGCTCTGAGGCCGGAGGGCCCCGTCTCACTTGTCGCCTGTCCCATGTGCTGGTTGTGAGATGCAGCCTTATCAGAGGGGTGGAACTCGGGGGAGCTGGTAGCCACCATTGCCACTCCATGGGACGGGTCCATGTTGGCACCTGGCACCCCCTCCTTCCGCTCGGTGTCAGTAGGGCCCTGGGGTTCACCTTGAGACAGAGAGACAGCTGTTTTGAGTCACGGCTGCCCCTGCACCATCTGGCTCATCCAGCCCTGGCAGTTCCCCATGGTCTGGACCAACTGGCCGACACCCTCGGCGATGCCCCTCAGTGACTGCGACCATCTGCAAATGGACCAAGCTCCGCAATACCTCGGCCATTTGCATCTGAGACATGTTCTGCAGAACCTCATCAAGGTCGGCCTGGTGCTGGGTGACATCACCCAGTGAGTCAGACATTCTGTCGAGACCCTGAGCCATGGCCGTCACCAACTACGCAACGCCTTGGACACCTTCACTGATGCTGCCAACGTCGTGCACCAGGCTTTCCACTGCAGTCGCCACCCTAGCAGTGTTTGCCTCAGTGCCACGCATTGCTGGCGACATCTCCAGTGCCCGTAGCCTCTGGGACTCCTCCAAGCAGATATGTGCCTCAGCATGCCACCTTGTTCTACCTTCTGACCTCGAGACATACCGTTGCCACTGTCAAGAGGAGGTAGACTCTGGAGAGCTAGTGACCAACATGGTGCAGAAAAATTCACTAAAAGGCAGGAATAAAAGTGTTTAGTCATGAAGAGAGAAACCTGGGCTGATTTCACCAGAGCAGAGAAGAAAAGATCCCAATTATGGGCGACTTTGGTAACTCGAATGGAAAATCTGTTCATGTCAGTCGTACATAGAAAGCATCAGTTTAAAAGCATTGCTGAAAGAACAGAGAGAAAGGTTAGAAGAACAGAAGTGCCTGAAGGTTCCATTCTTTTTGAGAAACAGGCGTTCAACTAAAATACATCAGACACTTCTCAATATTTTGTAGTCAGCCACCAAACCCTTTGCTCAAACAAACCTCAGGCCACAAATCTGGCCAAGCCCCCAAAACTCTCTAATGCCTGTATCCTCTAATTGTGCTTATCCAGAAAGCCGCCTCACATTGTGGGCACATTGTCATCTGCAGCAGAAATTAAAGCAAGTCTCCTGTGTCATTACAATTTTTAAAAGTTTCTTCGATATTCTCACCGAGACCTGCTCTGTATTTCCTGTTTCTTTAAATGCACTTTTATGGCATAAGTATATGTCAGCTTAAAAATTAAGAACATAGAACATAGAACAGTACAGCACAGAACAGGCCCTTCGGCCCTCAATGTTGTGCCGAGCCATGATCACCCTACTCAAACCCACGTATCCACCCTATACCCGTAACCCAACGACCCCCCCTTAACCTTACTTTTATTAGGACACTACGGGCAATTTAGCATGGCCAATCCACCTAACCCTCACATCTTTGGACTGTGGGAGGAAACCGGAGCACCCGGAGGAAACCCACGCACACAGGGGGAGGACGTGCAGACTCCACACAGACAGTGACCCAGCTCAGGAATCGAACCTGGGACCCTGGAGCTGTGAAGCATTTATGCTAACCACCATGCTACCCTGCTGCCCTGCCTTGAAACAGTTTCCCAATTGCAGGCTTTTAAACTTGCTGTACCTGCTGTGCATGAACGATGGTTAAATGAGTTGAAACTTACATTTTCATACTTAAAGAGGAAATAGATGATGTTGGTTCAGTACTTTCCTTGGGCCCTGATTGTTTACAATGGTTCATGCCCATTTACGTGCAGTTTAAATTCCAGTGCATTCTAATGAGAATATTTGGGCATAAATTAACATTGGCAAAATCGGTATGACATTGGCCACATTTTCAGGCCTAACTGCCAGATTGCTCTTGCAAAGGAAGCTGCTGGCCAGACCAGCTGTTCGTACATTTCAGATACTGTAGTGGAAGCAGCATCATTAATAGCTTTTAAAAAGGGATAGAAATAAATATTTGAGAAAGAACACTTTAAGAAGTCTGGAGAAAGGATAGGAGGTATTGAGCGAAATGAAAAGGCTCTCATGAGAGCAAGCATTAAGCATGATGGACTGACAGTGGTGTTCATGCCCCGATGTGTACCTTACTTATCAATTAGTGGAGTCAACCAGATAATTCATTTGAATGTGGCACCAAACCAAGATCCATTTGGCATTCATTTTTCATGCAGAAATGATAAATTACCCAGATTTCTAATAAAATTAAAATTACATTCAGATTTTCCTAAATGAGGTCTGGAAGTTTACAATACCTGCATATCATAGGTCTGTCTCTCAATTTTATGGATCAATATTTATTTATTTTAAAAATATTTTTATTAAGGTATTTGAAAATGTTTATAATAATAACATTAACAATGACATCAACACGGTATAATAAACATTTCCCCCCCCCCATCCCAATCTTCACAGATCCCAACCATAAAACAACAATCCGCCCCCCTCCCCCCCCCCCCCCCCCCCCCCCCCTGGAATACTGCATCTGCTGACATTTTAATTTTCCCCGTGAAAGTCGATGAACGGCTGCCACTTCCGGGTGAACCCAACCATTGTCCATCTTAAGGCGAACTTGATCTTCTCGAGACTGAGAAACCCAGCCATGTCACTAACCCAGGTCTCTACACTCGGGGGCTTCGAGTCCCTCCACATTAACAAGATCGGTCTCTGGGCTACCAGGGAGGCAAAGGCCAAGACATCAGCCTCTTTGGCCCCCTGAACTCCCGGCTCTTCCGGCACTCCAAAGATCGTTACCTCCGAACTCGGCACCACCCGTGTTTTTAGTGCCGTGGACATTGCCTTGGCAAAACCCTGCCAAAACCCTCTAAGCTTCGGGCATGCCCAAAACATGTGGACATGATTTGCTGGGCTTCCTGTGCATCTCACACACCTGTCGTCTACCCTGAAAGACTTGCTCATCCTCGCCGCTGTCATGTTTGCCCGGTGGACTACCTTAAATTGTATCAGGCTAAGACTGGTGCACGATGAGGAGGTATTAACCCTGCTTAGGGCATCCGCCCATAGACCCACCTCTATCTCTCCTCCTAGCTCGTCCTCCCAATTGCCCTTAAGCTCCTCCACCAGAGTTTCCTCCGCCTCCAAAAGCTCCTGGTAAATATCTGAAACCTTCCACTCTCCCCCCCAGGTACTGGAGACTACTCTATCCTGTATCCCCCATGGCGGCAGCAGCGGAAAGGCTGGAACCTGCTTTCTCAGGCAGTCTCGCACCTGCAAATACCTAAACCCGTTCCCTGCTAGCAATTCAAATTTATCCTCCAAAGCTTTCCAGCTGGGGAAGCTCCCATCTATAAATAGATCCCCCATCCTTCTAATTCCTGCCCTTTGCCCTCTCTGGAACCCGCCATCTCGCCTACCCGGTACAAACCTATGGTTATTATAAATCGGGATCCAAACCAATGCTCCCTCCACTCTCTTATATCTCCTCCATTGCCCCAGATTCTCAGAGCCGCCACCACCACCGAACTTGTGGAGTATCGGGCCGGCGAGAACGGAAGTGGTGCCCTTATCAGTGTTCCCAAATTGGTGTCTTTACATGAGGCCGCCTCCATCTGCTCCCATGCCGACCCCTCCCCCACTACCCATTTCCTAATCATGGCTATATTAGCCGCCCAGTGGTAATCGCAGAAGTTCGGCAGCACCAACCCACCCTCCCCCCCGACTGCGCTTCAACAACACTTTCTTCACTCGCGGGGTTTTACCCGTCCACACAAAGCCTGAAATAACCTTATTCACCCGCTTGAAAAAGGCCCTAGGGATGAATATGGGGAGGCACTGAAAGATAACCAGAAATCTGGGGAGGACCGTCATTTTCACGGTCTGTACCCTCCCTGCCAGTGATAGCAGGAGTATGTCTCATCTTTTAAAGTCCCCTTCCATTTGTTCTACCAGCCGGGATAGGTTTAACTTGTGCAGTGGCTCCCATTCCAGGGCCACCTGCATTCCCAGATACCAAAAGCTCTTCCCTACCATTCTAAGTGGAGGCTCTCCCAGTCTCTTCTCCTGTCCTCTTGCCTGGATCGCGAATGTTCAATTTATGCCCCGCAAAATTGAACCCCATGTTCAATTTATACCCCTAAATAACTTAATTACTTCCCCCATTCCCTCCAAAGGTCTGAAATATACAAGAGAAGGTCACCCCCTGCCGAACCAGCCCTTTCCCCTTTCCAGTTCCTAGAGGCTCTTAACGCCATGGCCAATGGCTCTATGGCCAGAGCAAACAGTAACGGGGGCACCCTTGCCTCATCCCTCGGTGTAATTGAAAATACCCTGACCTCAGCCGGTCCATAGGCACACTCGCTACTGGTGCCTGATAGAGCAACCGCACCCAGTCAATAAAGCCCTCACCAAACCCAAACCTTCCCAGCACCTCCCACAGGTAATTCCACTCCACCCGATCAAAAGCCTTCTCCGCATCCATCGCTACCACTACCTCCACCTCCTCTCCTTCTGAGGACATCATAATAACATTCAAAAACATTTGAACATTGGCCTTGAGTTTCCTGCCCTTTACAAATCCCGACTGGTCTTCCCCTATCACCCCGGGACACAGTCCTCCATTCTCGTGGCCAGTATCTTAGCCAGCAGTTTGACGTCCACATTCAGTAGAGAAATTGGCCTGTATGACCCGCATTGCTCCGGATCCTTCTCCCATTTCAGGATCAATGAAATCGAGGCCTGCGACATTGTTAGGGGGAGGACTCCCTTCTCTCTTGCTTCATTAAATGTCCTCACCAGCAGTGGGCTCAATATCTCAGAAAACTTCTTATAGAATTCCATCGGGTAGCCGTCAGATCCCGGGGCCTTGCATGCCCTCCAGCCACTTGATTATTTCCTCAATCTCAATTGGGGTTCCCAGCCCTTCCACCATATCCTCATCTACCCTCAGAAACCTCATCTGATCCAAAAACTGCCTCTTCCCGTCCACCCCAGCTGGGGGTTCCGACTCATATAATTTACTACAGAAGTCCTTAAACACCTCGTTCACCACCGCTGGGTCCAGGACAGTATTCCCGCCTCTATCTCCCTTTACCTATCTCCCTGGCCGCCTCCCTTTTCCTGAGCTGGTGCACCAACATTCTGCTTGCCTTTTCCCCGTACTCATAAATCACCCCTCTTGCCTTCCTCAATTGTTCCACTGCTTTCCCTGTGGTCAACAGCCCAAACTCCGCCTGTAACCTCCGCTGCTCCCTCAGTAGCCCCGCGTCTGGGGCCTCCGAGTATCTCCTGTGCACCTGAAATATCTCCTCCACTACCCTGTCCCTCTCAGCCCATTCTGCCTTTTCTCGTATTGAGAATAATTCCCGTCTGACCAGTGCCTTCAGAACTTCCCAAACCGTCGCTGCGGAGACCTCGCCCGTATCATTTGTTTCCAGATAGTCCTGGATGGACTTGTTAACCCGCCCACAGATCGCTTCATCTGCTAGCAACCCCACATCCAGTCTCCACAGCGGGCATTGCCCTCTCTCCACACTAACCCGTAGAACCACCCAATTCGGGGCAAGATACGACACTGCAATTGCCGAGTACTCAGTATCCACCACCTCCGGTATTAGCACCCTGCCCAGGACACAAAATTTGATGCGGGAGTATATCTTGTGGACTTGTGAGTAAAAGGAAAACTCCTTCGCCCTTGGCCGTGCAAACCTCCATGGGTCTACTCCCCCCATCTGTTCCATAAACCCCTTCGATTCCTTTGCCGCAGCCGGCCTCCTCCCTGTCCTGGATTTTGATCGGTCCAATTTCGGATCAATGACTGTGTTAAAGTCTCCTCAGGTTATGTGACTCTAAGTCTGGGATCTTACCTAACACCCGCCTCATAAATTCCAGGTCGACCCAATTCGGAGCATAGATGTTCATGAGTACCACCCGCACCCACTCCAACTTCCCACTCACATTATGTACCTACCCCTGTTGTCTGACACGATTCTCCCTGCTTCGAATGCCACTCATTTGTTGATCAAGATCGCTACCCCCTGGTCTTTGAGTCCAACCCTGAGTGGAATACTTGGCTAACCCAACCCTTTCTCAATCTCATCTGGTCTGTAACCTTCAGGTGTGTCTCTTGTAGCATTGCCACGTCCGCCTTCAGCCCCCTCAAATGCGCAAACACGCGAGCCCTCTTGACCGGCCCATTCAGCCCTCTGACGTTCCATGTAATCAGCCTGGTCGGGTGGCTTACCGCGCCCCCCCCCCCCTTGCCGACTAGCCATCACCCTTTTTAGGCCAGCCTCTAGTTCGCACCCTCTGTCTCCTCGAGCCCCCACTCGGGCATACGCCATTCCTGACTCCCATTTGTCCCCGACAAACAGTTCCTCCCCTGTCAGCAAAGCAGCTCCCCCCCTCCCTCACTAGCAACAACACTAGAAACTCAACTCCCCAAGTCAAGTTCCAGTTTAACACCTGCTCGCCCCCCCCCCCCCACTGCGCTTCCAAGAGTCAGCTAACCCATGTTGATAGCGCCCGCCCATGGCACCAAGCAGTCTGTCTCCCCATTGTTCTCTCCCCTCTCCCCCCACTTGGACAAACATATTAAAAGCTTCACATTCCACAGTAAACAAACATCAGAAAAAAAAGTGAAGAAACAGCTACTTTAGAAAAAACAACACCCAAAAACAGAACCAACCCCAAAGACCATCCCCCCTCTAACTAGCTGTGGTGAATGTGATTCACACTGGATTATAATCTGTATATACATGTGTCTATATTGTAAGTGCAGTTGCACTACCTGTCCTCCAGGGGGAGTAGCTCTGGGAATGCTCGAGTTGTACGGGGCTTCTCCCTTGGCTCTGCTCAGGATTCCTCCCCTGAAAGCTGCTGTATAAAGATCAGTGCCACATGGTCAGCCGGCCAGTTCACCGAAAGTTCAATGGCTAATAGGTTGGCTCTGTTGTGAGTATATTAAAACTGCTATGCTAATCCTACAAGCACGTGTCCGTAGAATTGTTGGTTCCAAAACTAGCTCCCTGCAAGGCAAAGTTACCTTTAGCCATCCAAACAGCCCTTTATTACACATAGCACTACTTATACAGCCCAGCACAACAAATCACCACCACACTACTCTCCAAGCCTTCAGTGTCTTTTAATTCACCTCCAGCCTCTTTTCTTTAATAAAAGTCCATACTTCGTCAGATGTTTCAAAGTAGAAGTCCCGTTCCTCATGTGTGACCCACAGATGGGCTGGGTACAACATCCCGAACTTCACCCCCTTCTTAAGAGGGCCGTTTTTGCCTGATTAAACCCAGCTTGCCTCTTGGCCAAATCCGCACCCAGGTCCTGATTAATGCGCAGCTCACAATTCTCCCACTTGCTGCTCCGTTCCTTCTTGGCCCAAAGCTGAACGTGGTCCTTGTCCAGGAATCGGTGAAAGCGTACCACCATCGCTCTCGGCGGCTCATTCGCTTGCGGCTTCTTCGCGAGGGCTCTGTGCGCTCTATCCACTTCCAGGGGCCGAGCGAATGCCTGAGCCCCCATCAACTTCTCCAACATATCCATCACATAAGTCCTCGCATCCGATCCCTCACTGCCTTTAGGGAGGCCAACAATTCTAAGATTCTGCCTCCTGGACCTGTTCTCCAGGTCCTCCAGCTTATACGGCATTCTTCTCTAATGGTCGTTCATCATTTCCACCTTGGTCTCCAGCATGGTTATGCATTCCTTGTGCTCGGACACCTTTTTCTCCACCTCCTGGATCGCTCTCACGTGGGTCTCTTGATTCTTCTGAAAGTACCTTTAAGAAGTGGATGTTTATCAGTGATGTCAGAGTGTGGGTGGAGCTGGGCTGTCTGTCAGTTTTTTACTTTCGTTTTGGGCTGTTTGCTGCAGGGTGTGTTTTACTTTTGTTTTCAGAGCTGGATAGCTGCAGTCACAGCCAGAAGGGGTATTAGTCTCTCTCTCTGTAATCTAAAAACTGTAAATCGATCCTTTGGTCATTTAAAACTAATAACTGCTCTCAGTAGTGACTTTAACCTGATGTGCTTCTGTTAAAAGTTCTTTTTTAAGTCTTATGGGTGTTAAAAGGACAGCTTTTTGGTCATGAGGTAAGGGGACTACTTAAATTGATTAAGGAAAAATTGGTGAGTGTGAAATTGGAAATTACATTATTGGATTACGTGTCAAATTTTAGGGAAAGATTAAATCGAGCAGGTGAATTGGCGAGACAACCTTTAAAAATTGCACAAAATGTGATGAAACGGGTAGCGGACAAGAAATCAAAAGTTCGTAGTTTTGCCATTGGAGATAATGTTTTAGTGTTGTTACCAGTGGTAGGTGAACCTTTAAAAGCAAAGTTTTGAAAGGACATTAAGTGAGGTGAATTATGTGGTACAAACACTAGATAGAAGGAAGACTCACCGAGTGTGTCATGTGAATATGCTTAAAAGATACTTTGAAAGGGAAGGAAAGAAAAAGGAGGAGGTTTTAATGATTCTAACTCAAAGTGACGAACCAAATCCAGAGGACAGTGAATTTGACATACCTCAAATTAAATTGGAAAATGAGGATGTTATTAAAAATTGGCATAAGGGGTTGGTTTAGCAAAGTGGGCTAAACAGCTGGCTTGTAATGCAGAACAATGCCAGCAGCGCGGGTTCAATTCCCGTACCAGCCTCCCCGAACAGGCGCCGGAATGTCACAGTAACTTCAATGAAGCCTACTTGTGACAATAAGCGATTATTATTATTAAATTGTTGAGTTACCTTCCAGAGGAAAAACTATCTGACCTGAAAGAGTTATTGATATCACGTGGGCAAGTTTGTGGAGATAAATTTGGAAGTACTAAAATGGCTATACATGATGTAGATGTGGGAAATGCTGTTCCAATCAAACAACATCCATATAGACTTAATCCGTTAAAATTGGCACAGGTTGTGCGCTAAAAGGGGCTGCCGCAGAGTGAAGAGGCCGAGGCCTTTATCTCCGCAGCGGGGAGAGCAGGGCAGGGAAGGGGACCCCCCCCCCCCCCCAATGATACGGCCGGCAGAGGATCCTCGGCGGCGGCGGCAGCATCGACGGCAGCAGCGGCGGCAAGCGCAGGCCAGGAGCGGCCGGAAGCGGGGCCCAGCCTGCGGCAAGGGGGGCGCAGAGGAGCAGCAACCTAACCACCCCCACCGGGAGAGCGCGGGGTGCGATGAGTGGCGACCCCAACGGAGCAGCGGGGACCGACCCCCCCCACCCAAACCGGCTGCGACCACCACGAGGCAAGAACAAAGAGACTCTCAGGCTCTCTCTCTACCCTGGGTGAGTGAGGGGAAAGGAAGAAAAAGAGAAGAACCTTTACAAAAACAAAACTCAAAAGAAAACTATTAAAGAGAGGGGAGGGGGAAATATATACATATATAGATTTTTTTTTCTCTCTCTTCTTGCACTCTCTTGTCCCATCCAAAACAAGCCCACCTAAGAGGAGTTGTAAAAAAAGGGGGAAAAATAAAGTAGCAAAGGAAAGGAGGGAGGAGGGAAGAAAAAGGGAAGAGACAAAGAATAAAGATAGGGTGCGGAAAAGGTGGGGAAATAAAAACAAGGGGAGAAGAAAAGAAAAAAGGGAAGTGGGAGGAAAAAATGCCAGAAGAGAGCCAGAACAGAGGGAGAAGGGCCACCAGATACAGACCGGGCAAAGGGCGAGCCAGCTCAGGCGAGCGAATCGGCTCACGAAGCGGTGGAACAAAAGTATTGCCGCATTGAAAAGAGCTGGACCGACAGGAGCCCTCTCCCCTGGGGCCAGGGGGAGCGGGAAATGGAAGGCAGTCTTTACCGAGGTGCTGAGGGAGCAGCTGCAGGTACTCAAGGCAGAGGTGAAGGCAGAAATAGAGGCCGCAGTGCAGGCAGCAGTGGCCAGGGCCATGTCAGGTGTCCAGCAGGCCCTGACCAGACTAGAGGAGAAATTGGATACCCAAGGGGAGAAACTGGAAGCCCAGGAGGCGACCATTAAGGAGCTGGAGAAAGCAGCGACTGACGTGAGCGACCGGGTCACGGCCCTGGAGAAGGAGGTGGCGAGACTGGGCGCAACACAGGGGAGCCTGAAGGGCAGAGCAGACAACCAGGAAAACCGCTCAAGGAGGCAAAATGTCAGGATAGTGGGCCTGTCAGAGGGGAGCGAGGGTAGAAACCCCACAGCAAACGTGGCTGTGATGCTGGGCAACTTAGTGGGGAGGGAAACTTTCCCCAACCCACCGGAAATGGACAGAGCACATCGGTCGCTGCGCCCGAAGCCCAAGGCAGGGGAACAACCGAGAGCAGTCATAGCTAAACTGCACCGGTACCGGGATAGGGAGACAATCCTGCGCTGGGCCAGGGAAAATAGAGCCTGCAAATGGGAAGGGCACGCCATCCGAATCTATGAGGATCTTGGGGCAGTTATAACTAGGAGACGGGCTGAGTTCAACAGAGCGAAAGCAGCTCTCCACAGGAGCAGAGTGCGTTTTGGTATGCTGTACTCAGCGAAACTCTGGGTCACACACCGAAACAGGGAATACTTCTTTACAGCCCCCGCTGAGGCGAATAGGTTCGTCGAGGAGCACAGGCTGGAAAACAACCAGCGGGGGTAGGGACGAGGGGCCCCTGGCAAGGGGCAACGACACGCCGACGGGGGGGGGGGGGGGGGGGGGGGGGGCGAGGCAGGAACACCCAGAACAAAGAACAAACCACTGCCCGAGGGACCGCTCCAGGTGGGAGGCCAGGCCCCAGCACGAGGGAACGAGAGTAATGGAGAAGGGAGAGCAGGTGAGAGGGGTGCAGGGTAGGATGGGGGAAGAGTGGGCAGAAAACCGTAGATGCCAGGCAGGGGATAAGCGAGACAATAACCCCCGAGAGGGGGGCCACCGTACTAGCAGGAAAGCTAGCGCCGGGGGCACGCAACAAAGCAGGGCCGCAGCGCACACCCCCAACAGGGGGGAAGGCGCCAGGCAGGGGAGGGGGGCAGAACACCCGGCAAAGTCGGGAGAGCAAACGGGGACAGGAATAGGGGATAGAGGGGCAAAGGAGGGGTATACGGGGGAGGAGGGAAAAGGGAGAGACCGGGGGGGGCACACAGTGAGCGAGAGACCGGGAGAGGAAATGCAGGGATGGAGGGACAAAAGAGGCCAGAAAAGGAACAGGGCTACAGGTGCCACAACCAAGGGCTCGAAACAAGGAACCGCGGCAAGCACCCACCCAGTACGGTCTGTGGGCGAAGGGGACCCCCAGAGTGCAGGGGACTACCCGCGTGGCGGACACACAGTGGACGGCCATGGCGGGTGCCCCCGGGACAAGGGGAAACCCCGGAGCGCAGAGACCCGACCGCATGGGGAGAGCAGTGACAGCGGCCATCCTGGACGGCCCCCTAACAAAGGGAAACCCGGGAGGGCAGGGGCGTGTCCACCAGATAAGTATGGTTAATCCCACAGAAGCGAGGGGGCAGAAGCCCCCCACCAGGATAATCACCTGGAACGTAAGGGGACTTAACGAGATCCAGAGTCCTCACCCACCTCAGAAATATGAGGGCCGACATAGTCTTCCTCCAAGAGACGCACCTGAGGGAGCAGGATCAACTGCGGGTAAGAAAGGGCTGGGTGGGACAAACCTACCATTCCTGCTATGGGACAAGGGCCAGGGGGGTGGCGATCCTGATCGGCAAGAGGACAATGTTTAGGGCAACAAAGACGGTTACAGACCCAGGGGGGCGGTACTGTCATGGTCAGAGGGGCCCTGGATGGGGCACCGGTAGTTCTAGTCAATGTGTACGCACCCAACTCAGACGACACGAGTTTCATCAAAAAGCTCATGGCAGAAATCCCGGACATAGCGACGCATCGACTAATCATGGGGGGGGACTTCAACTGTGTACAGGACCCAAAGACGGACAGATCAAACCCCAAAACAGGGAAAACCTCAAGCATGGCAAGGGAACTCAGTCACTTTATGGAGCAGGTGGGAGCAATGGACCCCTGGAGGTTCGCCCACCCGGGGGAGAAAGAATTCTCCTTCTTCTCCCCAGTACACAACGTATACACCAGAATAGACCTCTTTGTGGTGGGGAAAAGGGTGCTTCCAGGGATAGACAAAGTGGAATACTCCGCAATTGTGATATCAGACCACGCTCCACATTACATGGACGTGCGGCTAGAGACGGGAAGGGCCCAGCGCCCCACATGGAGGTTGGACGGTGCCTTACTAGCTGACAAGGCCTTCAGCGAAAGGATAGTGCGGGCCATAGCAGAGTACAAGAACAACCAAAACGGGGAGGTCTCACCCTCCACGTTCTGGGAAGCGCTAAAGGCCTTACTAAGAGGGGAAATCATTGCCTTCAAAGCGCAAAGAGATAGGGAGGAAAGGGTGGCTAGGCAGAAGGTGGTCGACTCCATACTGGAGGTAGACCGTAAATACCCCGAGGCCCCGACCGTACAGCTCCTGGCGGAGAGGAAAGAACTACAACTTGCAGATGACACGAAGGTCGGTGGAGTTGTGGATAGTGCTGAAGGATGTTATAGGATACAGAGGGACATAGATAAGCTGCAGAGCTGGGCTGAGAGGTGGAAGATGGAGTTTAATGCAGAAAAGTGTGAGGTGGTTCACTTTGGAAGGAGTAACAGGAATGCAGAGTACTGGGCTAATGGCAAGATTCTTGGTAGTGTAGATGAACAGAGAGATCTCGGCATCCAGGTACATAAATCCTTGAAAGTTGCCACCCAGGTTAATAGGGCTGTTAAGAAGGCATATGGTGTGCTAGCCTTTATAAGCAGGGGGATTGAGTTTCGGAACCACAGGGTCATGCTGCAGCTGTACATAACTCTGGTGCGGCCACACCTGGAGTACTGCGTGCAGTTCTGGTCACCACATTATAGGAAGGATGTGGAAGCTTTGGAAAGGGTTCAGAGGAGATTTACTAGGATGTTGCCTGGTATGGAGGGAAGGTCTTACGAGGAAAGGCTCAGGGAATTGAGGTTGTTTTCGTTAGAGAGGAGAAGGCTGAGAGGTGACTTAATAGAGACATATAAGATAGTCAGAGGGTTAGATAGGGTGGACAGTGAGAGTCTTTTTCCTCGGATGGTGATGACCAACACGAGGGGACATAGCTTTAAATTGAGGGGTGAGAGATATAGGACAGATGTCAGAGGCAGTTTCTTTACTCAGAGAGTAGTAGGGGTGTGGAACGCCCTGCCTGCAACAGTAGTAGACTCGCCAACTTTAAGGGCATTTAAGTGGTCACTGGATAGACATATGGATGAAAATGGAATAGTGTAGGTCAGATAGGCTTCAGATGGTTTCACAGGTCGGCGCAACATCGAGGGCCGAAGGGCCCGTACTGCGCTGTAGTGTTCTATGTTCTATGTTCTATGTTCTACAAAGGAACTTTGACCTGCTCTCCACCAGGAAAGCAGTGCACCAACTCCGCCAGGCGCGCGGGACCCTGTACGAACACGGAGACAAAGCCAGCCGCCTGTTGGCACACCAGCTGAGAAAGCAGACAGCCACCAGAGAAATTGCGCAAATCAGGGGTACCGGAGGCACGTTGGAAACAGAACCAGAGAGGATTAACAAAACCTTCAAGGCCTTCTACCAAGAGCTGTACACCTCAGAGCCCCCAACGGGGAAGGCTGGGATGAACCGGTTCCTTGATGGACTGGACATACCAGTCGTGGGAGACGGTAGAAAACGGGACCTGGAAGCACCACTAGCTCTGGGAGAGATCATGGACAGCATTAGCTCCATGCAGACGGGGAAGGCGCCAGGACTGGACGGATTCCCGGCGGACTTCTACAAAAAATTCACGACAGCGCTGGTCCCGCACCTGCGGGAGATGTTCACAGACTCGCTCGCTAGGGGCACACTGCCACCCACGTTAGCACAGGCCTCAATCTCGCTGATACCTAAGAAAGACAAAGACCCAACGGAATGTGGGTCATACAGACCCATCTCACTGCTGAACGCAGACGCCAAAATACTGGCCAAAATCCTAGCCAAAAGGTGGTCACAGAGGACCATACGGGCTTCGTCAAAGGTAGACAGCTTACCTCGAACATCAGGCGCCTGCTGAACGTGATAATGATCCCCTCCGGGGAGAGGACACAAGAGGTGATCGTCTCCCTGGACGCAGAAAAGGCCTTCGACAGAGTCGAATGGGAATACCTCATAGAGGTACTGGAGCGGTTCGGGCTTGGAACAGGGTTCACCGCTTGGGTACGCTATACAATGGCGAGCGTACGGACCAACAATACCAACTCCCAATGCTTCCAGCTGCACAGGTGCACCAGACAAGGATGCCCACTGTCCCCGCTGCTGTTCGCACTAGCAATCGAACCGCTAGCAATCGCGCTCAGGGCAGCAAAAAATTGGAGGGGGATCCGAAGGGGAGGCAGAGAGCACAGAGTCTCACTCTGTGCAGATGACCTGCTCCTCTACATCTCGGACCCACAGAGCAGCATGGACGGAATCATTGCGCTCCTGAAAGAGTTTGGAGCCTTCTCGGGCTACAAACTCAACATGAGCAAAAGCGAGATCTTCCCGGTACACCCGCAAGGGGTGGTGGGGGGGGTGGTGGGGGGGTGGTGGGGGTGGGGGGGGGGGGGGGGGGGGGTGGGGGGGGGGGGGGTGGGGTGACCCTGCGGATATGGGGCCAGTGGAGGAGGCATGTAGGGGAGATGGGAGCGTCGGTTTGGGCGACAATCTGCGACAACCATCGGTTTGCCCCCGGCAGTATGGATGGGGGGTTTCGAGCATGGTGGCAGGCGGGGGTGGGAAGGGTGGGTAATATGTTCCTGGAAGGGAGCTTTGCGAGTTTGAGGAGCTTGGAGGAGAAATTTGGGCTGGTAAGGGGAAATTATTTTAGGTACCTACAGTTGCGGGACTTTGTCCGTTGACAGGTCCCATCTTTCCCACGCCTCCCGCCAATGGGAATCCAAGACAGAATAGTCTCTAGGGGGGAAGAAGGGGAGGGTAGAGTCTCTGATATTTATAAGGTGCTCATGAGGGAGGAAGGGTCCCTGATGGAGGAACTGAAACTTAAATGGGAGGAGGGGCTAGGCGGGGAAATGGAGGTCGGGCTGTGGGCAGAGGCCCTGAGTAGGGTAAATTCGACTGCAACATGTGCTAGGCTCGGGCTGATTCAATGTAAGATCGTTCACCGGGCCCACATGACGGTGGCTCAGATGAGCAAATTCTTTGGGATAGAGGACAAATGCGTTCGGTGCACAGGAGGACCAGCGAACCACATTCACATGTTTTGGGCATGCCCTAAGCTTAGGGGGTACTGGGAGGGATTTGCGGGCGTCATGTCCCGGGTGCTAAAAACAAGGGTGGCGATGGGTCCAGGGGTGGTAATTTTTGGGGTTTCGGAAGACTCGGGAATCCCGGGGGAGAAAGAGGCCGATGTTTTGGCCTTTGCTTCCCTGACAGCCCGACGACGAATACTATTGGCATGGAGGGACTCAAAGCCCCCGAAGACTGAGTTGTGGCTTGCGGACATGTCGAGTTTCCTGGGTATGGAAAAAATTAAGTTCGCCTTGAGGGGATCTGTACAGGGGTTCGCCCGAAGGTGGCAACCATTTATTGACTTCTTTGCGGGAGAGTGAGCGTCAGCAGGGGGTGGGGGGAGGTAGGGTAGAGTAGAGTAGGAGGGATAAAATGGCGGGTAGTACTGGTGAGAGAGGAGCGGGCTTGTGCAGTATGTTACGACTGAAGTATTTAATGTACGTGGATGTTTGCACATTTTTGCCTTTTTTGCTTTCTTTCTGTTGATGTCTGTAACTGTTTACAAAGCCAAAAACTACCTCAATAAAATTGTTTATTAAAAAAAAAACAAAGTTGTTTCAGGATTACCCAATTGTGTGGTATACATCGACGATCTGGTAATTGTCAGCCAGACATGGACAGAACATTTGAAACATTTGATGGAGTTATTCGATCGACTTCAGGAAAGGGGTTTGGTGATAAACCTAGCCAAATGTGAATTTGGAAAGGCCCAAGTCACTTTCCTTGGCCATACAATCGGACGGGGTCGAATGGTCCCACGGGATGTGAAAACGAAAGTTATTGGGGAGTTTCCGATACCCTCGACACAACGGGAAATAATGTGATTTCTTGGTCTGAGTGGATTTTACTGGAAATTTGTACCGAATTTCAGCAGTTTGGTCGCTCCACTGATGGACTTGCTCAAGAAGCATAACAAATTCCAGTGGACAGCGGAGTGCCAACAGGCATTTGATGTCCTGAAGGCTGTGTTAACCACTGCTCCTGAGTTAGCCATCCCAAATTATACAAAACTATTCGAAGTTGCGGTTGATGCGAGTGCTGTGGGTGTAGGTGCGGTGCTTCTACAAGATGACGAAGAAGGGCTAGAGCGGCCTATTGGTTATTTTTCAAAGAAATTGAATTCTCACCAGAAAAGTATTCAACGATTGAGAAGGAGACGTAGAGTTTGCTGGCTTTGCAACATTTTCACATTTATGTGACCAGCAATCTGTCTGACACCATTATATATACTGATCATAATCCTATGACGTTTTTGGAGCGATTCCGGAATAACAATGCAAGGCTGTTTTGCTGGAGTTTATTGTTACAGCCATTTCATTTAAAAATAGTACATGTGGCAAGACGAGAAAACGTGATAGCCGATGCTTTGTCACAAATGTGATGAATGGAAGCAGTTTCAGTTGCGTGTGTTGTTTTTTTGAAATGAGAAAGTATATTTACTGTGTGCATTTCTTAAAGGATAGTGAAGAGGTGAAAAATGAAACCATCTTCAAGTTGATGGTTTATTTTTTTTTCTTGGGGGAAAAGTGTCATGTGAGAGCACCTTTAAGAAATCGGTGTTTAAGAAATGTACCTTTAAGAAATGGGTGTTTATCAGTGATGTCAGAGTGTGGGTGGAGCTGGGCTGTCTGTCAGCTTTTTGCTTTTGTTTTAGGCTGTTTGCTGTAGCGTGTGTTTTAGTTTCGTTTTCAGAGCTGGATAGCTGCAGTCACAGCCAGAAGGGGTATTAGTCTCTCTCTCTCTGCAATCTAAAAATTTAAAATTGATCCTTTGGTGATTTAAAACTAATAACTGCTCTCAGTAGTGACTTTAACCTGATGTGCTTCTGTTAAAAGTTATTTTTTAAGTCTTATGGATGTTAAAAGGACCACTTCAGTATTACTTAGTGTTGTATTCTTTGGGGGTTGTATTTGAATTAATGGTTGCTAAGATGTTCACTGTATGTTTTAAAAAGGTTAACTTGTGTTCATAGAATAAACATTGTTTTGCTTTAAAAAATACTTTTCCATTTCTGCTGTACCACACCTGTAGACTGGGCCATGTGCTCCCCTAACCACAATCTATTAAAAGTTGTGGGTCAGGTGAACTTCATGACACACTTTGGAGTTCTCTAAACTCTGGCCCATAACACTGCACAACTTGATGAATCGAAGCCTTAATCGGGTCCAGCGTGTCCTTCTTCAGCTTGGTGAAGCAATCTTCAAAAAACTTCACCAGCTGCTATGTTGACCACTGTGCCGTCTCCCCGTGGCCCTTGCTCTCTGCCGTGCCTTCCCGCGTTGCCGGCTCTGCTCACGTCTTCCTTATAGGACTTGTCTTCTCACACGGCCACTTCTGGTCGAATTCTGCACACACCGGAGGAGGATTTCTCCTCACTGTCTCACTCTTCACCGATTTATCCCATAAAACCTGGAGAAAACCAGGGGAGAAAGGTCCAAAAGTCCGTCACAGGCGGGAGCTATCAAATGTGCGACTTACTTCTCCATGGCCGCCACCGGAAGTCTGGATCAATATTTTTTTTAACATCAAATTTATGCTTCTAAAAGTTCTGATTTTTAATACAATATGTTCATACATTTATATATTTTACACCTCCCATATTCAGAAATTATTTCTTATTATAATATTGAATTACCACAGTTGGTTAGACGTATTAGGGGAACTATGGTATTCTCATTGACCAGTAAGTATTTTAATCAACTGCTTAATTGTACTCCTTGTTTAGGATGTGAGAGATTTGCCAACCATTCATTTCTTAGTCAAACCGGATAGTAATCCAATTCAAGCTAATTCATTACAGACGACCCCTTGCATTTAACACCTGAAACTAGCCACAATATGTGGAGCAGAGTGGGCATCTGGAGCTTCAATTAATATGAGCTGCGTGAGGGAATTGAAAATGCTTTCCCTTTGTTTTGGTTTTAAATGATTACTTTGGGGAGGTTCAGTACAACTTGTCTCTGGTGAATCACTTTGCACCCCAGGCTGTGGGACTTAACCCTGTCTCTGGCTGCACAGTTGTTACGTTTAAAAATCAAATTTTAGTGAGGTTATGGAATAAAATGAACTGTAACATCATTCTACTCCTCATCCTGCCATAAAAGCCTTACTGCTTTTATCTGCACCCCTAATGCTTCATCCGTCTCCTCTCCTGTTGTCTGCACATTAGCAATAACTGTTGTACCATTTTGTTCCCCGGCCACTCAGGTTTAATAGATCTCCCTCTGTACAACCTCTATACCCTTTTAGTTCTACCAGTGTTCATCTTCTGGGTGGAAAAACCTTTTATCTTACTGCATTTGTGAGCTCTTTGAACCATTCCGTTGATGTGTTTTTCCAAACCAGAAACAAAAGCAAATGTTCTTTCTCACTTGTTCGACTTTTCACAGCAGGTAAATAATCTAAAAATAACCTTTGAATAATGCAAGAGATGATTTCCATATTTTAAAAATTAAAATGACAATACATTTTGCAGCAGGGGGATTAAAATCCAAGCAATTTAAATATATTTGCGGTGATAGAACAGGCAAAGAGGTGTTTATGTCTTCACTGCAGTTTAAAAATAACAGGCCTATGTCTTAGCTGGGTACAACGTATGATAATATCTCCACAGGGGAGGTTGACCGGACAACACATGAGCAACACTGTCACAAGGGGATATGGTCAGCTGATAACTGAGGTTATCTGTGATGTGTGCTTGGCCACATCTTTAGTTTACAACACTACAAGTAGGTTCTCAAATAGAAAAATATTTCCTTTCAACGAGCATTTCTGTTTCTCAGGAAAACCATCAGAAGCTGCCATTCTGTCAATGTGCTGTCACATCTGTGGAAATGCGATTTGATTTTCACAAGGGTGTTCCCTCAAGCAAGCTAAACTGGATCTTTCATGTGATCCGAGTTGGCAGGTGAACAGAAAAAAAAACTCAATCTAATGTGTTATTTCAAAGCATCAGCGTGTTTGCTAAAAATCAGGAAAAATATGAATAGAATAGTTGTTCATCTCTGGGCTCTTTAAAGTCACTTTTCGCTTGTAACCACAATCTTTGGTTCATGACAACAGGAAATGTTTTACTTAAAGCTGTAGTCTAAAAATATCTCCCCAATATTGATACTGAGCCGCAAACATTTCACAGTTGGAAGCGACTGTCAAACACTAGATGTCACATTCTCTGCTAACTTTTGAATGTACAGATTTCTTGTTGGTAAAATGTTATAATTATTGTTACTCTTCCTTTCATAGCCTAGATAAAGCTGCTGTTTCAACAGTGCACCGTGATCGCCATCTAGAGGTTTATGAAGCATATATGTACCCACGCATACATTTCTTTCCCATCTAATCTTCTGACTCTCACTTTAAATACACTGCACAATTAAAAAAAATTGCATCTGAATTGGAGCAGCAATTTTCTCATTTTCCCGAACATCAACTGCTGTAGCGCGGAGGGTTTTTAATTTGAGCTTTGAAAGGTCAGATAGTTAACGTGACAGAAATTGGGTTCATCTTAATTTGTCCAAATACAAATTGAGGTCTGGTAAAATTAATTGAAAAACTATGTTACTCGAGTGATATTGGGGGGAGGGGCTGCAGGATTGGAGATTCTGAAGGCTGTGAGCTAAATGTTATACATGACAGCCCTCAGACTGACCGAGAGATTGGACAGACCAGAAACAAGAGGTGCAGGAACGGAGGCAGGCTACCGGCCTGCTGGTTTTCCATTGCCGTTCTTTCCCCCACTCAGGAACTGGCAGGTGGGCTTGATTGTACAATGTGGCCAATTAAAGTTGTTAACCAACTCACAGAGCTTGTTAAGGCCAGTTTGGGAATTTGGTGGAGGTGCACGTTTTACACACTGGATCAAGGGCAGACTGGATGTATGAAGGCAGTAACACAGCGGGGAGCCAGTTATAGACACACCATAAAATTAGGTAGACCCAGAATAAAGGACCAAATCAGAGCTGCACATAGACATTGGGTTTGTGGGGACAGCAGACTGTACATGTATGGGCAAAGTAGGGGGTTGTTACCCCATTGTGGGTGCATAAGAGAAAGTATTATTGGGACTCCAGCTAGGCACAAGGAATGCAGTAGTCGGTATGGGAGTACAACTACGGTTGAGTAATGAAGTAAAGGAACATCCTCAACTCCTGGGCATATTGAGGGCAATGGGAAGGAACAAGGGCAGGAAGGCAATGGAGGTGATATTTGTGTTGTGTGATGCTGCTTCGGATAACACAGGCTGCTACTTGATGCAGTCTTAACTAAAGGATGCTCCAGACTCTGAAATGTGTTCAACGTGTTTATTGAACTATTAATACAGTTCTCAAATGAGTTCGACTCTCTGCTAATCTAACTGTAGTAACTCAGTCTAACTGTACCAGCTTGCTCTAAGCCACGTGTTGTGGTGTGATGCTGCTGATCAACCCTGTCTAACTCTCTAGATGTCTGTCTTTGGAAAGAGGCAGGATGTGAGTGCCTCATCCCTTTTATAGTGTTTATGTGATGACACCTGTAAGTGTCCTGACTGCCCATTGGTTGTGTCCTATTCTGAGTGCTCATTGGTTGCATGTTTGCATATCATGACATCTCACCTTTTTCTTTTTAGATGTATATACATGTGAATGTGTCTGTCCAATATGACTGACTGAGGGAGGAATACAGAACAAAACAAACAAAACAAATGCTCATAAGTCTAGTCTCTGAGGCTTGCGCCTGATCCTTGTCGACCGCTAGATAGGTGATGGAGGGGATGGCGGTGTCTTGACAGACGAGTGGGAGGCACGACTGGTGGCCTCGTGGTTCGATGTGTCTGGAGGTGGCAATTCAACATGTGGAAATGGAGGGGAAAGTGGTTGTGGGCAAGCAACTTTTCGCAGTGCCTTTGATTCCTTCGCACAATGGAGCCATCAGCCATACGTATGACATAGGATCTGGGCGCGGCCTGTCGAACAACGACAGCCGGCGCAGACCACCCACCACCCGGTAGCTTGATCCTGACCGTGTCTGCCGGGGATAGCATTTCCAGATCGGTGGCATGTGCATCATAGCCCTGCTTCTGGCTGTCGCGAAGCTGCTGCATCTTCTGCAGCACCGGGAGATGATCAAGGTTGGGCAGGTGTATGGCTGGAAGCTTCGTCCGCAGGTCCCTGTTCATCAGGAGTTGAACTAGTGGCATGCCAGTGGTCAAGGGAGTCACCAGGTACGTAAGTAGTGCAAGGTGTATGTCGGAAGCGGAGTCTGAGGCCTTGCGGACGAGCTGCTTAACAAGGTGCACCCCTTTTTCGACTTTGCCATTGGACTGCGGATAGTGCGGACTGGAGGTGACGTGCCTGAAATTGTAGCTCTTGGCAAACATGGACCATTCTCGACTGTGGAAGCACGGGCCATTGTCGCTCATGATGGTATTCGGGATGCCATGCCGTGAGATTGTCTCTTTACACGATTTGATGACGGTCCGTGAGGTGTGGTCTGGCAGCTTCAGCACCTCAGGATAGTTCGAAAAGTAATCGATGATTAAGATATAGTCGCAACCATTCGCGTGGAATAGGTCAATGCCAACCTTGGATCACGGAGCGGTCTCTAGGTCATGTGGTTGGAGCGTCTCCTTGCTCTGCGCTGGTTGGAACCTCTGACAGGTTTCGCAGTTCAGGACCATGTCCGTGATGTCCTGGTTGATGCCGGGCCAGTAGACAGCTTGCCGGGCCCTGCGGCTGCACTTTTCTACGCCCAGGTCTCCCTCACGAATCTGTCACAGCACCATGCTCTGGAGACGTAGCGGGATGACTATCCTGTCCAGCTTGAGCAGGATGCCGTCAGTCGTGGTTGACATTGTAGAATTGAGGGCATTGCCCTTTTTGCCAGCCATTGCTGAGGTTGTGGATGACTCGCTGCAATAGGGGGTCTTTGGCTGTCTCTTCTCGGATGAGAACCATCTTCTCATCTGTTGCCGGGAGAGTGCTTGCACACAGTTGTACCTGCAATTCAATGTGCTGGATGATCTGCAGTGGTTCACTGAGTGAGTTAACGGAGCGGGACAATGCATCAGCGATGATGAGCTCCTTGCCAGGTGTGTACACCAAATTGAAATCATACCTCCGAAGTTTAAGCAGAATTCTCTGCGAACGAGACGTCATGTCGTTCAGGTTCTTTTGGATGATGTGGACCAAAGGCCTATGATCCGTCTCAACAGTAAATGTTGGCAAGCCGTAGACATAATCATGAAATTTGAGGATGCCGGTGAGAAGACCTAAACACTCCTTCTCAGTCTGCGCATATCTGGTCTCAGTGGGTGTCATTGCCCGTGACGCGTATGCTACTGGTACCCAGGATGACATGTCGTCTCTTTAAAGCAACACCACCCCAATGCCATCCTCACACGCTATCTGTCTTGGGTCAAAGAATGCAAGGACGGGTGCAGTGGTGAGCTTGGCTTTCAGCTCCAGCTACTCTGTTCAGTGCTCCACCTTACACTCAAAGGCGGTTAATTTTTTTCACTAGGTTGCGTAGGGCCGTGGCCAAACTTGGGATGAACTTGCCAAGGAAATTGACCATTCCAGGAAGTGCAGTGCTTTCTTGTCCTCTGAGACTTTCATTGCCTCGATGGCTTTAATTTTGTCTGTGTCCGGGCGTACACCGTGTCGCGAAATCTGATCGCCCAGGAACTTCAGCGTGGATGTCCCAAAACAGCACTTGGACCTGTTTAGCTTGAGGCCATGTTCATGTATGCATCGGAATAGAACATAGAACATAGAACATAGAACAGTACAGCACAGAACAGGCCCTTCGGCCCTCGATGTTGTGCCGAGCAATGATCACCCTACTCAAACCCACGTATCCACCCTATACCCGTAACCCAACAACTCCCCCCCCTTAACCTTACTATTAGGACACTACGGGCAATTTAGCATGGCCAATCCACCTAACCCGCACATCTTTGGACTGTGGGAGGAAACCGGAGCACCCGGAGGAAACCCACGCACACACGGGGAGGACGTGCAGACTCCACACAGACAGTGACCCAGCCGGGAATCGAACCTGGGACCCTGGAGCTGTGAAGCATTTATGCTAACCACCATGCTACCGTGCTGCCCTAATATTTTAATACTTTAATATTTTAATACTGTCGAATACTTTCTTGAGTCATGACACAGGTTCCTCTGGGGTTGTGGACCAGATTATGATATCGTCAATGTCATGATATGCACTCATGCACATTATGAGGTAAAGACAGGCAGTGACAGACACCCAGGTTAGCCAATCAACACACAGGACAGAACACAACCAATCACCTGACAGAACACTAGAGGGGGGGTTTCCTATTATAAAACATACGAGGCATCAGCACTCCACCTCTTTCCACTGGTGACAACTGTAGTGACAGCCAGGGTGTATATATCAGTTAGCACCTTCTACACGTGGCTCAGAGCTAGTCTGGTCTAGTTAGTAATAGTACACTTAGAGTAGTAGAGTGTCAACCCACAGCAAGCTGTGTGCACTGTTACAGAAGTTCAATAAATCATATTGAACCAACGTCTAAGTTTGGTGTCTGCTTTCCAGTACAACTGCATCCAGTTGCAGTCCGTGTTACCCCAGGGTGAATAACACAACATGGTACCAGTAGTCTACTTCATCTAAGTAATTTACCTTGAGTGATTCAGAGATGATCAGCAAGTACCTTCCAGCGGCATAGAGAAGATCCAGGCCCCTCCACAGCTATGGATCTCCAGCAATCTTAGCACCAACTGGCGGGTCTTCAAGCAGAAGTTCAGTCTCTACATTGAACCCTCAGGCCTTGAGGATGTGTCCAATGGCAGAAAAATTGCGCTGCTCCTATCGACTGCGGGGGACCAAGCCATCCAAATCTCCAATTCTCTCACTTTTGCCGACGGCGAGGACAAGACCAAATTCAACACCGTTTTCCCCAAATTCGACAGTCACTGTGAAGTCGAAACGACCGAGAGCTTTGAGCACTATGTCTTCCAGCAACACCTTCAGGGTAAGGATGAACCTTTCCAATCCTTTCTAACTCATCTCCATATATTAGCGCGGTCCTGCTACTATGGTGACACTGCTGATTCCATCATCAGGGATCAGATCGTGTTTGGGGTCCACTCCGACGCCCTGCGGGAGCAGCTCCTAAAAATAAAAAACATGACCCTGCCAGACACAATCGACGTGTAAAGTGCATGAACAGGCGAAAAGCCGCTACTCCCACCTTAAATCGGCAGAACAGGACCAACTTGCCTCCCACAAAGCAGAGTGTACAGGCCATCGCCCGGATGCGGCGCCTTAGTATCGATGAAGGTGGCCATTTTGCGCGTTTTTTCCGAGGTCCCATGCATGCGCACCACGGACGGAAGAACGAAGCGGCCGAAGACCACACTGCGCAGGTGCGAACGGCGGCTGACGGCAATGCGCATGTGCGATAACGCACGGAGCGTAACGACGTCAACGTCATGACGTACCCGAACTGCAACATCGCCCACTTAAAGCGGCAATGCCCTGCAAGAGGCAGGCGATGTTTAAATTGTGGGAAGCCTGGACATTACGCAGCCTTGTGCAGGTCTGCACAACCGGTCGTGGGCGAGCAATCCCATTTCCAACGCAAACGCGTTCGATGTGTGCAGCAAGGGCTGCTGGATCCTGATCCTAGTAGCACCACGGATCCAGAGGACAACTGCCTGGAGTCCCCATATCGTGTGGGCATCATCACTACATGTGAACATGCCTCCTCGAATTCAGCAAGATACCTATCTATCCTCAACGTGGATTCTGCGGGCGAATGGCATGCTGTCGTACACGTTAACCAATGCAGCATCCAGTTCAAGCTGGACACTGGTGCTTCAGCCAATATCATATCTCAAGCAGATCTTGATCGCATCAAAAGGCAACCCAAAATTCTTCCGCCAGCCTGCCAGCTTCTTGATTATAATGTCAATGTCATTACTGCATTGGGGTCTTGTCATCTGCATGTCTCCAACAAGACCATCATTGCCACACTGCGATTTGAAATCGTCAAGCCTGACAAGGCTTCCCTGCTTGGTGCCCGTGCATGCAAGCTACTCAATCTCGCACAGCGAGTACATGCCATGTCCTCTGCCAATGTGAATCTTCAGGCTGACATTGATGAAATCCTGACACAATACCCAGATGTGTTTAGTATAATGGGTACGCTGCCGTACCGCTACAAGATCTTACTCAGGCCTGATGGCACGCCTGTCATCCATACACCACGCCAGGTGCCGGCTCCTCTGAAGGAACGTTTAAAGGTGCAGCTGCTGGAGCTCCAAGACCAGGGTATAATCTCTAAAGTGACGGAACCGACTGAATGGGTCAGCTCGATGGTCTGTGTGAAGAAGCCCTCAGGAGAGTTGTGCATATGTATAGATCCCAAAGATCTTAACCGGAACATAATGCGGGAACACTACCCGATCCCGAAGCGGGAGGAGCTAACAAGTGAGATGGCACATGCCAAATTCTTCACAAAGCGAGATGCATCGCGTTGTTTCTGCCAGATACAACTGGACGAGTCCAGCAGGAAGCTCTGCATGTTCAATACACCTTTTGGAAGGTACTGTTACAACCGCATGCCATTCGGCATTGTTTCAGCCTCTGAAATCTTTCATGGGATCATGGAACAGATGATGGAGAGCATTGAGGGTGTGCTTGTTTATGTAGATGATGTAATCATATGGTCCACAACCCCAGAGGAACACATATCTCGTCTCAAACAAGTCTTTCGACGTACCCATGCAAACGGCCTCAGGTTAACAAGGTCAAGTGCTCCTTTGGCATGTCATCCATCAAGTTTTTGGGCAATCAAATACCCCAGCAGGGCGTGCAACCATATTCGGACAAAGTCAAGGCCATCAACACCATGAAGACCCCGAAAGACAAAGAGGCGGTACTACGCTTCCTGGGTATGGTTAACTTCTTGGGAAAGGTCATTCCCAACCTCGCATCACACACCACGGCTTTCAGGCATCTGGTGAAGAAGTCAACGGCCTTCTAGTGGCTACCCACACATCAAGCAGAGTGGCTTGAGTTAAAGGCAAAGCTCACCACTGCTCCGGTACTAGCATTTTTTGACCCTGACAGGGAGACAAAAGTCTCCACGGACACAAGCCAGGACGGCATTGGTGCGGTGCTCCTCCAGAGGGATGACTCCTCGTCCTGGGCTCCAGTGGCCTATGCGTCAAGGGCCATGACTCCTACTGAGCAGACGTATGCTCAGATAGAAAAAGAGTGTCTGGGCCTCGTAACCGGCATTGTAAAGGTCCATGACTACGTCTACGGTCTACTAACCTTCACAGTAGAGACTGACCACAGAGCCCTGTTCATAGGGCAGCAGGGTAGCATGGTGGTTAGCATAAATGCTTCACAGCTCCAGGGTCCCAGGTTCGATTCCCGGCTGGGTCACTGTCTGTGCGGAGTCTGCACGTCCTCCCCGTGTGTGCGTGGGTTTCCTCTGGGTGCTCCGGTTTCCTCCCACAGTCCAAAGATGTGCGGGTTAGGTGGATTGGCCATGCTAAATTGCCCGTAGTGTCCTAAAAAGTAAGGTTAAGGGGGGGGTTGTTGGGTTACGGGTATAGGGTGGATACGTGGGTTTGAGTAGGGTGATCATTGCTCGGCACAACATCGAGGGCCGAAGGGCCTGTTCTGTGCTGTACTGTTCTATGTTCTATGTTCTATATCATTCATAAGGACATGACGCCCAGGCTTCAGCGCATTCTCCTTCGACTCCGCAGGTACAATTTTAAGTTGGTATACACATCGGGCAAGGAGCTAATCATTGCGGATGCCCTGTCTCGCGCCATCACCTCGCCCTGTGAACAGGTAGACTTCATCCGCCAAATTGAGGCACAGGTGCAACTGTGTGCCAGCAACCTCCCAGCCTCAGATGAAAGAGTGGTCAACATTCGAGAAGAGACTGCCAGGACCCTCTTCTGCAGCGGGTCATGCATCACCTTGCAAATGGTTGGCAGAAAGGGCAATGCCCTCAGTCCTTTAATGTGAAGGATGACCTGACAGTCGTCGAGGGGATCCTCCTCAAGCTAGATCGTATCGTTATTCCTTGCAGCCTCCAGAGCTTAGTGCTCAAACAAATCCACGAGGGACACCTCGGTGTCGGGAAATGTAGGTGCAGGGCCCGGCAGGCTGTATATTGGCCTGGAATCAACCAGGACATATCCAGCATGGTCCTCAATTGTGCGACCTGCCAGCGTTTCCAGCCTCATCAGGCCAAAGAAACACTCCAGCAACACGAGATCGTGACCTCTCTGTGGTCTAAGGTGGGAATCAACCTTTTTCACGCCAATGGGCATGACTATGTGCTCATCATCGATTACTTCTCAAGTTACCCGGAAGTTGTGAAACTGTCCGACCTCACATCAAGGACGGTCATCAAGGCCTGCAAGGAGACATTTGCCAGGCATGGATTCTGCTCACTGTCATGAGTGACAATGGTCCATGCTTCCTCAGCCAAGAGTGGTTCAACTTCATCAAGCTGTACCAATTTAAACACATTACATCAAGCCCACACTACCCACAGTCTAACGGGAAGGTCAAAAAAGGGGTCGATATCGTGAAGCAACTGCTCTGCAAGGCGGCGGACTCGGCTTCTGACTGCAACCTTTCGCTGCTGGCGTACAGGACAACCTCTCTGTCCACCGGTATGTCTCTGGCACAACTCCTTATGAATAGAGACCTACGGACGACTGTTCCGGCCATTCACCTACCAGACCTGGATCACCTCCCAGTGCTGCAAAAGGTGCAGCAACTCAGGAACCGGCAAAAGCTGACATAGGATGCTCATGCTATTGAATTGCCGCTGCTCTCTCCGGAAGATGCTGTTCACATCAAGTTACCTGATGGAGGCTGGTCAGCTCCAGCTGTAGTTGTTCGACAGGCTGTTCCCAGGTCATTTGCGATTCGCATGGCTGATGGCTCCATTGTCAGGCGCAACAGAAGGGCGCTACCCAAACTTGCCTGCCCACCACTGGATCTCGCCTTTCCAGCTGTTGTTATACCTTCTCCGGACACCTCGCTCCACGAGGCCACCAATCTGGCTGCAATCCCACCTGTCAAGGCGCCGTCGTCCCCACCTCCACCTCTCAGGCGGTCAACAAGGATCCGACGCCAGCCCCAGAGATTGGACTGATTGACATTTCTTTTGTACATATTGTTCCGTATCTGCACGCTAGACACCTTTCATGTACATAGGCATTCACTCACCATTCGCTGTCGATAGTTATATCTGTATATATGTTGTATATGCTCTAAGCAACCGACAAACTTTTTTTTAAAAGGGGGAATGTCATGATATGCACTCATGCACATAATAAGGTAAAGACAGGCAGTGACAGACACCCAGGTTAGCCAATCAACACACAGGACAGAACACAACCAATCACCAGACAGAACACTAGAGGGGGACTTCCTACTATAAAACACACGAGGCATCAGCACTCCACCTCTTTCCACTAGTGACTACTGTAGTGACAGCCAGGGTGTATATATCAGTTAGCACCTTCTACACATGGCTCAGAGCTAGTCTGGTCTAGTTAGTAATAGTTAGTACACTTAGAGTAGTAGAGTGTCAACCCACAGCAAGCTGTGTGTACTGTTACAGACGTTCAATAAATCGTATTGAACCAACGTCTAAGTTTGGTGTCTGCTTTCCAGTACAACTGCATCCAGTTGCAGTCCGTGTTACCCCAGGATGAATAACACAACAGTCAAAGTATACACAAACCCCTTCTATTCCCTCCATCATCTTTTCCATGATGCGATGGAAAATCTCTGATGCTGAGATGATGCCAAATGGCATTCGGTTGTAGCAGAATCTGCCAAAAGGTGTGCTGAAGGTGCAGAGCCTTCTGCTGGATTCTTCAAGTTGGATTTGTCAAAATCCTTGGGATGGGTCCAATTTTATGAAGAAGCGCACGTGTGCTATCTCACTCGTGATTTCTTACCTCTTCGGGATGGGGTAATGTTCCCGCATAATGTTTTTGTTTAGATCCTTGGGGTCATGCGGATGCGTGGGTCCCCCGAAGGCTTCTTTACGCACACCATCGAGCTGACCCAGTCAGTTGGTTCAGTGACCTTGGAAATTAGCCTTTTTGTTGTAGACTCGTGAGCTCTGCCTTCAGGCGCTCTCTCAGTGGAGCAGGGACTCGTCGTGGTGCGTGGACCACTGGCTTGGCATCAGGCCGCAGTAGAATCTTGTACTCGTACGGCAGCATGCCCATCCCGCTAAATACATCTGGGAACTGAGTTAGGATGTCGTCGATGCTGGTCTGGAGATCTGAATGGGACGGCGTTGTGGTGTAGGCCCTTTGAATGAGGTTCAGTTGCTTGCAGGCGTGCGCACCTAGCAGGGACACCCTGTCTGGTTTAACAACCTTGCAGCGTAAGGTTGCTTGTGTGTGTCGGCTGGACACCTGCAGATGGCAGTGCCTTGATTGCGTTTCCATTGTAGTCCAGAAGTTTGCAGGGGGCTGGAAGGATTGTGGGGGGCTTCTTGATTCTCTTGAAGTACACCTGCGAAATCAAGTTGGTGGAGGTACCTGTGTCCAGTTTGAACTGGTTGACCTTCATCACTGCAAACCATTCGTCCTCGGAATCCACGGCCAGGATTGATTGGACTCACGATGTGTCCGGTGTGGCGTATTCGCACTTCGTAATAATGTCCACTCGGTAAGTGTTGTCCAGGTATTAATCATCTGGATCCGTCGCACTGCCTGGATCAGAGTGATGCATTCCGTGTTGCACACTTCTGATGCGCCGCTGTCGGAATTGGGAGCGCTGGCTCCTGATTGCCAGTGTAAGGCTCCGCCATGGCCGGCGTGGAGAAGAAACCCCCTGCGCATGCGCAGGAAACACGCCAGTAGTTCTGCGCATGCGCCAGAACACGCTGGCATTCCTGCGCATGTGCCAATTCGCACCAGCCGGCGGAGGTCCTTCAGCGCCGTTTGGCACGGCGCCAGCCCCTTCAGCACCAGGAGGTGCGGAGGAGTACGCAACATCCCGGCGGCCCGACGCCGGAGTGGTTCATGCCGCTCATTGGCGCCGGTATGGGCTGCCCCGCCAATTCCGGGAGAATCCCGGCCGAGGTGTCAACCTGGGAGAGCGCCATAGGACTACTTGCATGCTAACCAGTGGACGCATGCAGTAGGCAGAGCTAAGTGATTGGATCTAACTTTGGTCACATCCAGTCGTGAATGGTGGTGGATAATTAAACAATAAACTGGAGGATGCTTTACAAATTGTCATGATATGCAAACGTGCAACCAATGAACACTCAGAATAGGACACGACCAATGGGAAGTCAGGACACTCAGAGGTGGCATCACCACAAGTGGGCATAACATAAACACAATAAAAGGGATGAGGCACTCACAACCTACCTCTTTCCACAGACAGGCATCTGGAGAGTTAGACAGGGTTGATCAGCAGCATCACACCCCTGCACGTGGCTTAGAGCAAGCTGGTACAGTTAGACTGAGTTAGTACAGTTAGATTAGCAGAGAGTCGAACTCATTTGAGAACTGTGTTAATAGTTCAATAAACACGTTGAACTCATTTCAGAGTCTGGAGCATCCTTTAGTTAAGACTGCATCAAGTAGCAGCCTGTATTATCCGAAGCAGTATAACACAACATGATACCAGGAGTGACTGTTCAATCTATTTAGTTCAACTCAGCAAGATCCATGACAACCAGCTACTGCATATAGGCACAATGGAAAAGATTCAGGCTCCTCATCAGCTCAGGACAACTGGCAATCTTAGTGCCAACTGCCGATCAATCACGCAGAAATTTCAACTATACTTGGAAGCATCCGACCTCAATAGCGCGACCAATGCTCAGAAGATAGCTCTTCTACTCACCGCTGCGGGTGACCATGTGATAGAGATCTTCAACTCCTTTCACTTTTCCAAAGGGCAGGACAAAACGAGGTACCAAACCATCCTGGACAAATTCGACAGCCACTGCGAGGTGGACACCACCAAAATCGTTGAGCGAAACATCTTCAAGCAAAGGATGCAAGGTAAAGATGAATCCTTCACCTCCTATCTAACTAACCTTAGACTGCTAGCACAATCCTGCAACTTCAGTGATATCACTGACTCCATGATCAAAGACCAAATCGTTTTGGAGTCCACTCTGATCCTCTGCGAGAGCAATTGTTGAAAATCAAGCACATGACCCTGCCAGTCACGATTGAAATGTGTACTGTGCATGAGCACTCTAAACATCGCTATTCACAGTACAAAACGGCAGAAAGCGAAAAACAAGCCTCCCACGAGGTGGAGAGTGTTCAGGCCGTCTCCCGGATGCAGCACCTCCACATTGACAAAAGCGGCCATTTCGCAATGCGACCAGGAACACAAAAAGGCCGAAAACCACACTGCGCAGGTGCAGACGTCCGAGAACCGCACCGCGCATGCGCAACGACACACTGAGCATCAGTCATGACGATTGCGAACTGCGGCACCGCCCATTTAAAAAAAAACTGCCCTACAAGAGGCAAACACGGTTTAAACTTTAGGCAACCAAACCACTATGCAGCCGGCGCAGAGAGAAAGAGTGCCCCCACGGCACAGGGCCGCCCTCAGATCGATGGGCCCCGATCGCGGGCCAGGCCACTGTGTGGGGCCCCCCCGGGCCAGATCCACCCACACCCTCCCGAGGACCCCGTTAACTGCCCTCCAAGCCAGTCCCGCCAGTATGGACCATGTCTAATCCACGCCGGCGGGACTGACCAGGAACGGCCAGCTGCTCGGCCCATCGGGGACCGGAGAATTGCTGGGGGGGGGGGCCTCTGCCAATGGCCCCCGATGGGTGCAATCCCTACCCACCCGAAAACTGGCGCTGGAGAATTCAGCAGCCGGCTTCAGAGCAGCAGGGCGAGATTCACGCCGCTTCCCCTGGGGATTTTCCGACCCGGCGGGATGGTCGGAGAATCCCACCTCTCATTTTTAGGTATGCCTGGTGGCTGGCTGTGCTGTGCAGCAGGGCAGGAAGAAGAATGGCAGGGCTATAGTGATAGGGGACTCAATCGTAAGGAGAATAGACAGGCGGTTCTGCGGACGCAATCGAGACTCCAGGATGTTATGTTGCCTCCCTGGTGCAAGGGTCAAGGATGTCTCGGAGCGGCTGCAGGACATTCTGGGGGGGGGAGGGTGAACAGCCAGCTGTAGTGGTGCACATAGGCACCAATGATATAGGTAAAAAAATGGGATGAGGTCCTACAAGCTGAATTCAGGGAGTTAGGAGTTAAACTAAAAAATAGGACCTCAAAGGTAGTAATCTCAGGATTGCTACCAGTGCCATGAGTCAGTGTAGGAATGTCAGGATAGATAGGTTGAATGCGTGGCTTGAGAGATGGTGCAAGAGGGAGGGATTCAAATTCCTGGGGCATTAGAACCGGTTCTGGGGGAGGTGGGACCAGTACAAACCGGACGGTCTGCACCTGGGCAGGACTGGAACCGATGTCCTAGGGGGGGTCTTTGCGAGAGCTGTTGGGGAGGGTTTAAACTAATGTGGCAGGGTGATGGGAACCAATGCAGGAAGTTGGAAGATAGTAAAACAGGGACAGAAGCAAAAGGAAGTAAGGGGGAAAGTGTAAGGCAGAGAAGCCAAAGTCAAAAATCAAAAAGGGTGACAGTACAAAGTACAGTGACTGAGGGGAGCTCAGTGAATAGGCCCAGTAATACTAAAAGGAATAAAACTGGAAGTAAAAACATTAATGGTAAGTGATGCGGCAGGTTGTTACATGAAGATATGGGTTCAACGACAAGGAAAATTAGGAGAAAAGTTAAGAGGAAATATAACTTAGGAGAGGTTACTGATCGAGATGTTAAGATTCAAAACAGAGGTAAAAAAGCCAACATAAGTGTACTTTACCTGAATGCTCGTAGTAGTCGAAATTAAGTAAATGAGTTGATGGCGCAAATCATCGTAAATGACTATGATTTAGTGGCCATTACTGGAACATGGTTAAAGGATGGTCATGACTGGAAGTTAAATATCCGAGGGTATCAAACTATTTGGAAGGACAGAGTGGATGGTAAGGGAGGTGGTGTAGCTCTGTTATTTAAGGATGACATCCGGGCAATAGTAAAGGATAACATCGGTGCTGTGGAGGATAGGGTTGAATCCATTTGGGTGGAAATCAGGAATAGTAAGGCGAAAAGTCACTAATAGGAGAAGTCTATAGGCCACCAAATAGTAACAGTATGGTGGGGCAGGCAATAAACAAAGAAATAACTGATGCATGTTGAAATTGTACAGCAGTTATCATGGGGGATTTTAATCTACATGTCGATTGGTTTAACCAGGTCGGTCAGGGCAACCTTGAGGAGGGGTTTATAGAATGCATCCGCGATAGTTTCCTAGAACAGTATGTAATGGAACCTACGAGGGAACAAGCGGTCCTAGATCTTGTCCTATATAATGAGACAGGATTGATTCATGATCTCATAGTTAAGGATCCTCTCGGAAGGAGCGATCACAATATGGTGGAATTTAAAATACAGATGGAGGGTGAGAAGGTAAAATCAAATACTAGTGTTTTGTGCTGAAACAAAGGAGATTACAATGGGATGAGAGAAGAACTAGCTAAGGTAGACTGGGAGCAAAGACTTTATGGTGGAACAGTTGAGGAACAGTGGAAAACCTTCCAAGCGATTTTTCACAGTGCTCAGCAAAGGTTTATACCAACAAAAAGGAAGGATGGTAGAAAGAGGGAAAATCGACCATGGATATCTAAGGAAATAAGGGAGAGTATCAAATTGAAGGAAAAAGCATACAAAGTGGCAAAGATTAGTGGGAGACTAGAGGACTGGAAAATCTTTAGGGGGCAACAGAAAGCTACTAAAAAAGCTATAAAGAAGAGTAATATAGAGTATGAGAGTAAACTTGCCCAGAATATAAAAACAAATAGTAAAAGTTTCTACAAATACATAAAACAAAAAAGAGTGGCTAAGGTAAATATTGGTCCTTTAGAGGATGAGAAGGGAGTTTTAATAATGGGAGATGAGGAAATGGCTGAGGAACTGAACAGGTGTTTGGGTCGGTCTTCACAGTGGAAGACACAAATAACATGCCAGTGACTGATGGAAATGAGTAAGAAGTCTTACAACACCAGGTTAAAGTCCAACAGGTTTGTTTCAAACACGAGCTTTCGGAGCACGGCTCCTTCTTCAGGAGCCGTGCTCCGAAAGCTCGTGTTTGAAACAAACCTGTTGGACTTTAACCTGGTGTTGTAAGGCTTCTTACTGTGCTCACCCCAGTCCAACGCCGGCATCTCCACATGATGGAAATGAGGCTATGAAAGGTGAGGACCTTGAGAGGATTGTTATCAATGAGGAGGTAGTGATGGGCAAGCTAATGGGGCTAAAGGTAGACAAGTCTCCTGGCCCTGATGGAATGCATCCCAGAGTGCTAAAAGAGATGGCTAGGGAAATTGCAGATGCACTAGTGATAATTTACCAAAATTCACTGGACTCTGGTGTGGTCCCGGTGGATTGGAAATTAGCAAACGTGACACCACTGTTTAAAAAAGGAGGTAGGCCGAGAGTGGGTAATTATAGGCCAGTGAGCTTAACTTCGGTAGTAGGGAAGATGCTGGAATCTATCATCAAGGAAGAAATAGCGAGGCATCTGGATAGAAATTGTCCCATTGGGCAGACGCAGCATGGGTTCATTAAGGGCAGGTCGTGCCTAACTAATTTAGTGGAATTTTTTGAGGACATTACCAGTGCAGTAGATAACGGGGAGCCAATGGATGTGGTATATCTGGATTTCCAGAAAGCCTTTAACAAGGTGCCACACAAAAGGTTGCTGCATAAGGTGAAGATGCATGGCATTAAGGGTAAAGTGGTAGCATGGATAGAGGATTGGTTAATTAATAGAAAGCAAAGAATGGGGATTAATGGGTGTTTCTCTGGTTGGCAATCAGTAGCTAGTGGTGTCCCTCAGGGATCAGTGTTGGGCCCACAATTGTTCACAATTTACATAGATGATTTGGAGTTGGGGAACAAGGGCAATGTGTCCAAGTTTGCAGACGACACTAAGATGAGTGGTAAAGTGAAAAGTGCAGAGGATACTGGAAGTCTGCAGAGGGATTTTGATAGGGTAGATGAATGGGCTAGGGTCTGGTAGATGGAATACAATGTTGACAAATGTGAGGTTATCCATTTTGGTAGGAATAACAGCAAAAGGGATTATTATTTAAATGATAAAATATTAACGCATGTTGCTGTGCAGAGAGACCTGGGTGTGCTAGCGCATGAGTCGCAAAAAGTTGGTTTACAGGTGCAACAGGTGATTAAGAAGGCGAATGGAATTTTGTTCTTCATTGCTAGAGGGATGGAGTTTAAGACTAGGGAGGTTATGCTGCAATTGTATAAGGTGTTAGTGAGGCCACACCTGGAGTATTGTGTTCAGTTTTGGTCTCCTTACTTGAGAAAGGACGTACTGGCGCTGGAGGGTGTGCAGAGGAGATTCACTAGGTTAATCCCAGAGTTGAAGGGGCTGGATTATGAGGAGAGGTTGAGTAGACTGGGACTGTACTCGTTGGAATTTAGAAGGATGAGGGGGGATCTTATAGAAACATAAAATTATGAAGGGAATAGATAGGATAGATGCTGGCAGGTTGTTTCCACTGGCGGGTGAAAGCAGAACTAGGGGGCATAGCCTCAAAATACGGGCAAGTAGATTTAGGACTGAGTTTAGGAGGAACTTTTTCACCCAAAGGGTTGTGAATCGATGGAATTCATTGCCCAGTGAAGCAGTAGAGGCTCCTTCATTAAATGTTTTCAAGATAAAGATAGATAGTTTTTGAAGAATAAAGGGATTAAGGGTTATGGTGTTCAGGCCGGAAAGTGGAGCTGAGTCCACAAAAGATCAGCCATGATCTCATTGAATGGCGGAGCAGGCTCGAGGGGCCAGATAGCCTACTCCTGCTCCTAGTTCTTATGTTCTTATGTTCTTATTCCTGGCATATCCTCCTGCACTCTTCATTGAACCAAGGTTGATCTTCCGGCTTGATGATTATGGTTGAATAGGGAAGGTCAAGTACATAAGAACATAAGAATTAGGAGCAGGAGTAGGCCATCTGGCCCCTCGAGCCTGCTCCGCCATTCAATGAGATCATGGCTGATCTTTGTATGATTTATATATACAACGAACAGCAAAGGTCCCAGCACTGATCACTGTGGACCACCACTAGTCACAGCCCTCCAATCAGAAAAGCACCCTTCCATTGCTGCTCTCTGCCTTCTATGACCTAGCCAGTTCTGTATCCATCTTGCCAGCTCACTTCTGATCCCGTGTGACTTCACCTTTTGTACCAGTCTGCCATGAGGGACCTTGCCAAAGGCCTTCCTGAAGTCTATAGAGACAACATCTACTGCCCTACCTGTATCAATCATCTTTGTGACCTCCTCGAAAAAATCTATCAAGTTAGTGAGACACGACCTCCCCTTCCCAAAACCATGCTGCCTCTCACTAATACGTCCATGTGCTTCCAAATGGGAGTAGATCCTGACTCGAAGAATTCTCTCCAGTAATTTCCCTACCACTGACGTAAGGCTCTCCAGCCTGTAGTTCCCTGGATTGTCCTTGCTACCCTTCTTAAACAAAGGAACAACATTGTCTATTCTCCAGTCTTCTGGGACATCACCTGAAGACAATGAAGATTTCTGTCAAGGCCTACGCAATTTCCTCTCTTGCCTCCTTCAGTATTCTGGGATAGATCCCATCAGGCCCTGGGGACTTATCCAGCTTAATATTTTTCAAGACGCCCAACACCTCGTCTTTTTGGATCTCAATGTGACCCAGGCTATCTACACACCCTTCTCCAGACTCAACATCCACCAACTCCTTCTCTTTGGTGAATACTGATGCAAAGTATTCATTTAGTACCTTACCCATTTCCTCTGGCTCCACACACAGATTCCCTCCCCTGTCCTTCAGTGGGCCAACCCTTTCCCTGGCTACCCTCTTGCTTTTTATGTATGTGTAAAAAGCCTTGGGATTTTCCTTAACCCTATTTGGCATGGCCAATCCACCTAACCTGCGCATCTTTAAATTGTGGGAGGAAACCCATGCACCCAGAGGAAACCCATGCAGACACAAGGAGAATGTAAGTCGTCCGGGTATCAGGTAATCCATCTAGTTATATTCCTTTTTGGATTGGATTGAATTGGATTGGATTTGTTTATTGTCACATGTACCAAGGTGCAGGTAAAAGTATTTTTCTGTGTGCAGGTAAAACAGATCATTTAGTACATGAAAAATAAACAACGTAATAGGGCAACACAAGGTACACAATGTAAATACATAGGCACAGACATCAGATGAAGCATACAGGAGTGTAGTATGAATCAGATCAGTCCATAAGAGGGTCGTTTTGGAGTCTGGTAACAGTGGGGAAGAAGCTGTTTTTGAATCTGTTTGAGCGCTTTCTCAGACTTTTGTATCTCCTGCCCGATGTGAGAATTTGGAAGAGTGAGTGAGCAGGGTGGGAGGGGTCTTTGATTATGCTGACCACTTTCCCCAGGCAGTGGGAGGTATAGATGGAGTCAATGGATGGGAGGCGGGTTTGTGTGATGGTCTGGGTGGTATTCACGACTCTGTGAAGTTTCTTGCGGTCTTGGGCCGAGCAGTTGCCATACCAGGCTGTGATACAGCCGGATAGGATGCTTTCTATGGTGCATCTATAAAAGTTGGTAAAAGTCAGTGTGGACATGCTGAATTTCCTTAGTTTCCTGAGGAAGTATAAGTTATTGTGCTTTCTTGTTGTAGAGTCGACATGGTGGACAAGGACAGATCTTTGTTGATGTCCACACCTAGGAACTTGAAGCTGTCAACCATCTCCAGCTCGGTCCCGTTGATGCAGACAGGGGTGTGTACAGTCCTTTGCTTCCTTAAGTCAATGACCAGCTCTTTAGTTTTGCGGGCATTGAGGGGGAGGTTGATGTAATTAGACCACTCCACTAGTTCTCTACCTCCCTGCTGTATTCTGACTTATTGTTGTTTGAGATCTAACCCACTACAGTTGTGTCGTCAGCAAACTTGTAGATGGAGTTGGAGCCAGATTTTGCCACGCAGTCGTGCGTGTATAGGGTGGACTTTGTAATGGTTTGATAGATCTGAATGGGTGCCAGGCCATTTAATAGGGCAGCACATTGGAGTCACATGTAGGCCAGACCAGGTAAGGATGGTTGGTTTCCTTCCCAAAAACATTAGTGAACTCGATTTGCATGACAATCTACAATGGTTATATGGTCAGCTGCCATGGGGAGATTTGAACCTACGTCCTGAGAGCATTACCCTGCACTTTTGGATTACTAGACCTGTGACATTACTATCACACCACTGTCTCCTTTATTTGCATCCACATCTGCAGATGTCGATCTAACTTGAGCCTCTTTTCCTGAGATGTCCGAAGTACTGCATCTGTGCCCAACTAAATCTGCCCTCCATCCTCTGAGGAGAATTGTTCACAGTTACCTCTGCCTCTCTCATATCCTCCTGCTCAATGGCACCATGCTCTTCAACTAGTGCCAGTCTACGTAGCTGCACATGAGGACCCACTGATATGAGTTCATTTGCACTTAGAGGATGTGCTTAAATGTGTGAATAGGCTGGTTCTGCTACTTGCAAGTTCCCTAGTGCCAAGACAGTCCTTGGCATTGCCCCGTCAGGTTAGATCCTTTGTGAGACATGAGAAGAGTTCATGAGAACCAGCTTCTGAAAGCAGAAACCTCTGCAGCATCAAGGCTTCCCTAGTACAGCTGAATCTTTGGCATGCTGTCACATGGGGAGGAGTGCTGTCCATCCCTTCATCTACAGATTACAATATCTTTTCATCTTCTCCACCAGGAATGCATCCCTGGTTCCCCAACTTGCTCCTGTGGGGCTATCTTGGCAATCTCTGTGGTTCCTTGCTGCATGCCATTGACGATGTGGACTTGAAACACTCCCTCTGCTCTCAGCATCCTTTATTGTCCATATGAGCACTTTGCTCCTGCAGGGACTGTAATGGCTTCCTGGTCTCTATGACAAAGGCCAGTGGATTATTGATATAGGAAGCTGCAAGTATCAGTGCTGACAAGTTCTCTATAGCTTTAGGCCTCTGACCCTTGCTGAGGAGTTAGCAAGCATGCTGTATCTGCTGCAGGTTGAATATCCAAAGGCCTATTACTGCACTCATCTTGCTGGAGCAAAGAAGGTAATTGGATCTTTTTTCGCATTTGGCAGTGTTCCTCCTGACAGGTTCAGCAACCTCAATCCTTGCTTGCTTGTTTTGGAGAGGTAGTCTTCCTACCACCATCCAGAAAGAGGAACTCCCTCTTCTCCCTCACTGCAGACCTCCAAGGCCTTGTGGCTCAGTGGTTGCACCCCTACCACTGGACCAGAATCTCGGGGTTTGAGTCCAACACCAGAACTTGTTGGTCAAGAAAGGAGCATTCAATGTTGTCCAGTGGTCCAATAATCAGTTCAGAAATCCTTCCACCACTTCCCCCACTATTCTCCAAAAAGGGTTAAAAACAGTATGTGGGTGTGAACTGCAGATGTCCAGGTGAACATCAGTGGAGCCACAGGTGTCGGTCCTCTGCCTTTACTCTCTCATCATTGTTTCTTCAATCCCCTCAGTAGAATGACAGCCAGAGTAATAGTTACTATGGGCCCATTCTCACTCAGTTCTACCTCCATTTCCACCCCCATGGCTACTAATTAGCTGCCCAACCCACCTCCAGCTAATGAACAGCTCATCCATGAAAAATTGAGACCTCTGACTGCTCCCCCTGTGGATGGGATGGGAACTCAGACACAGGATCAAGGTTGTCCTGACCTCAAAAGTAAAATCAGGTCCATAGTTACTGATCTACAGAAAAACTGGCAGATGAAATAAGAAACTTGACCAGCACCAGCTTATCTAATGAGTTGTGCCTCTGCAGGTCATATGCGACTAACGAAGGAGGAAAACAACTATTAGTGATTGGATATTGGAAGAATAGTGCTGGAAGGTCTGAGTAGATAATAGGAAAACAATTAGAAACTGTTTTAGAACAAAGTTTGTTTAAAACAGATACAGATACAAGAAGGTGAAACTTAAATGACATGGCTTCAAGATTCCTCTCCCTAGCGTGCTCCTGGCAAACCTCCAAGCGATTGAGAACAAGCTTGATGACCTCAACGCTAGACTTGTGTCTAGCGGCAGCTAACCTGGACGAGTACGCAACAACCGCCACAGACTTCATCAGTAAGTGTGTCGAGGACTGTGTACTAAAGAACACAATACGGGTGTTCACAATTGGAAATCCTGGGTCAACCAAAGGGTTCACTCTCTGCTGAAATCCCTGACCTATATAAGGAATCCAGGTACGACGTACAGAAAGCCATCAGCTTCGCCAAAAGACAATACCGCATCAAACTAGAGTCCCAGGCCAATGGCACAAACCCACAATGTCTACCTTTCCTGAACACAAGTTCAGAACACAAGTTCACAGGCTACAAAGCACAGCCAGGCAGAATATCTGGGGCTGGAGCATCCCTCCCCGATGAACTGAACAAATTCCATGCCCGCTTTGAACAGTGAACCAATATATCAGTGCCACCCGCCCCAAAAGCCCTGGACACATCCATACCCACGATTACGGCCTCAGAGGTAAGAGCTGCCTTCTTGAAAGTGAACCCGTGGAAAGTGACGGGCCCCGACAGAGTCCCTGAGTGAGCACTCAGAGCCTGCGCTGACCAGCTGATGAGTGTATCCTCAGATATCCTCAACTCCTCCGCTCCAAGGTCCCCATCTGCTTCAAGAAGACCACCATAATACCAGGACCAAAGGAGAACAGGGAAGCCTTCCTCAACGACTACCGACCGGTGGCCCTGACGTTATCATGAAATGCTTCGAGCGGCTAGTCATGAGATGGATCAACGCCAGCCTCCCAGATGGTCTCGATCCACTGCAGTTCGCCTATCACCGCAACCGGTCCACAGCAGATGCTATCTCCCTGGCTCTACAATCAACACTCAAACACCCCGACAACAAGGACACCAATGTGAGACTGCTCTTCACATAGACTACAGCTCTGCCTTCAACACCATTATCCCGACAAGATTTATAGCCAAACTCTTTAATCCTCGACTTGACTCCCAGTGCAGCTGGATCCTTGACTTCCTCAACAACAGACCGTAATCTGTCAGGATAGGCAACAGCAACTCCTCCACAATACTGGACAAAAGCAAATTACTGTGGATGCTGGGATCTGAAACGAAAGAGAAAATGTTGGAAAATCTCAGCAGGTGTGGCAGCATCTGTAGGGAGAGAAACAAACTAACGTTTCGAGTCTGATAACTCTTTGTCAAAGCTAACAGACAAAGTGGGAAATATTTATACTGTGGAGTGAGAATGAACGATGAGTCATAGCCACAGAAACCCAGGGAAACCGGGTGCTAATGGCCACAGAAACCAAGGGGAAAGAGTGTTAATGGCAGTCCCCAGAGAAAAAAAAGATGTGAAAGGCCAAACAGCAGAGAAACTAACATCAAAGGGTGAACTGTAGATGTGAGGGGGAGGGGAAGGGGGAAGCAAAGAGGAGAAAAGGTGAGGAAAGGTGGATAACATGGGGGGATTAATATATATTAAGAAAGACAAGAAAGAAGGAAATGGTAAAAGACATTTAAAATGAAATGGGATGAAAACAAATGGGTCGAGGTGGGGTAGAGCTAATCATCTGAAGTTGTTGAATTCGATGTTGAGACCGGAAGGCTGTAGCATGCCTAACCGGAAGATGAGATGTTGTTTCTCTAGTTTGCGTTGAGCTTCACTGGAACATTGCAGCAGGCCAAGGACAGACATGTGGGCATAGGAGCAGGGTCTTGTGTTAAAATGGCAAGCAACGGGAAGGTCAGGGTCCTGAATGCGCACAGACCAAAGATGCTCAGCAAAGCGATCATCCAGTCTGCGTTTGGTCTCTCTGATATTACATAGAATTTACAGTGCAGAAGGAGGCCATTCGGCCCATCGAGTCTGCACCGGCTCTTGGAAAGAGCACCCTACCTCTTGGATATAGAGGAGACCACATTGGGAGCAGCGAATGCAACAGACCAATTTGAAAGAGATGCAAGTGAAACGCTGCTTAACCTGGAATGAGTGTTTTGGGCCTGGGATGTTAAGCATGGAAGAGGTAAAGGGGCAGATGTTACATCTTCTACGATTGCATGGGAAGATGCCATGGGTGATGGGAGAGGTACTGGGTATGGTGGAAGCATAGCACAACACACTGGCCACCCCCCCCCCCCCCACCTCCCCCCCCCCCCCCCCCACACCTCCCGATCTGCATCAATGGCTCCGAAATGGAGATGGCCGATAGATTTAAGTTCCTGGGGGTCACCGTCACCACCAGTCTGTCCTGGTCCACTCATGTTTATGCAACAGTCAAGAAAGCCCAACAACCGGCGCCAAGGTCCCAGGTTCGATCCCGGCTCTGGGTCACTGTCCCTGTGGAGTTTGCACATTCTTCCCGTGTTTGTGTGGGTTTTGCCCCCACAACCCAAAAATGTGCAAGATAGGTGGATTGGCCATGCTAAATTGCCCCTTAATTGGAAAAATGAATTGGGTACTCTAAGTTAAAAAAAAAGAAAGCCCAACAACGTTTCTACTTCCTATGGAATCCAAAGAAATTCGGCATGTCTGCATCAACTCTCACAATCTTCTACAGATGTGCCATAGAGAGCATCCTATCCGGCTGCAACACAGCTTGGTATGTTAACTGCTCGCCCCAAGATCGCCAGAAACTGCAGAGTGTGGTGAACTCAGCCCAACACATCACACAAGCTTGCCATTCTCCCATTGATTCTGTATACACCTCCCGCTGCCTCAGGAAGGCAGACAGCATTATCAGAGACCCCTCCCACCCAGGCATTGCCTTCTTCCTGACCCTTCCATCAGGCAGAAGGTATAGACGTGTGAAGAACCGCACATCCAGAGATAGAACTAGCTACTTACCCACAGTTACTAGACTCCTCAACGACTCTCCGTTGGACTGATCTGTTCCCTGTAAGAACACTATTCACGACGCCCTGTGCTGCTCGTATATTTACTTTGTTTAGCCCCTTGTTCCGCACTGTAATCAATCACTGTCAATGTACCATTTGTCAATGTTCTCTGTCGATTATTCTTTTTGTCTACTATGTACGTACTGTGTACGTTCCTCGGCGGCAGAAAAATACTTTTCACTATACTTCGGTACATGTGACAATAAATCAAATCAAATCAAATCAAATCAAAATGGAAATGACAGTGTAACCTTTTTAAAAATGTTATCACTGACTCTCCTACCATGCTGAAGATGTCTACATTGCCCTATGTACAGATTGGCAATATTCTAGTACACCCTCAAAGTGGACATTCATCATGTATGGACGTGTATCAATGTCGGTCAAAATTCCTTGCTTCGCCCTCTGATTTCTTACCCTATCGCCCTCCCTATATAGGTGCCTTCTACTCATATATAAATAAGATGACCTGCCACTGACCCTGAAATGGCATCTGGCAAAGGTCATAGACAATTTGGGCCTTTTGGCTAAGATGAGCGTGAGGTCAGGTGTAATGCCCGTGATGTACCGTCAATTACCACGAGACGAGAATGGTGAAACAATCGAGGCTTTATTACACAAGATGTTGTGCCTCCTGTAGCTGGAACCAGAATGGGAGCAGTGCAGGAGAGCATACACTTTTATACGCCGCCTGCTGGGAGGAGCCAGCAGGTGGGGATTTACTGTGGTACCTATAATACAGGGGCAGTACCGTAATACATGCAATGTGTTAGTAGTGGTGTTTACCACAGCCTGGATCTGGTACGCCTCTCTTGTGGGCACCTTGAAGTGGATTCAATTTGAATTGATTTTGGGAGAAGGCAAGGAGCTGGATTAGGGGTTTGCCGCTGTCCACACACCGAGCTTTTGACTTTGTAACTCTGACAACAAATGAAAAAAAACTCTGACATTTTTAGATATTGTAGTGGTTAGATTACTGGACTGGAATTCAAAGATCTTGCCTGCTAATCCAGAGAATGATTCCAAATCTCAAACTGGCAGTTTTAGAAGTTGAAGACAGACTTGGGAACAGAGTTTAGTATAAAGGGTTAACAAAATGTATACATGATGATGTGGCACTGATATCAGGCAGACATGGGCGAGGTATTGTAGGCAGTAACAGGTAACTCAGAGAGGAGTTCCTTCCCTGTACTAGGTACATAGGCAAATAGTGTAAATAAGTAAACACCTTGATTTGCCTGCAGCTCTTCCTTGCTAGAATCCAGACTGAGCACATTCTTCAATTCACTGGTTATTTAAAACTATTGCAAAACCAATGAGTGTGATTCTCCGGAAAAACTTATAAGTGAGGTAGCGAGCAGGAATTCCCGCGAGCTTCCTGGCGCTCGGCCCAGTGAGGCCGGCAACGCAATTCAGCATTAATTGCTCCACTTAAGGAGGCCTCAAAGGCCTCTCGCCGCAAATGAAAGCTTGGCAGCTGATTGGTCAGGACAGCCCTCGCCAGCTCCCCGCTAACAAGGTCGAGCAGCACTTAAGCTGCACTTGCTCAGCCAACCCCAGCCAGCTCACAACAATGCCATTGAGGGGACCGGCCCCAAGATTCAGCGGTGGGGACCTGGGGACACTCCTAAATGCGGTGGAGGGCAGGAGGGATGTCCTGTTCCCCGAAGGTCCCAGAGAGTGAGCCACAGGGCAGCCAGTGCTTCCTGGGACGAGATGGCAGCAGCTGTGAGCTCAGAGAGTGTGACCAGGAGGACTGGCCTCCAGTGCCGAAAGAAGGTCAACGACCTACACCGGGCAGCGCGAGTGAATAGACAGCAACAGCCCCCACCCCCCACCCCCCCACCCCCCCCGGGAGCATCCACTCCTAACTCCCCATGCGACCCACAACCCTCTCTTCACACACACCCTCCATCACTGTGAACAATGCATTTTGCCAACGATGCCCCCTCTGAGAGAGAAAAGCCCTCCCATAAATGTCAGCAGAGGGCCCAGACTGGTGGTGATGACCATGACTGAGGATCTTGGCAGAATGTCTGCCTCACTGGGGGAATGTGACCCAGTACCAGGCTGACCTTGATGAGGTTCTGTGGGGCATGTCCCACTCTCTGATGTGCATGGCCGAGGCACTGTGGAGCTTGACCCAGTCACAGGTGGACATTGCCGATGCGCTGCAGAGCACGTCCCTGTCACTGAGGAGCATTGGCGAGGGCATTGACACGATGGTACAGACTATAGGCACCCGCCAGGGCTGGCAGAACCAGATGATGCAGGGCCAGCCGGGGCTCGAACCATCTGCTGCTCCGACCCCAGATGAATCCCAGGGCGCTCTGGGCACCGACCGGAAGGAGGGGACGTGGATGCTAACTCGGGTCCGTCCCATGGAGTGCAACAGTGGCCACCAACTCCCCTGAGTTCCACTCTTCTGATGAGGCCACATAAGGGGTGGGGGGGGGGGGGGGGGGGGGGGGGGGGTGCAGCACCATCGGGAGAGTGGGGAATTTTATTACACATTAACCACTCTTGTGCACAACCATTATGACGCCTCTGTCACTTTTTTCCACAATGCGGGCTGACCTCCGATCTCTTGGCCATCTCTCAAGGCATCTCCCTCTCCCTGTGGCACCACGCACCCTTCGGCCGTGGACATGTCTCCGGAGATGTGTGGTGTTGCCTCCCGCATGTTCAAGCACAGTGTTCAGGCATCAAGGTGTGATCGGGATGCTGGACAATGACTCCCACATGCTACATGGCCCGTCCACCCACAGGAATCCACATGGATTGTGTGATGTGTTCCCTTAACCACGATTGCCAATTCCCTATTAGCAATAGCCTTCAGCCACATGGCCAATGGCCTCAGCAGTCGGCGGTGGTTGTTGGTGTCAGTTGGACAGATGGGCAGGGATAAGAGTTAACCCCGGAATGAGTAAACAATCCAGGGTTGGCATGGTGGTGTCGCAAATGGTTGTGCCCCCCCTCCCCCCCCCAGTGCCTCACCCTCTTATGGCAGCCCACCTCTGCAGAGGGGCCCCCACCCCCAACCGAGGGTCTCCCACCCCCCCACCAAACACTGGGATGGCAAGCCTGTGAGCAAAGATGACTACTCACCTCCTCGGCTCCCCACAGAAGCCCTTCTGTCAGGTTCATGTTTTCAAAAGGAGTACTAATCGGTGCCAGCGTGATCGCTTGCTGGGGAGGCCGTTGAATGACAGGATGCCATTGGATATGGGATGGCTTTCGCTAATTGTACTGAAATGGGACTTAAGTGGTGATAATTGGTTTCTCGCTTCGCTACAGCGAGATCCCGATTTCGCCTACGAGAGCGGGCCTGTTGCATCGCAAACTGTTTGGTGCCTGGCGTGCTTCTCATTTTTGGCCTCTCCCACTATTCACCGGTGTCATTCCGCTTGAGCAAGAGCGTAACGAGGCAGGAGAATCGTGCCCAATAGCCCACACCTTGTGATCAGCAGCAAGGTGGAGGCGTATCCCTTGACTGTATTTAAAACTAGGCTCTTAATTTTTTCATAAGCTGCAGCAGGAACTCCTGGCTGAAGCATGGATCCATCAGCGAGGTGAATAGGAATTGAGGCCTAGTAACATGGTACAACTCATATTTTGGCGGGAGAGAGGTGAAGGAAAGTGAGGAGAGGGAGTTGTATTTTTGATTTAGGGGAGCATCACGGCAGTAGTCAGAGATGAAATAATCTGGGGATCAGCGACGCTTTGTGGGTGGGACAAGAATTAAGATGGAGATGGTGACCTTATTGGGGTTGTATTATAGGCCCCCAAATGGTCAACAGGAATTAGAAGAACAAATATGCAGGAAGATTGGGGAGACTGGCAGGAGTAATAGGGTTCTTATAGTAGGGGATTTTAATTTTCCTAACAAAGACTGGGACTGTGTTAGTCTATTAATATAAAATAGTTAAGAAAAGGGACAAAACTGGTCCACAGGTGAAAGTTCTAAATTGGGGCAAGGTGAATTTTGATGGAATTAGGCAGGAGCTTGTAAGGGTTGATTAAACTAGCTTGTTTGAGGGCAAAGGGACCTTTTGCAAATGGGAGGCCTTTAAAAGTGAAATAGCTTGAGTTCAGGGTCTATATGTTCCTGTTCGGGTCAAGGACAAGGCTGGTAAGAGTAGAGAAAACTGGGTGACAAAACGTATTAAGGTTTTGGCCAGGAAAAAGAAGGAGGCATGGCTCAGGTAGAAGCAGCTGGAATCAAGGGATTCCCTGAAGATTTACAGGGGATACAGGAGTATACCCAAAATGGAAAATAGGAGGGCAAAAAAGGAGGCATGAGGTATCTTTGGCTGAGAGGATTAAGGTGAATCTAAAGGGATTATTTAAGTATATTAAAGGAAAAAGAGTAACTAAAGAGGGACTAGGACCCCCTCAACGACCAAAGAGGACACATGTATGTGAACCGCAGGAGATGGGTGAGGTTCTCAATGAATATTTCTCCTCTGTGTTTAGAAGGACATGAAGACTTGGGAACCTGGGAAGGTTAATGGCGATATATTCGGGACAGTTTTCATTACAGTGGAGGAGGTGATGGATGTGGTAAAATGTATGAGGGTGGATAAATCTCCTGGCCCTGACCAGGTATATCCAAGAACACTGTGTGAGGCTAGAGAAGAAATTGCTGAGATATTTGCATCATCGTTAGCCACAGGTGAGGAACCAAAAGACCGAAGGGCAGCAAATGTTTTAAGAAAGGCTGCAAAGAAAAACCTGAGAATTCTTGACTGATCAGTTGGTTAGTTACTCAAGAGGATTCTGAGGGATAAGATATACAGGCATTTGGGAAGACAGGGTTTGATTAGGAGTAGTCAGTATGGCTTGTGCATGGGAGATCATGCCTCAAAAATTTGTTACAGTTCTTTAATGAAGTGACCAAGAAGGGTGACGAGGGCAGGGCGGTAGATGTAGTACATATGGACTTCAGTAAGGCCTTTGATAAAGTTCCATATAGTGAGCTGCTCTGGAAGGTTAAATAACATGGAATTCAGGGAGAGCTGGCAAATTGGTTATACAATTGGCTTGATGGTTGGAAGCAGAGGGTAATGGTGGAAGGATGCTTGTCGAACTGGAGGCCTGTGACTTGTGGTGTGCCTCAGGGGTCAGTGCTGGGCCCATTGCCATTTGTTATCTATATCAACGATTTGGATGAGAATGTACAAGGCATTATCAATACATTTGCAGATGGCACTAAAATAGGTGGTTTTGTAGAAAGTGAGGAAGGTTATCAAGGATCTTGAACAGCTGGGGAAATAGGCTGAGAAATGACAAATGGAGTTCAATACAGATAAGTGTGAGTTGTTGTAATTCGTAAAGTCAAATCAAGGTAGGACTTTCACGGTGAATGGTAGAACCTCAGGGAGTATCGTGGAACAAAGGGACCTTGAAGTTCAGATGCACGGTCCTCTAAAGGTGGAATCACAGGTCGTTAGGGCAGTGGGCCTTTGGTATCTTGGCCTTTGTCAGTCAGGGCGTTGAGTATAGAAGTTGGGAAGTTATGTTACAGTTGTACAGGGTGTTGGTGAGGCCGCACATGGAGTATTGTGTTCAGTGTTGGTCGCCTTGCTTCAGGAAATATGTTATTAAACTGGTGAGGGTGCAGAAGAGATTTATAAGGACGTTGGCAGGAATTATAGGGACTGAGTTTATAGGCAGAGAATGGACAGGCTCGGACTTTTTACTTTGGGGCGTAGGCGGCTGAGGGATGATCTTATAGATGTGTATAAGATCATGAGAGGCATGGATAGAGTGAATGCACTCAGTCTTTTTCCCAGGTTTGGGGAATCGAGAACTAGAAGGCATAGTTTTAAGTTAAGAGGGGAAAGAATTAATGGAAAAGTGAGGAGCAACTTTTTTACACAGAGGGTGGTATGTATGTGGAATGAGCTGCCAGAGAAAGTGGCTGAGGCAGGGACATTGACAACATTTAAAAGGCGTTTTGACAGATAGACGGATAGGAAAGGTTGAGAGGGGTATGGGCCAAATGCAGGCAAATAGAGTTAGCTTAGATGGGTTTTTTGGTTGGCATGGGCCAGTTTGGACCGAAGGGTCTGTCTCGGTGCCGTAGATTCTATGATTCTATGAAGCCCAGTAAAGCACCATTTATGGACAGAAGACATGTCTGTCTTCAGATCAATGACTGGTAATGTTTTTAATAATTTTAAATGTTGTCTTTAACACCCCCCCCCCCCCCCCCCCCCCCCACCCACCCACCCACCAGGTATTATCCAATATTGGTAAATCTGAGGAGCCGGGGTGCTTAGAATTTTTAGTCTACTGTTGTGAATGTTGGTAAAAACAACATTGCTGCAAAAGTGACATAGAAATACAAGTAGACCATTTAGCCCTTTGAGCCTGCTTTGGCATTCAGTGTGTTATAGCTGATCTTTTACCCAACTCCATTTACCTGTTTTTGTTGCAGCCTCTATTCTCTGCCTCAATGGGGGCTGAAGATCCTCCCTCTGAAACTCCCAAACTTGTGGAAATACTTACTCTTTTCCCTTGATTTCTCGAAATATCTTGAGAGGCCTCTCGTGGGATTTGCTGGCAGCGTTGCACCACGAATCGGGCGTGGCCGTTAGATCGTGCCCGATGAATGTGAAATGTTTGTATCGATAAGGGCTAGGGCAGTTTCACCTGGATATTCTTCATGCAAAAAACAGTGATTGTTCACAGTCCATAGAGATCTCACAATTGAGGGTAATGCTTTTCTATCCACTCATAATGGTCTCAGCATGAGTTACTGGGGAGCAATCAGCAGAATTATAAACACCTACATATTCAGTATCCTGGCCAGAATGATCTGCCACAAACTGGTTGTAAAATTGCTTTGTCCCCATCCTTAACAGAGAGGCACTGAAGCCAATTTCACTTATCCCAATGGTGCCTCTGCAGAAATCAGGGGCGGGATTCTCTCGCACGGCGCGACTGCCCGATGCCTGTGCCAAAAACGGCACGAATCACTCCGGCGTCAAGCCACCCGGAAGTTGGGGAATCCTCCACACTTCCAGGGGCTAGGCCGGTGCCGGACGGGTTGGTGCCGCGCCAACCGGCGCCGAAGGGCCTCTGTGATCCCACGCATGCGCCGAACCACCGGCTTGTTCCTGCGCATGCGCAGGGGGGTTCTTCTCCATGCCGGCCATGGCGGAGCCCGACAGAGGCCAGCGCGGAGGGAAAGATTGCCCCCACAGTACAGGCCCGCCCACAGATCAGTGGGCCCCGATCGCGGGCCAGGCCACCATGGAGCGCCGGATGCCCCCGCGCCCCCCCCCCGAGGACCCCGCTGGATGACCGACAAGCCAGGTCCCGCCAGGATAGACCATGTCCACTTCACGCCGGTGGGACTGGCCGAAAACAGGCGGCCGCTCAGCCCATCGGGCCATGGAGAATTGCCGGGGGGCGCCGCTGCCAACGACCCCTGACCGGCGCAGCGTAATCCCCGCCCCTGCCGGAAAACCGACGTCGGAGAATTCGGGATTCAAGCCGCCACCCCCGGCGATTCTCCGACCCGGCGGGGGTCAGAGAATCCCGCCCCAGCTCATTCAACATTAACAATTTTATTTTAATTACTGTGGTTGTAATTTATTGCTGTACATGATTCCCAGTCAAATGGCTTGTGGTGATATTCAAGTTTCATTGGGCAATGGTTCAGAGGAGCAAGCAGCCGCTCTTTGTTGCACTGAACAGATAGAGGACATGATTCAGTGGCCTCGTTCGCTTGAACGAGAGTGTGACAATGACAGTGAATAGCGGGAGAGGCCAAAAATGAGAACCGCTCCAGGCGCCAAACAGTTTGCAATGTAACAGGCCCGCTCCCGTTCGCAAAATCGGGATCTCGCCATAGCGTGGCGAGAAAGCAATTATCACCACTTAAGCCCTACTTCCATACAATTAATGGGAGCCACCCTATATCCAACGGCCTCCCGTAATCCAGCTACCTCCCCAGGAAGTGGTCACACTGGTACCGACCAGTACTCCTTTTGAAAAACCTGGTGGAAGGGCTGCTGTGGGGACCCTAAGAGGTGAGCAGCCATCTTCGCTCACAGGCAATGAGCCCAGGGGCACTGGGCATGTTGCTCCTGTGCTCGGAGGGGGCAGTGGGCAACTGGGATATGAAGCCCCGGTTGGGGGTGGGCCACCATGGAGAGGTTGGGGTATTCGGGGCTGGGGGGGGGGGGGGGGGGGCAGAACGGCGCTGAAGGCGGGGGCTCTGGTGTGGAGGGGGGAACCATATGCAGGTCCATCTGCAATTGGGACAAGCTCCGCAGCGCCTCGGCCATTACCATCTGAAACCGTGTGGGCATGTCCTACAGAACATCATCAAGGTCAAAGGTCAGCCTGTTTCTGCGTCACGCGCACCATCAAGTCAGACAGTCCACCTAGGCCCTCAGCCACGGCCATCACCGACTGCGCCAGGCCTTCGACACCTCCACTCATGCTGCCGACATTGTGCACCAGGCTCTCCACTGCGGTCGCCACCATCGCAGTGTCGATCTCAGTGCCACACATTGCCGGTGACATCACAGTAGCCTCTGGGACTCCTCCAATCGGGTATGGAACAGGACATCCTGCTGGAGTGTCGCTGACATCACCCTCTGAATGTCCTGACTGAACTCTTAACATCTGCATCAGCTCCAGATAAACCTGTTCCAGAGGCTCAGCACCTGACTGGGACCGAGCTGGGTCCTGGGATCCAGCAGCCCTCCGACTGCAGTTGCACCTGGGCATTACTGCCTCCACCTGATGTGCATCAGCAACTGTGTGGTGCTCACCAGATTGTGCCCCAGAAGTCTGACCTCTAACGTTGCCCACTGAGGTGTGTGTCTCTGCGCTGATGGAGGGCGGGGATGACAGCTGTGACACATTGATGGTGGCATCCTCGGAGATCTCCTCTGAGGCATTATCCTGAAAGGCGGGGTGGGGGAACAACCCCAGATGGGCCAGTGCATTTGGTTGGCTGTCCTGTGGGAGAATGGACATATGGTATGGTATTAACAACTCCCGTTTGACTGTGTGAAGCCTGTGGGACCTCGTTAAGTGGACCAATTCACATTTTATTGCATGGTGTTGTCGCCGGGCCGAGCGCCGAGTTCCCGCTCGCTAGCACACTTCAAAATCATTCTGGAGAAGCTCGCCCAGTGTCTCCTTCTGATTCCAACTGAGTTGGCTCCAAATGCATTATTAAAGATTATCTAGTAATTTTCAATGTATTTCAATGTGAGTGTACACCTACATGGAATTCCTTGCAACTTCATTGCGGCCAGCTCCTCGGAAGTGTAGCCACCGAAGTTGGCCATTCCCTCAATACAAAATGGAGGAACGCAAAGCTTGCAGGGTAAAATGGACAAAGTTTGCAGCACAAGCAGGCTGCAACAAGCCACTGTGTATTCTGTCTGCTAAGAGAGCAGACAGCACCGAAACGAACATTCCGCATACTAATGAGGCAATCTCCGGGACAGTTAGCATAGTAATGGAACGATCCCAGGGACAAAGGACACAAATAGGGAAGTGATTGCAACAGTGTATGGGAAGCCAGACACCCCGGCACCAGCGGGGTTCTAAGACAAAGCATCTGAAGGCCCGCCCAGTAGCAGAGGGACAGCCTCAGTATTGGGGGGATTCAAACAAATCGATTAGGAAGAGACCCAAATCGATCCCCAGCAGATAGAGGGTCCACCCAAAAGGGTGCGAAGCCCTAGGACCTATAAAAGATAGGTCCCAAACTCAGTTCGTTCTTCTTGACCAGCCCTCCTCTCTTGATCAGCCCTCTCGACCAGCCTTTACCGAAGAAGACCTTGACCGAGAGAGAGGAGAGATTCGGACAGCAGCCGCCAGCAAGTAAGTGTCTCACAACGATCGCTACCAGAGATAGACACTCCTGACCCCTTTTAACCCGTACCAACCTGAAGTCTGCGGACCCAGTGCAGAGCAAGAAGCTATTGTCCCCTGATTCGGCAGTTCCTTATTCAGATAAGTATTGGTCTATTTAGTGATAGGAATAGTTTAGTCATCTTAGCATGTGCTTGAGTAGTTTATAATTGTATTATAATAAACTCAGTCGTTTGAACTTACTAATTGGTGTATGGTTTTATTGCTTTGAACTTGACCTTGAAACTTGTGGCGGTATCTTAACAATACCTGGCAACTCCAAAGCTAAGTAACGAAACAGAGCCAAATCGAGTGTTAAGCACACTCACCCAGAATGAGCAACAGAAGTGAAATCTTGAATGTCAGAACTATTCCATTTATTCTTAATTCAAAATTTCATTTAGTGTAATTTTGCAAGCAAATTTTAACATCCATTTAGTATCAGGTAGGCGGGGGCAAATGAAAAGCGCACTATAAGACCAAGATTTCAGGCGCAGTGTATTTTAATCTGGCCTGATCTGTTTACAACCTGTCTGTTGCCTGTCCTATATGGGTAAAAGAGTGGCAGCTGTCCAGTAGTTGGGAACAGGAGTTGAGCAGCCGAAGGTCCCAACCAGCAGCCACAGAGAGATTGTTCGCCAAAGCTCCGGAGAGGACAACGTTTTTTCTTAAATCAAGCACAGGGAAGGCATTAGTTTCCAAGTGGATCTGAGAGCTCTGGAGCAGCTTTACAAAGGAGAGATCTTAATTTACCATGGAGGATCTTTGTGTTCCCAACAGCTACTGATCATCTCCATCAGCCTGAGGGAAAGACTTCCCCACTCAGCCTTTAGTTAAAATCTTATCACAGGTCCACTGACATAATTGGACTCAGATTCACATAAATCCTGATGCTCCCACATACTGCTTCAGCTATTCACCTGCAGTGAGAAATGTTGGTCAACAGTGAACAGAGCAGTGAGGCTGAATACTCTGTTTTAAAGGGCCTAATTTTCCTGTTATGCACCATCACCCATTCACCCCAAACCCCTTATTTTACTATTATAATTTTCCTTTCCGTTTTCACTGTAACTATTAGAAATACGTGGGCCTGAGGCAGCACGGTGGCTCAGTGGGTTAGCCCTGTAGCCTCACGGCGCCGAGGTCCCAGGTTCGATCCTGGCTCTGGGTCACTGTCCGTGTGGAGTTTGCACATTCTCCCCGTGTTTGCGTGGGTTTCGCCCCCACAACCCAAAGATGTGCAGGGTCGGTGGATTGGCCACGCTAAATTGCCCCTTAATTGGAAAAAATTAATTGGGTACTCTAAATTTTTTTTTTTAAAGAAATACGTGGGCCTGATATGTAGTATCAGTGAAGAGATGATCCATGCCATAACAATGCATTTTGATTGCCTTTTCAAAATATCTGAACTACAAGAGCCCTTGGATTTCTGCCTAAATCAGGCACATCATGATGCATGATTAAAGCATGTTTTAAGTGGTGTAGGCAGCACACACATGAGGATTGAGGGAATATAGTAATTTACCAAGTATTTCAGAATAAGAGGGTTGATGCTGTGAGTGGATAGCAAGCATGATGGGAATGAGGCACAGGTGATTGGGAGTGGTGATGGGAAGGAAGTTGCTGTGGGTCACAGTTTGCCTGAACTGCCTCACATGTCCACAACCCTTGCAGTAATTGGTGGCTGCTTTCTGTGCTCCACTTTCTGCCAGTTCCCACTCAAAATGAGAGAAAGACAAAAAGGCAAAAGATAGAAGTAAGAGAGACAAAAGAAAACAGCAACATAAAGATATTAGAAACATTCAACATGCTCTATCAGGTGGAATTTTGTCTGTGGCACTCTGTTCCTGATAGTGGAACAAGAAGTGTGCAAGAAGTGTGCATCACTTCCACTCATTTTCCCATTTCCCATGTTTTGTGAGGGCCACGAAGAATCCAGCAGAAGTTTGTTGAGTCAAAAAGAAAGTAACTTTATTTACAACAATATGTACACAGCACCAGCTTACTGGTTCCCACTTTAGCCAATATCACATTGGTCAGGTCTATTTACACAGCTGCACTGCTAATGATTGCCCTGCCGCCACGTGCCCCCTGCGCCCACAATTGTCCATAGCCAATAGGATTCAAATAGGCTATAACATCATGCGGTTGCAATTATAATTTAAAGTGCAGGTGGCATGCACAGGAAATGGGTGATTCTGCGGAAGCATTTCAGTGGTGAAACGCACCATCAAGTGTCAATTCTACAGTTAGGAGTAGACCATTAAACAGCCTCCTTGTCCAATTCCATTGCAACATAAGACATATTGAGAGCACAAAGGTCGGATAGGTGTTTTTCCAAATTAAATTTCATTGGTAAATATTTCCCACTACGCTGGTTTCACGTTATTCATGTCTGCAACTATATTTGTTGATGTTACCAGCAGCAGTGTGTACTGTCTGCATGATGCACTGCAGAAACCCACCAAGACTCCTTTAACAGCATCTCCCAAACTACCACCTAAAGACAAGGGCAGCAGATACATGGAAACCCCACCACCTGCAGGTTCCCCTCCAAGCTACTCCCCACTCTGACTTGGAACTCTTGCTTTTGCTTCAGTCTCTTGGTCAAAATCCTGGAACTCTCTCCCTAACAGCATTGTGGATCTTCCTACAACACGTGGACTGTAGTGGTTCAAAAAAGGCAGCACACGACCACCCTCTCAAGGTCAATTAGGGATGGGCAATTGAACCCCAGTCTATCGAATGACGTTCATATCCCATAAACCAATAATAAATTCAGAGAGCTAAATGAATTGGCACGCCTCAATGCGTCAGCCATGATTGTTACAAGGGAGTTAGGGACATTTCCGAGATTGTGGAAGAAACAATGTTATGCCTTTTGTTCACTTTATGCTGAATAATCATCTTAGTGTTCAGTGTTATACTTGTCAATTTGTAGGATATGGCTGAACTTGCAGCCTGAGCTGGCTCTCCCTTCCATGATTGCCTGAGATCACTTTCAGCGTGAATAATTGAAATGAATAATTCAAGGTCCTTTAAGGACTTTCCCAGCCAACACTCTGATAAGTCCACCATAGACAGGACTAACACCACCCTTTAGATCCCTCATGTTCTTACTGTAAGAGTCCTTCCCGTTATTTATTTTGTTCCCATTCCTTTTATTATTTATGCCTGTGGACCCATAATCAGAATGTGCCTTTAAACAGAAGACTCAGTTGAAGCAGCCTATTTGTCAGGAAATTCTGTTCCCAGGTTTTATGTTCTGAGAGGAGAGGCCAGACTCTTCTGTGCCGAGTGAATCTTAGGAACCAGTTTTGGAGGAAGTCAGTTTGACTGGCTAACTGGCAATGGGGGGGGGGTTGACCAGGGATAGTGTTCTGCATGACGACAGTCAGTGATTGGTTCCTGCATTATCCTTTCTGAGCAAACAAGTGATTAGACCTTGGAAGGAGAAGGAACATTCTCTCTCTTTTGCCTGCTGAAGAGGTCTTATTGTTATAAAACCAACCAGGTGACTGCAGTTTATTGGGCTCAGCCAAGGTCCCTACGTATTTTAAATAAAATCTAATCTTACTTGTGTTGCGACTCCGGGTCAAATGGGGTTTAAATTGACAGCGCATGAGCCCAGAGTGACGTAACATTACCTTAACTGAATGTGACCACCTCCCCCAGAATGCCAGGCATTTCCCACTTCACTCTTCCATGCCCCTGACCCCACTCCACAACCCCGATTCACTCTTGCCAGTCTGAGCATCATGTAAGAGTCTATTCTCCTGCTCCCCTCCCTTGTTCTGTGGTAGTTCAACAAGGAAACCTGGCGACGTCAGACACAACCGCAAAGCCGATTTGTGCAAGCCACCTTTAAACGAATGTGAATCAGGTGCAACAAGATTCTTGTGTGCCATTGACTTAAAGATAGGACCTTAAGAGAAAACAATTATGATGCAGAGCACTCATGACATGCAAGGGAACATGGTGGCATAGTGGTGTTGTCACTGGTCTAGTAATCCAAATACTATTAGGGGCTGGTTTAGCTCACTCAGCTAAATCGCTGGCTTTTAATGCAGACCAAGCAGGCCAGCAGCACGGTTCGATTCCCGTACCAGCCTCCCCGGACAGGTGCCGGAATGTGGCAACTAGGGGCTTTTCACAGTAACTTAATTGAAGCCTACTCGTGACAATAAGCGATTTTCATTTCATTTTCATACCCAGGATAATTCTGTCGGGACCCAGATTTGAATCCTGCCAGGGCAAATGGTGAGCTTTGTACTCAATAAAAAATCTGGAATTAAAATTCTAATGATGACCATGAAATGATTGTCGTAAAAAACCTAACTGGGTTCGCTAATATCCTTTAGGGAGGAAATTAGCCACCCTTACTTGGCCTGGCCTACATGTGACTCCAGATCCACAGCAATGTGGTTGACTCATAAAATGTCACTCATTTTCGGGGACAATTAGGGACGGGAGGCAAATGCTGGCCTTGCCTGTGATGCCCATATTCCCATGAAATAAGGAAAAAAGCATTATTGCCACAGAACGGCAAGATGCCTGAAGTGTCATTGACTTTGGCTGGAATTCTCTGCCCATCCACGCCAGCCGGTTTCCCCAGTCCCGCTGCAGTGAATGGAGTTTTGGCTGAGTGCCACATTCTCCATTCTCACTGGCAACCGTGGTGGGGCGAACTCAGATGGGCGAATCCCTGCCTTTATCTCTGCATATCAACCCACTTTCGGGATATAAAACTTTGCATTCTGTCTAATTCACTCACCCCAAATGCAATGTTTTGTAGGCTCTATGCAATAACCACACACACCCCCACCCCAACAAGTGTTATTTTAAGAAAGAAAATCATTATGGATTCACAAAATCTAATTAAATGTAATGTATGATTTAATATACCTCACTAAAGTTACAGAACATTTTAATAACTTTCAGTCACAAAAATAATTTATTTACATTTCTAAAGGCTATGTTTACATTAATTTTGCTTTTTAAAAAATAAATACATTTATGGAGGTAACAGGAGACAAAATAATATCCAAAATACAATCTTAGGAAGCAGCATTATTTCTAGAAATGTCCCTTAAATTTGAAATGTAAATAAGACCACTTATATACAAATACAATTAAGGAGACCAATAAACTTTTTCTTCAAACAGCCATCTTGTTGGCTAATCCTTTCACATCATTGAGGCAGACTGATCTCATTGTTCATTGGAATAAATGAAGTATAAACATAGCTAACTGCATTTTATTTAAAATTCTAATTTCAAATGCTCTTCCACATCCTTTCATATGGTCGATCCTTCATATTTCAGCTTCTTCATCACTGTAACCTCCAGCATTCAATATTTTCTAAGGTGCTAAATAATGTATCTTGATCACAAAACATGTTCCATTATTGGTTCTTCACAGTTAAGTCGTGCAGCAGTTTTTCATGGGCATCTTCTTGTTCAAATGTGTGCTGGTCAAACTAGTTACAGAGTCCTCATCTGTGTCTTCACCTGCTCTTTTCCTCACTTCCCTGTGGAATGGAATAAACAGATAATGTGAACAAATGCCTAGGTTTATCAATACCGTTAAGTTATGTTGAACATTAATTTACAGGAATCCAGTTTGCATTTATTGTGTACCAAAAACCAGAAGGAAAATTTCACCATCGCAAAAGTCTGAATTTGAGACCGGGGCCCAATATTTCAACAAAATAATTTTATTTTGTATCCACTTATGTTACTCCTGCCTTGACAGTCCCTAATACTTACTCTGGGTACCTGCTTTGCAAGCTGCAACACTAATATTTCTTTCCTCGATAAGCACAAAAGAAAATCCCTCAGATAAAGACAACTAAATGACAAATGAATCTGCCATTGTTATTTAATTATTATTCAAAAATGTGGGGTGTTCAAAAATGCAGAAACTTTTAAATCATAATTTTTAAAAGAAATATCTTCACTCAATGGGCTGCTTGGTGACATTTAGATGAAGAACTTAAGATATAATATGGTAGGTGCTAAAAAACAAACATTCACAAAGTTCTTTCTTCTACGATCCTGTCAGTAATTCTTGGTGTAGTACTAAGCCCTGCACATGTCATAAGGTCTCATTTCAATCTTCAGTCTGTGCTAAGTTTTTTAAAAAAAAAAAATTTAGGGTACCCAATTCATTTTTTCCAATTAAGGGGCAATTTAGCGTGGCCAATCCACCTACCCTGCACATCTTTTGGGTTGTGGGGGCGAAACCCACGCAAACATGGGGAGAATGCGCAAACTCCACACGGACAGTGACCCAGAGCCGGGATCGAACCTGGGACCTCGGCGCCGTGAGGCGGCAGGGCTAACCCACTGCGCCACCGTGCTGCCCTTAGTCTGTGCTAAGTTAACTGATTCAAGCACTACAATTAAACTTGGCACTCCAGAATCACGGACAACGCATTCCTGCTATTGAATGCATTCCCAGCTGGAGAATCCATATTTGTCAATGTTGAGTGAAAACTTGAGCTTGACGGTGATGCTTTGATGGCTGGGGAACTTGTCAACGTTCTCTGGTTCATTCCCCAATGAAGAGTGACATAAAAACAGAAAATAATGGAAAACGCAGCAGGTAGTCTCCCTCAGTGTACCCTAACAGGCGCCAGAGTGCGACGACGAGGGGATTTTCACAATAACTTCATTGCAGTGTTAATATAAGCCTACTTGTGACACTAATAAAGATTATTTTTATCTGTGGGGAGAGTTAATGTATCAAGACTGTAAGACTCTTTAATGTTTGCTGTTTCTCTCTCCACAAATTCTGCCAAATCTACTGTGTTTTACCAGCATCTTCTGTTTTTATTTCAGATTTCAAGCATCTGGAATATTTTACTTTTATTATTGCAAAGAATGACACTTTGGGCAATGTATCACTAGACGACAGTGGCCATGGATCTATACACAGGCAAGTGTCCATTCCACACACTGGGAATGTTTTGAAAGACTAGTGGCAGGATTCTTCGTTTCCCAACGCCAATTTTGTTATCGGCAATCGGACGGAGAATCCCTTTTTACAATAGAATCGGGGGCGCCGCCTGTTTTCGGATGCCCCACCCCTCTCCAAAACGGCATCATCAAGGAGCGCGCCGCATGCTATTGGGATGGCCTCAGGACTTCATCTGAGATCTGCTCCATCCCCGATGCGCCGAGTTCCCGACTGCGCGGTTGACTCATCGTCTCAGCGGTCGCGAACACGGCGTGGCGGCTGCGGACTGTGTCCAACGCTGCCACAGTTGGGCGGGAGCCGTGCTGCTGGCCAGCGGGACTGGTGGGGATCTGCCGGGAGTGGCGAGGGGGTATCTAGGGTGGTACAATCTGGCAGGTCGGATTGCGCACATCCAGCACCATGTTGTACGGCGCAACCGCTGCAGGTTGACAGAGACCGGCGTTTTACGTGACACGGATGCTAGCCCCTCACTAGTCGGAGGATCGATGCTGGGACAGCGTCGATTTTTTTGACATAAAATGCCACGGATCCTCTGGATCCTTTTGGAAATCGGAGAATTCAGCCCTAGAATTTCTACAAATCAGAATTAAATGCATAAATGACTTCTGAAAGGCAGCAAGACCTATAGATTTGCCTTTGAATTACTTTATTTGGTAGCGTCAGGTAAAGAGGTTCTCCTGATGGAACAAAGAGGAATCAGGAAAGGGTCCCTGGAATTACGGACTCATTTTCCAATCTAGAAATGTAAAGTTAAATCTAGGGACTGTATTTGACAGCTCCACCCCAGTTTTAAGAGACCCAAGTGGGCAAGTCTGACTCTGGAGAAGCAGGTACAGATGCAGTCAGGCCCACTGGCCCCAGAAGTTGATCCTAGATGGCCACAGCGGCTGGCGACTGCTGAGACAGGTTGGTTAGAAGGCTCACTTCAATTTTTTGGGCACTTTGGCCCAGTTGTAATAAAAGCCTTTTGCCCCTCTAGACCTCACCTCGCACATCGCCAGCCACTCCCCATGGCCCATCAGACCTTCCATGCCAACTCATGTCCCTTCCATGCCCATTCACCCAGTCTGCACTATGTACATAACCAATGAGCCCTATAAACAGGATGGCAAGTGTGGAACTGAGGGAAAAAAACACATTTTTTCCACCTGTCCTTATTATGAAATTGATTTGGGCTGTGAGCTCAGATCAATAAAAAGCATTAGTTCAACATGGGGTTCTGTTTTGAAAACTTAAATGAATTGTGGACTTTGATTGATATTATTACCGGTTATAGTAAGTCGTTCTTTCTGTGATTATCTAAATAAATGTTGAGACATTGACACAAACAAGATTAAGAGGTGTGAAGTGTTTAAGCCGAGTCATTGATGTGGTCTGTCTGTTTGGCACTTCTGTGGGCTTGTAGGAAACAGCATTTTTTTTTTTACAAAGAACATTTCTGAACCGATGTTTCTTTTCTCAGCAGTTCCACACTTGCCATTGTGATTATATTGCTAATCAGGTATGTGCATACTGGGTGAATGGACATGAAAGGGACATGAGTTGACATTGAGCTGGCAAGGAGGTTATGAGGGGCTATGGAGAATGGCTGGGATGTATGGGTAAGAACTTTTGAAATTACCTTTCAAAGGGTTTCAAAATCCAGACTGTGGTTCACGACTCCTCTGAGAGGCTGTGAGGTCATAGAGGACCAGGACTGACTCCTTGAAAATTGCAGGGGCTGGGATAAGCCAATGGCGCAATGGAGCCGGTCAGATCAGCATGCGCGCTGGCGAAAATTGTTGTTGCTGAAAGGGGCGGTGGATTCTGGGATAGAAAAATTTCCATTTTTTGTCCAGTTAGCATTTGGAGTCTTTTCTCATTCCCGTACCCATTATGACCGAGGATACACATGAATTTGCAAACCTGCCCAGAGCTGAAAATGAACAACTAGAATAATAACAAAATAACAGGAAAATCTTTACATGCCCAATCATTCAAAAAAGGAAACCTATATTCAGGAAAAAAATAAGGCAGCATAGAGTCCTTCAAGAGAATATAACACTGGTCATGCATTCCTACTTGTCCTATATATACACAAAACTGACAAAAATTAGGTTGTGCTTTTCTAATCTCTTGTTCAAAACATTCAGCCTGAAAAATATAATTAATTTATCTATATAACAGAAGAGCTGACTCATTTGAAAACAGCAAAGAAAATCACGACTCAGAGTTGAACATAAAAGAGAGTTCCGGAGGCGACCATGGAGTGAGTGGTCGCCCATTTGGTGGCTCTGCTCCAAGCAGTTTGTTTTGCCCAAAGGGCAAAGTACTTGAGGGCAAAAGGTACAGGAGGTCTGTGGAAGGTAATACTCCTCTGGTGTGGCTGGTGAATGGATCAGCGGATGAGGAGCGCCACGAGAAAGAAAGTGCTGCTGGAGCAGGAGAGTTTTTGTGGTTTGTGACAGGGAAAGGTGGCAGAGGGCAAGTGGGGCGGTGCTACCGGCTCAGTGGTCAACGGAGCAGTTGGTGGAGTTCCTGAATATCACAATGATTAGGAAGTGGGCCATGAGAGAGGGGTTGGCATGGGGACAGATGGAGGCGGCATTGTGCATGTTTTGTTGTTGGCGCCTCTACCATTCTTGCCAACTAGGTACTCCGTGAGCCCAGTAGTGGTGTCGATCCTAAGGGTGTGGGGGCAGTGGAGGCAGCATTTGGGCTGGAGGGTGCCTCGGTATGTGCACCAATCTGCAACGGCGGGGCTGAACACAAGGTTTTGGAAGTGTCGGCAGGCAGGGATTGGGGGCTTTGACGATCTGTTTATAGGGGGCAAATTTGCAAAGTTGGAGGACCTGGAGGAAGAGTACAAGTTGCCCAGGGGGAATGGCTTTAGGCACCTGCAGGTTCAGGACTTTGTAAGGAGAGAGGTGTTGTCCTTTCCTGGCTGCCACCTCTGGGGTTGCAGGACAAGGTGCTGTCGAGGGGTGAAATAGGGAATGGTGTCAGATGTCTATGAGGAGTTGGGAGAATGGGAGGGAATCCTGATGGAGGACATTAAGCGCATGTGGGAGGAGGAGCTGGGAGGGGAGGTGGGGGCTGAGACGTGGGTAGAGGCCTTACAGAGAGTGAACGAGGCTAAGCTTCATTCAGTTCAAAGTGGTACATAGGGTGCATATGACGATAGCGTGGAGGAGTAGATTCTTTGAGGGAGAAAAGGACAGGTGGGGGCGGTGCACCGGGGGGAGGAGAGCCACGTTCACGTCCATATGTTCTGAGTCTGTTCAGGATTTAGGGGGTTCTGTCAGGGTTTCCCGGACGTGATGTCCGAGGTGCTGGGTTTGGAGGTGGTACAGAGTCCATAGGTGGCAATATTTGGGGTTTTGGAAGACCCGGGAGTCCAGGGGGTGAGAGAGGCTGATGTTTAGGTCTTTGCCTACCTGGTAGCCCAGAGACGTATTTTGCTTGGGTGGCGAGATTCAGAGCCGCCAAAAGTGGGGGTGGGAGTGTGGGTGCGCGACCTGGCGGAATTCCTGGGGTTGGAGAAGGTTAAGTTCAACTGGAGGGAGCCAGCGGGTGGTTTCACCCGAGGTAGAAACAGTTCATTGATTTCTTTAAGGAGGTTCGAGAGGTCAACAAGGGTGGGGCTGGGGTGAGGGGGTTTAAGGGGGTTAAAATGGGGATGGCGGAATGTGAGGAGGGGGTGGCATCAGGAGAGCTGGTTGGAGTGGGTGTTGGTTGTTTATTGAGTTGTTTGATTGTTCTTCTGATTCTGTTTGAATATTTGAAAATGCCTTGAATAAAAATATATATTTTTAAAATGTTAAACATAAAAAGTATCAGTTTGCACAGTGGAGCATTGTTTTATATTTGTTTTATATTTATGTTTCCGTCATGCAGGAGTTCCCAATCTCTGCCACGGCTGCACTGGTAGGTACTGAGTAGAATCCAAGCACTTCCCTAAAGAGCCTGAAGAAAAAAAACAGAGGAAGAATTGTTCCAGATCATCCTTCTGCACCTTCTACCATACACTTAGAGCAACGCTGGTGAAGGTCTGGGAGCTACTCATCGACCTAGCCTCTCTATCAGCATATTCAGCATAAAGAAGATGCCATAAATGGAAGAAGCAAAAGCATCTTAACATCAAAATAGAAGCCAGGATGTTGAAAAATGCGTAATGGAGATTGACTCCAAGGTATCCATCACTTGCACAACATCAAGCTGCCAGATGACAAGAATCCCAGTTAAATTATTTCCATCAATAAAATTATTTCATCATACCTTCGTATAGACGAGAATAGCTGTGGGCAGATGGTAAACGGCTGTTTTTTTAGATATTGGTATCTCACCCAATAGATAAGAGCTATAAAATGTTATAGCTGGATGGTATCTACCTGGATTATGTCACTGTTCTATGTGACTTAAGTTTAAAATGCAAGAAATTAGTTCAATACACAAGAGTAATTCTCTGATTTTATGCTCCTGGTAGGAGTCTCATCCACTCTGAGAACATATTAGAAATTCAGGTGTTCACAACATGTGATTTTTAAACCATTTTTAAATTAATTACTTTAAATTAATAGCTGGAAAATCACTGTGATTTGTCTACTTATCTATTGTGCTCTCCAGGTAAGGAGGGAGCATCAAGGGATCCCCAATGGGACTGTAATAGTGCAGTATTATAAAACCCAGGTATTTTCGGTAATAGGAACATTTACATATTACTATTACTTTGGAATCCCTGAATAACTGTTCATCATATATGGTGACGGGGCAGCACGGTAGCATTGTGGATAGCACAAATGCTTCACAGCTCCAGGGTCCCAGGTTCGATTCCGGCTTGGGTCACTGTCTGTGCGGAGTCTGCACATCCTCCCCGTGTATGCGTGGGTTTCCTCCGGGTGCTCCGGTTTCCTCCCACAGTCCAAAGATGTGCAGGTTAGGTGGATTGGCCATGATAAATTGCCCTTAGTGTCCAAAATTGCTGTCAGTGTTGGGTGGGGTTACTGGGTTATGGGGCTAGGGTGGAGGTATTGACCTTGGGTAGGGTGCTCTTTCCAAGAGCCGGTGCAGACTCGATGGGCCGAATGGCCTCCTTCTGCACTGTAAATTGTGTGTGTGTGTGTGTGAAAGGTGAATTACCATAGCTTCATCTCAGTCTCTGACCTGAAAAATTAACTTTTGTTTTTTTCAGTTCAGCCATCCATCTATTTGTTGACTTGTAACTTTAGTCCTTTAAGTACTAATGTAAGTAAGGTCTGGCCTAAACATTAGTTAAGGTCTGTACCTCACATTAATTAAGAACAAAAAAAAAAATCCACAGTGGGCAATTTACACTTGACCAATGAAAATTCATTTCTGTAATTCACTATTGGGTGGCAAGGTGGCACAGTGGTTAGCATTGCTGCCTCACAGCACCAGGGAGCCCGGTTCAATTCCAGCCTTGGGTCACTGTCTGTATGGAGTTTGTATGTTCTCTCTGTTTCTGCGTGGGTTTGCTCCTGGTGCTCTGGTTTCCTCCCACAGTCCATGGATTACAGGATAAGTTGATTGGCCATGATATATTGCCCCTTAGTGTCTAGGGATGTGTGGGTTAGATTATAGGGCTAGGGCGGAGTGGACATAGGTAGAGTGCTTATTCAAATCGTCAGTGCAGACTCAATAGGCTGAATGGCCTCCTTCTGCACTGCAGGAATTTTATGATTCTATCTATTATTTTTCTCCCTCAAGTCTATCCAGACTAATGGTTTGTACATGTTTTTACCCCAGTATCAAAATAAATCGAATGTAAATGTTTTTCTTTGCTTATTTAGTTGAGAACAAACAGGTGGCTAGCCAAGAGAGTTATTCAGGGTTTTTTAGCGGTTACATTTAACATTCTATCAAATTGTCTTTCTCCGTTTACTCCATCTCATGCATGTTTCCATGGATCTACTGATCTAATTACTAAAATCAATGATTACCGAGCGAGATGAAGCACTGCTTCTATAATGTTTGAACCATCCTTTGCGCTTGTTTCACAGAACAGAACGTTGTATGTCTGCCAAGAAAACAAAAAAACAAATAAGACTCAATCCTATAAGTTGGCATCCTTAAAACCCCACCCACGACAGCATTTTAAACTGATGGTCACTGATCATTAGCAATTGGTGGAACCCACTGGGATCTTTCTAACTGAACGATGATATTAGCATTCAGCTTTTGGGTACCTTGACCAATCAGTGAGGGAAGGTAGGATGATATTCTGGGTCTGTCAAAGGATGGTTTTGAAGAGTCCCTCGCAAGGGTTACAATGGGTCACCTGCACATAAGAGTTTTGAGTCTGCAGTAACCAGAGGAATAGAGAGGAGAGCTGGGAAGGCGGTTTCCTGGGTCTCTTACTCATACATGCAAGTCTTGCTGCAGGATATGAGGAGCTGTAGTGAGGTGGCCATTCAATAATAGGAGAAAGAGGAAGCTGCACCAACCAAGCACCTGGGGATGCCATTGCTCGAATAAGCCAACAGAAGTGTGCCCACCCATACCCCCAACCTGCAGACAATGTACCAAGAGGATCCAGGACCTCAGGAAGGCGCAAACGGTGAGTGGTAAAATACTTCCAGATACCCAAACTCCACACACTGTCTTTCCCAGATTCTCTGCACATCACTCCTCAGAGCCAACAGCCCCATTCATTTATTTTTCAGTTACATCAGATTCCCATGTGAACAGCAAATATACACCTCATCCTAGATAAAAGCAAATTACTGCGGGTGCTGGAATCTGAAACAAAACAGAAAATGCTGGACAATCTCAGCAGGTCTGACAGCACCTGTGGAGAAAGAAGGGAGCTAATGTTCCAAGTCGTGATTACTTTTGTCAAAGCCCTCATCCTATTGCCTTCCTGCACTTGTTTCTCCCAGTCATCCTCCAGGAATGTTGTCCTTCCCTGGTATCGACATAATACATTATTAATGCTCATAATATTCTGCCTACCTCTCCTTGCATAAGGGAGCCACAATCTTGGGGAAAGCCAGAGTCCTGGTTTTGTGGGGGGAGGGGGTTGGGGGGGGGGGGGGGGGGTGACATCTGGATCCTGACCAGACATCATTTTTAGGGGATTTAACTCCCTGTTGTATTCAAACTCAGTTCCCCTCATCGGTAAAGATTCAATTCCCCTCATCAGTAAAGATTTGCCCCATAATGGTTGGAGAATTGGCCAAATCAGGACTTTTCTCAGCTTGTGTGTGATTTGGTTGAGTTGAAGTGGGTGCCTATACATTAAGTATAATGACATCCTGAAAGATTCTTAACATTTTACTTTATATCCCACTTCTCCAGACTTAAATCAATATTTTTAGTGACTCGGTTCTTTGATTCTCACCATGGCCAGCTTCTCACCATAGCTGACAGGGACAGACTTTTGTCCTTCCTGTATCGCTCTCTCTCTTAGGTCCGCCTTGTTCCCCACCAACATAATTGGAATATTTTCATTGGTCGAATCCTTTGAATTAAACAAAAAACGTTTTAATAAGGACACGGGGAGTCCACACTGAGTAAGAATAAAGAACTTTAGCTTATTTACGGTTACGTTATATACAACTCCCCGTAGATCCCTACCAGATAACTCCACGGTCGGTGCCTTACTGGCCGACCCTTTATACATAGCTGAATGGAGTCCCCCATCCCTCATCGGGGGAGCTACTAATCTGCGAGAACCACAGGGAAGATAATCACTTCCACTCTAAATCCCATGCGGGATATGACAAATATTACCATGATATTTTCTTAGGTAAGTCATTACTATACATGTTTTCCTAGAGTTTCTTCATTTAAAGGGGTGTTATCTTTTTTGAAGTACTGCTTGGCAATTTTGTTTTACATCTTGGGATTGAATGGAACTGGAAAACCAAGCAGCGTTTTCATTTTGCCAATATTACATGCAACCAATGTAATGGTGTGACTAACATAATTATCATTCATGCCATTTCACAGCATTATAAAATCAAACAGAAAATGTTGAAAATGACAAGCAGCCTGCTTTCTTCATTTCCGTCTAGTATTTATTTGGCTTCCACTTCCAGCCAAACTCCACACGGACAGTGACTCGAGGCCAGGATTGAACCCGGGTCCTCAGCGCTGTGGGGCAGCAGTGCTAACCACTTTTAGCTCCTTTTCAAGCCCTATTCTCCAAACTCTACTCTTTCCACCTAACTCAGTCCCTATGGGGGGAATGTTCACATGTAAAGAAGCCAACGTGATCCCACTCACTTATGCATTTATTCGGTGCCGGGGAAACACCCATAAGATTTGGCAGGTCTTAGAATTAAGTATGAAAAAAGATAACCAATAATAGATTTTTCTCAGGATTCCGGCTTTCACTGTCAGCACAGGGGTTTCTTGAGTTGTCTGAAACTCATCAAGATCAACAAGGCAAGCTCACAGCAAGGACTACGTGGAGTTTGCATGTTCTCTCCGTGTCTGTGTGGGTTTCCTCTTGGTGCTCCAATTTTCTCCCACAGTACAAAAATATGCAGATTAGGGGGATTAGCAATACCAAATAGCCCCTTAGTGTCATGATCAATGCACAGGGTTACGGGAATGGGGGTGGGGGTGGGGGGGGGGGGGGTGATCCTCAATAGTTTGCTCTTTCAGAATGTCAGTGCAGACTCGATGGGCAGAATGGCCTCATTCTGCACTGTAGGAATTCTATGGACTGACCAGGCTGTAAAGCATTTAAATATTGAACAAGGATGGCTGCTTCCTTGTCATAATGGAAGGCTTCTGTTTACAGGACTCATTCTGAGACTGCCCTTTCAAGGTGACTTCCAAAGTTTTGGAGGCCATTTCTACAACCTTGGACTTCTCAGACTGTTGTTAGTCTTTCACTGCAGCATTGGGAGCAGCTTACGTAGTTCAATGTTGGATTTCTGAGCAAAGCCCAGTTGTTTTAGAAGCTGCTGGGACGTATAGCCCTTAGCCCTCACAAACACTCACCCCCTCATCCACACTAAAATCCCCTCCATGCCAGTCTCTCCACCCTCCATGCCCTTGCATCTCCCCATGCCCCTTCATGCAGCCCCACCCTCACCTCCCATAGCCACTCACTCAGTATTCACTATGGGGAGACTTCAGAAGCCATGAGATTTAAAAAAACACTTCTAACAATCTAAAATATTATAAAATTGCTATAAAAACAAACATCTACTCAGTAACTATTTCAAAGACAGTTAATCCTTGAATAGTCTCTTTGAAATGTCAATCAAAATGTGAACTGAGCCCCCTTGCTGAGATAAATGCCTTTGTAGCATTTGAAATTCAGCTAGGCATTCATAATCACCTAGCTACAATAAGGCCCTTGGGAAATATCAACAGCAAATCTCTTCCATCTGTTCCTACAGTTTCAATAATGTTCTTTTTCACCGACACAAGAAGGCCTGTTCATCAAAACAATTCAGTAAAGAGTGATTTGTTTGAACTCTAACACCATTTTTATGTTTAAAGGGCTGGGAATTTAGAAACTTCAGGTCATGACATGTAAACAGGTGTCATCTGCCTTAAGCATGTTTATATCTATCCCAAAAATTCATGACTCCAGCATTGTGGGCTAAGGCCGTTGGAACAGCACAAATGGGATCTTTTTGAACTAAGCACAAATTTAAAATGGTCCTGCTGAGTTTGGGTTTCTCGGCTGTGTGATTCATGCCCCATCCCTGGCTAGCATAAGCGGAATGTCAGAAATGGGGGTGGAACTTCCCCATCCAAGTCCCACTTAAAGGTCTACACAGTTTGCCCAACTCCCCAAAGATCTAGTCCTGCAGCTCTGTCATTATGCTTTCCCCCTCACTCCTCATGGTTCTGTAATGGAGCCTTTCTAACCTCGGCTGGGATTCCTTCAAATCGAAAGTCTTCGTCTGTCAGATGTGGATTATCATCAGGCCTACCTGCTCTGATTGGCTGGAAAACCAGGAAGCAGGATGGTACTACCATGACTGAGCTATAAAGTCATGGCAGAGTCTCCTCCACAAGCCTTCGGGTTCCTGACTGACTGTTGGCCAACCCGCAGGTCAAAAAGTAAAAATTCTGTCCAATGACTCTCGTGGCCAGTCTCCTGACTCTTCTTTGAACCACTGAACTGATTCATTATTGAGCATAAACAAGTGGACTACAACAGTATGCTGGGCTCCAATATGTTCTGTCACACCATATGATTTCCCACATAAGGAGTTCCCAATCTAACCTTCATCTTTAGGTGAGGTCACATTGGAATGACAAATTCTTGAGAATCAGGTCATTTTAAATAGCTCCCATGCAGGTGCTACTCATATTAATGTAGAGGTGTGACAGTACCCTTACTGTTTACCTTCCAAGCTAAAAAGAGTAACTCTTTGGGAATCCACTTTACATTTGGTAGGAGAGTCACGGAAACCCCAAAACAAAGGCAGGAGAAATCCTTCTAAAATTCACCTAGAGGTCATGATATATAGTCAAGGAAATTGGAGGGTGAGAGAAAAATAAGGGGGAGTTTTAACAGAATAGTGGTGTAACATTAATAAAAATAAGGATATGGCATATGAAATAGAGACGTTTGCACTGGACCTTATAATATCAAAGTAACGTTCTTAAATGATGCTCCAAGTATAAATTTAATGGATTAAAAACTGTGGGAACTGTGCCACCAGTTTCATGATAAATACGCAGAAAGACAAGGTTCAATACTGGCAGCACAATTTGTCCAAATAGATTATCTTTCCCCTGGCCAGTTTACACTAATCATGTTGTGTACTGCCTAATATACCTGAAAATATATTTAATATGAAAACAGGCTCTTTCACCTCAATCGTGTCAACCCACTCTCGTACATTGAGGAAGCTTTTTTCACATGTGACATCATATAGCAATAAAACGCCATCCGCACGCCTAAAATACGATTTGGCAATACTCCGAAATCTGAAACATAAACAATAAGATCTTGGTGCCCATTTCTCAGTTACTAATATCATTTCTCTGGGAAAAAAAATAACACTATTGGATTAATACATTGTTGGAGATGTTAACAGATTATAGGGAGGGGTGGGGTGAGATAGAGGAACAACAAAGGGAAGGTTTGTGATAGGCTATCAGGCAGGAAAACATAATGACAAAATGTTTCAAAATACAAACGGCCAAAGGAGTGGTGATGGGACAGGTAAAGAAACAAAAGATGTGTCCCGATGAGGTGGAACAGCAGTCCAGAAGCAAAGTAAAGGAACAATGAAAAAAATTAGGAAAAACTGAAGAAGCAGTCAAAAACAAAATGAACATGAAGCAAAATGGAGGCAGAGATTGCGATCTAAAATTGTTGATCTCAATGTTAAGCCCAAAAGGCTATGGAGCCTTCCAACGTTGAAAGATGAGGCGCTGTTCTTGAGCTTGTATTGAGCCACATTGAAACACTATTGGAGGGCAAGGACAGAAAGGTCTGAATGGGAGTAAGATAGAGAATTGAAGTGGGTTGTCTGGCTTGCAAAAAGAAATGGAGGACTCAACATCGAGTCCAGTAATTTTGGATCATGACCTCTGCCTTAATTTTGTTCAGTTTTTTTCTTCTTTCATTATTCCTTCACTTTGCATCTGAATGGCACCTATCCAGCCATTTAAACCCCGTCTGGACATATCTTTTGTTTCTTCGCCTGACTCATTTGGTTTTTGCACCATGAAATCTTTTCTCATTCAGTCTTTTCTGTCTTCCATCCATTTACAGACCTTCCCTTTTTGTTCTTCCCACTTTCACTTGCTCAAAACCTACTACATTTTTTTCTTCTCTCTGTTCTGATCAAAGATGATGGAATGGAAAAGTTAACTTTATCTCACTCCACAGATGCTGTTGGAGTATTTTAGAATTTTCTGTTTTTATCTCTAATATCACAGAGTTTGGCAACCACTAATGTGTAAAGGAAGAATACCAACTCTCCTTATGCTAGGAGAGAGATTACATTGTGTTCTCTCTGCCCAGAGAGTAGAAGGGAGAGTGTGCACATAACTTTACCAGGACAGTAGGCTTCCCCTTAATATAAGCTGCCTTAAACTGCACAATGTGGTTTTGCGGGTGCCACAACTGAAAGAGAGAAATACCACAAACGCATTGGAAACCATGAAGTGTTTTCATGCATTTTAAACTCAGGAGCACTGGACTAGTGTTACTTCCAGCTGAGATTCAGTAAATAGGTTGGAAGATATTTTTATGATCACGGACGCGATTCAGCGGACAAAAGTTAAAGACCGCTTTTTGGTGCGGTGGCGGGGTGTTTGTCAGCGACTGCAGTGCGAAGATTTACCCTGTTATTCACCGACATTTTAACGGTTTTTTGGGCCTCAGAGTTTCCCCCCACTGAGGCCACACTCAAGAGAGATTTCCTGCTGGTGAGCTGATTTTGCTAGCAGGAACAGCTCCTCGCAGATCAGGGCACCATTTTGAACTTCAGCCCGATGTCTACATGCCGTCTCGTGCTTTTTGTACCCCACCCCATGCCCCCAACCTTGCCAAAGCCCCCGAATCCCCCCCCCCCCCCCCCATGGGCAAGGCTCCCCCCCGTGAGCCCAACCCCTGGCAGTGCCAATCTGACACCCATGCACCTGTTGGCCTGGCAGCACCTCGACATCTGGCAGTGCCAGAGTGACACTGCTCAGGTGGCACTGTCAAAGTATCTGGGTGACACTGCCAGGGTGCCAGGCTGGCAGTGACAAGGTGTCCAGATGCCAAGGAACCACCCTGTCCTGTTTTCAACCACCCGGAGATCTCTAATAGCCAGCGAGACCCCCTGAGGTGCCGTTATGCCTGGTCCACATTTGTGCTAAACGGCATTCTAGCGGTCTCAGAGGCATGGTCATTGACGCCTGGGCGCCAGGTGAATCTGGCGTCCGGGATTCGGCTCATTTAAATGTGCTGATCTGGATAATAATAATCGCTTATTGTCACAAGTAGGCTTCAATGAAGTTACTGTGAAAAACCCCTTGTCGCCACATTCCGGCGCCTGTTCGGGGAGGCCGGTACGGGAATTGAACCCGCGCTGCTGGCATTGTTCTGCATTACAAGCCAGCTGTTTATCCTCTGCGCTAAACAAGCCCCTTCATGCTCACCGAGGGCAAGAGTGGAGACAGATTTGGGACTCTTGCACAATTCACCCATTGAGCCCGGGTCCTTGCTGGGCGTAACACGGTCGCTGAATCATGCTCCACATCACAGATCGCATCATCACATTCTTCTAGTTACTTACAAAGCATGAGAATGTGCACCAGAAGGCAATGACCCTTTATTCTTTTTCTGTATCTTTCCAAGAGTCTACTCAAAAGCTAACAAAGGGAAAAACAAAATGTGCATCTTGCATGCATACTTGGCTTTAACATATATGTAGTTTAATTAATTTCAAACTTGCTCATTTCTAATCTACCTTTCTTGGCCTGCAGTGTCCCATAGCTGCAACACCGTTTGCTCTCCATCAACAATCAAAGTTTTCATCTGAAAATCGACTCCTGCATGAAAAATAAGACAAGAACATGGAGAATAAGAGCGTGCTGTTCTCAAGTGACACCCACAGGTACACAGCGAGTTTCTTTTGCATCCTGATAATACCCATCTTCACTCCTACTTCACTATTCTTCTCCACGATTCACAGCTTTCTCTGTCCTGTCAAGATTGCCTGTGGCATTGTTTTGGGTGTTTCCAAACTTCTTCCAACTGATCACCAGGAAGACTGTGGCTACCTCATTGAGATATGTAGGATTGTCAGGGGGCTTGACAGGGTAGATGCTGAGAGGATGTTTCCCCTTGTGGGAGTGATAAGGTCCAGAGAGCGTGATCTCAAAGTAAAGTGTGACCTATTTAAGGCAGAGAAGAGGAGGGATTTCTTCTCCCAGAGGATAGCGAATCTGTGGAATTCTTTACCTTAGGAGACTGTAGAAGCTGGGTCGTTAAGTATGTTCAAAGCTGAGATTGACAGATTTTTATATCAGTAAGGGCGCCGGAATGTGGCAACTAGGGGCTTTTCACAGTAACTTCATTTGAAGCCTACTTGTGACAATAAGCGATTTTCATTTCATTTCATTTCAAGGGTTATGGGGATAAGGTGGGAAAGTGGAGTTGAGGATCATATCAGATCAGTCATGATCTAATTAAATAGCAGAGCAGACTCGATGGCTGAATGGCTTACCTCTGCACCTATGTCTTATGATCGTTTTTAACTCTCATCATTGCCACTGCCTCCATACCCTCCTCAGCATTTTGGCTCAAATAGCCTAGGTTGGCATTTTGTTCAACCAAGATTCCCGATTAAAAAACACATCCCATTCATCATCAAGACAACGATGGACAATCTCCACAACATTGTCTCCCACAGTGAGCTCATTATCCACAATTTTGGTCCCTCCAGATTTAATTTCAACATCGGTCTTCCCGTCTATTCTACATAATCTCCAATGACTCCAAAATTCAGCTGCTTGTATCCTGTCATACACATCACATCTATCCTCACTGGGCAATGTTGTCTCAGTCTCCCAACACATTTAATTTAAAATCCTCATTCTTGCCCCTCATTTTCTAATCTCTGTGGCCTCATTCTAATTCTATGTAGCACTCCCAAGTCGTGTATCCCTTTCTACAACCTTTATTCCTCAAACTCAGGTCCTGTGCATGCGTTCCTCCCTTTACTGACGGCAAACCCATCAGCCGCCTCAGTCCTTTATTTTACAACTAACAATGAGATCTACTATTGTAATAATGAGGTTTTATTGCCTATTATTCTTTATTTTTGAGTGTTAGGCATATTCTAAAGACCATGGGCCTGATTCTCCGTTGGCAGGATCCTCCACTTCGCCAGCAGCGTGCTCAAGCCCGCGGTTTTCCCAACAACGTGGCCACAATGGGAAACCCCATTGGCTGGCTGGTGGGATGCAGGATCCCGCTGCCGGTGGGGGCGGGTGGCAAATCCCGCCCCATGAATATGATAATTGCACTCGAGATAAAACCTTTTTTTTAACCAATTTAAACGACAATAGTAAGGGAGTAACATAGTCAGATCTCTAATTTGTAAACCTAAATTTAACATTGAATGCAGCTGCAAATTCAATATCAATTGTAGGTATCAGCCTTAAATTAGTGATCTGAGTAGTTCATGTCCAAATTCAGGCTTGAGCACATAAATGAGGGAGACACTGCAGAGGGCCTGCTGCATTGTTAGAGTCTGATGTCTTTCAGATGAGGCCATTAAACTAGCATCTGTTCTCTCATATAGATGTCAAAGATTCAGGGCTCCGTTCAAAGACGAACAAGAGAGATTTTCCTGATGTCTTGGTCAATAATTATCTACCAATGAATATCAGTAAAATGCATTGGTCAGATTTTGCAGTCAGTGGTGTAACAATGGATTAAATCTGGCACCAATTCAAGGGGATCTCCAGTGCAGCACAGTCATGTCAGCGAGCAGGGTTAACAGGCAATCACACTGAATTCCCAAAGACAGTAAATCAGGAAATCAAACCCCTCTACTTTTAATTTAAAATTTCAGATAGAAAAATAAATACTTATGATTGAATTAAAAGAGAAGGTAAAATAAAGATTTTCTACTGTTTGCAGCATTTGGGGGGGGGGGTGGGGTGCAGGTTGGAGCCTGAACAATGCAACATCTGCAGAAGCACTAACAATAACTTCTGGTTTCCGCGTTACCTGCACGTGTGCAAATTTACAAAGTTGCTTTCAGTTTTCAGTGGAATAACGGCAATGATACTTGGTCATTCATTTTACTGCTGTTTATGAAACTGTGGCTGTAGCAGTTCCTTACAATAGTGACTGACCTTCAAAAGTACTTCAATGGATATAAAGCAATTTGGATATCAGGAGGTCACAAAGAGTTCTTTATAAATGCAATTTATGAAATATAAAGAAGCATTAAAACTTTGAAGATGAAGAAGACAATACAGAGGCCTAGAGAATGCTCAAGCCGCGTGGCTGTAGCAGAAGTTTTCGGAAATATACAGTGTTTATGCATGGTTATCTTCCTGGGACCTTATGAGATAGAACCTCCCTCTGTTCCAAATACAGTTTCTCACGTCAGGGTGGAAGATCAGTGACTCCCTACACTGGGTGTTCCCATTTTCTTGTTCCTGGTTGGATTCAATTTTGAATGCTCGTATACCCAATAAAATCAAGCATACCTGCTTGCTGAAGCTGCAAATCGACCCACCTAGGTTGGCTGGGGAACGCACAATGCTTCATTTTCTGCAAGTGAATCCTTCAAATACTGGACTAGCCAGCTCTTCCTAAGTTTCCAGGCTTTGCAGTGGGGGTGGGGTTTGGCATCAAAGGCTTTCATCCTCTGAGCAAGTAAAGTTTAGAGAGATCAAACACACATTCCATTGAAAAACATGGTCCTAATGAAACTGTCAGGATCATGCCCCTACGGATTTTCTGGGTCAGAGGCTGGACAGAGACTCATTGACCTCTACATGAACAATGGGTATTCTGGCAGAGGCTTATAAAATAGGCAGCCAAGTGAAAGCTAAAGAAGCTGACTGACAATGTAACCAAGATGTGAGGAAATTAAGGGAAGCAAGTTGTTTAAGCTTAGAAAACATACCTAAAGTGGCACTGCTGTTCCCACGAAATTCATTTTTGCAGAGTCGTAGAAGAAAGCTTGATTTACCCACGGCTGCATCCCCAGCAAGCACTATCTTGAAAGCCTTTTCTGACTGAGGATATTTGAAGTTCCCAACTGTGCTGTTCGGCTGAAAAAAGGGCAAGATTCAATCAGACTGACATTGGTCATTTTAAAAGCTAATTGTGAGCTCTGAGACAAGCAAAATAATGACTTTTGACTGAATCAATATATCTTTCTGGCTGGTTCACATGTTGCCCACATCCATTTACATGGATGAGCAATGCAACAGTCAGATTGGAAATTATTCAATTTCTCTATATCCCAACTTTCTTTATTAACCCATGTGTAAGTGCAATATGAGTTGGAATAAATATGTCGACCCAGTAGATGGGGCTTAGAGACCTAATGGAGGAAATAGAATCAGCTCTAAATGGTCATGTTGCTAACAAATTCTTGCTGACAGGCATTAAATACAAGTATCCATTTTAATTATTTATGTTCCTCCCTTCTTCCGAGACCATTAATTGACAATGATCCATATTTTAAAACTTCATAGAACATACACTGCAGAAGGCCATTTGGCCCATCTCATCTGCACTGACCCAACTTTCACTCTATCCCCGTAACCCAATAACTCCTCTTAATTTTTTTGGCCACTAAGGGCAATTTATCATCGCCAATCCACCTAATTTGCACGTCTTTGGGCCGTGGGAGGAAAGCGGAGCACCCGGAGGAAACCCACGCACACACGGGGAGAACGTGCAGACTCCGCACAGACAGTGACCAAGTGGGGAATCGAACCTGGGACGCTGGCGCTGTGAAGCAAAAGTGCTATCCACTTGTGCTACCATGCTGTTCAAGGGTTCATGAGGGTTCATAACCCTCATTTTGTACAATATGTGAATCTGGAGAGAAGGGATTAAATTTCCACAAGGATTTTCTCGCTCTCTGGCCCAAACTTCTATTTTTACGGTTTGTTTTGGTGTTTCTGCAGGCTACTTTAAATCATCCAAAAGAGCATTAAATATCACACCAGAGTCCAACTTCCCTTCACCCTACAGTCACTTTCCAGCAGCAGTCACCTCAAATTGGACATGATAACGTAGCTATTCTTTCCCTATTTTCTTTCCCAGGAATGAAGAATATGGCAGCTATAAATCCCAACACTGCTGTCTAGCTGATATCAGCCAACTCAATACTGACAACAGATTGTATGAGTTTTTCCTGATATCACCTGAGAATTCAGCATCTTTTTAATCACCGCTGTAAATAAAGTCTAAATAAATAAATATAAATCAATACAACTATTTGGTTTGCCTGAACAACAAAATAGTTAAACGTGCAAAAATGAAGTATTATTTAGAAATGAGTAACAGGCATTACCTGTGGTGAGAATGCAGAGATACAGCGCCTTGATGAAGAGGCTCCAGGATTGCTCTGGCTCACTGCTTGGGAGGGTTGCCAGTCTGGAACAGTGCTTCTACTGTCCTGGCTAAAAGTCACCTCATTCTGGATTTCAGACAAACAAATCACAAATATACTATGTAACCACAGAGCTAAAAATACAAGACCAGCTTCACTCAATCTGACTTGTGATTACCCAGTGCCTGCTTCTAGTCTTTGCAATACTGTGGCTGGCTACTAACTGTTGAACTCAGATTATTCAACTGTGGAAGTAATAATCTGCACATATATAGCACCATCCATAACCTCCGAGCAGCCTAAAGCACTCCACAACCAATTAGTGTTTTTAAACAGTCACTTTTGAAATGTAAGGGAGGTGGGTTAGCTCAGTTGGCTGGATGACTGGTCCATGATGCAAAGCGACACCAACAGCGTGGGTTCAATTTCCATACCGGCTGAGATTGCCTACCTTCTCAACCTTGTCCCTTGCCTAAAGTTTGATGACCCTCAGGTTAAATCACCACCAGTCAGCTCTCTCTCTCAAAGCCACTGGGACTATGGCACCTTTCATTTTGTAATGTAGGAAACATGGTAGCCACTATGTACATAGCAAGGTCCCATATACAATGAGTCAAATAATTTGTTGCAGTGAAATTAATTAAGCGAAAATTCAGGACACCAGAAGATCTCCACAGACTTTCTTCATAAAGCAATATGGGATCTTTTACTTTCATCGGATGGGAGCCGATGGATCCTCTGTTCAGCATCTTATCTTGAAAAAACATGGCACTTTTGACAGGATAGCACTGAAATCTCAGCCTTGATAACATGCCCAAGTCTTGGAGAAGGGATTAAGTGCAGTCTTCTGACTCAGAAATGAGAGTGCTGCCATGAGCCAAGACTGCCACCGTTTACATTTAATCCCATTTCAGATTTTTCAAGCTAGTAATGTGTCAGGTGCATATTGAGTGCAATATTACAGTATTGAGGATTTGCTGCATTCTTGGATGCAACATTTCTGATGAAATATTAAAGACAGAAAATGTCTGCTTTTTACTGATACACTGATAAAATTCTGTGGCCGCACTCAAAAAAGGAGCAAGAAGGTATTCAGTGCTCTGATTAATATTCAATCCACAACTAACACCACCATATGAACTATTGGTTTATTTATCTCACATTTGTTTGTTTGGCCGCTGTATTTGACTGCAATGTACTGCAATTATTGAGCAGCACCAAGATTTACGCCTGTGATTCCACACGGTGAAGTTTAAATCTCAATCAACGGCACCTTTTGAAGCAGGAAACCGAAGAACCAGAGGAGGAAATGCTTTGAGGTACCACTGGGCAGACAACTATAATGTGGCATTGAACAAAGAATAATACAGCACAGGAGCAGGCCCTTCGGCCCTCCAAGCCTGCGCCGATCACATGTCCTATCTAGACCAACCGCCTGTACTTTCTATACCCCGTCTGTTCATGTGCCTATTCAGATAAAGGTCACTAACGTATCAGCCTCAACCAGCTCACTTGGCAGGGCATTCCAGGCCACCACCACCCTCTGTGCAAAAAACATCCCCCGCACATCTCCACTGAACCTATCCCCCCCTAACCTTGAACTTGTGCCCCCTTGTAATTGTCATTACCGCCCAGGGAAAAAGCCTCCAACTGTTCAATCTATCTATACCCCTAATAATTTTATGAACTTCTATCAGGTCGCTCCTTAGCCTCCGTTTCTCTAGGGAGAACAATCCCAGTTTATTCCATTTCTCCTCATAGCTAATCCCCTCCGTACCAGGCAACATCCTAGTAAACCTTTTCTGTACTCTCTCCAAAGTCTCCAGGTCCTTCTGGTAGTGCGGTGACCAGAATTGGGCACAGTATTCCAAATGTGGCCTAACCAATGTTCTATATAACTGTAATAATAATAATAGTTTAGTGTCATAAGTAAGCTTCAATTAAGTTACTGTGAAAAGCCCCTAGTCACCACATTCTGGCACCTGTCCAGGGAGGCCGGTACGGGAATTGAACTCGCGCTGCTGGCATTGTTCTGCATTGCAAACCAGCTATTCAGCCCACTGCGCTAAACCAACCCAGTTGTACTGTAACATAATTTTCAAGCTTTTGTACTCGATACCCCATCCTATGAAGGCAAGCATGCATACGCTTTCTTTACCACCATTCCCACCTGTGCTGTCACTTTTTTTTAATAAATGCTTTTAATTGTTTTTTTGAATAAAGTACATTTACCATTATGTACACAAAACAGAATACATGTATATATACATAGAAGAGAAGGGAACAGGCACAAAAAACAAAAGAAGCAACAACAAACAAAAAAAAAACAAAAAGAAGAAAAAAAAATTAGAATAAGATAACTGGTAGGGTATTATGTGCTGGCTCAACAACAGCAGCTCTGTACAATTGGCAGTATTGTTTTTAGCACATAAGTAGGCATCTGTTTGTGGGTGGGGCGGGAACTGGGGGGGTACATGTACATTTGGGCGTCAGGGAAACAATTACAGAACAATTACAGAGGGCAATACACGAATGGATCGGGTGTTGGTGTTGTCGCTTGCTTCCCTGGGCGGTTTTCGCTGCCGTTGTCGTCTCGCGATCATCTCCGCTTCAGCCATTTGAAATACTGTCTTTCGCCCGGATCTTTCTTGTTCTCTGCTCCTGCAGATGCCAAGTTTGCTATTGTTTCCCTTGCCCTCCTTCCGGCTGCCATTCCCTTGCCTCCCCCTCCACCTCACTGGTTCCCCTCTATTATTCCCTGTGTCCTCCCTCTTCCAGCCCCTCCCCCCCCCCCTTCTCCTGTGCTTCGCCTTTTTTTTCTCTTAAGTTTAACTGCTATCCCCCCCCCCTCCCCAGTCAATCTCTCCCTCCCCCGTCTCAGCTACCTTCCCCTGATTCTTGGCTACCTCACTATTCTTCTGCTTGTTCGTTGGCCATAAACAGGTCCCGGAACAATTGGGTGAATGGCTCCCACATTCTGTGGAAGCCGTCGTCTGACCCTCGGATGGCGAATTTGATTTTCTCCATTTGGAGAGATTCTGAGAGGTCGGACAGCCAGTCTGCAGCTTTGGGTGGTGCTGCTGACCGCCAACAGGATTCTACGGCAGGCGATCAGGGAGGCAAAGGCAAGGGCGTCTGCCCTCCTCCCCAGGAACAGATCTGGCTGGTCTGCTACCCCGAAGACCACCACTATCGGACATGGCTCCACCCTCATCCGCACCACTTTGGACATTGCCTCGAAGAAGGATGTCCAGTACCCCGCACGTCTGGGGCAAGACCAGAACATGTGGGCGTGGTTGGCCGGGCCTCCTTGGCACCGTTCACATCTATCCTCCACCTCTGGGAAGAACCTTCTCATTTGAGTTCTTATTAAGTGGGCTCTATGTACCACTTTTAGTTGCGTCAGGCTGAGCCTTGCGCACGTGGCAATGGAGTTGACCATATACAGTGCTTTGCTCCAGAGTCCCCACCCTATTTCAATTCCCAGGTCTTCCTCCCATTTCTTTCTTGTTGCGTCCAGTACGTTGTCGGCCCTTTCTACCTGTCGGCCATACATGTCGCTACAGTTCCCTTTATCTAGGATGCCTGCGTCCAGTAACTCTTCCAGTAGTGTCTGTCATGGCGACTGTGGATACGTCCTTGTCCCCTTTCATAGGAAGTTTTTGAGTTGCAGGTACCTTAGCTCATTCCCCTGGCTAACTGTAATTTCTCTGTCAGTTCATCCATTGTTGCGACCCTGCCGTCCGTGTTTAGGTCCCTGACTGTCAGTGTCTCTCCGTCCTGTCCCCACTTTTTAAAGGTGGCGTCAGTCAGCACTGGTGCGAACCTATAGTTGTTGCAGATGGAAGCTTTGTCCGACATTTTGGTCAGGCCAAATTGCTGCCGTAGTTGGTTCCAGGACTGGAGGGTGGCTATCACCACCAGGCTGCTGGAGTCTTTTTTGGGTGGGGATGGGAGTGCCACCGTGGCGAGATCCTGGGGGGAGGTCCCCTTGCAGGAGGCCTCTTCCGCGCACACCCACTCGGCTTCTGGCTCCTTGATCCATCCCCTTATTCGCTCGGCCCTCGCCGCCCAGTGGTAGAATTGTAGGTTTGGGAGGGCTAGACTCCCCCCTGGATTTTGTTTTTTGTACGACCTTCTTTGGATCCTAGCATTCTTCCCCCCCATACGATTAATTTGTCTAGTGCTTTGAAAAAGGCCTCTGGGATGTAGATCAGGATAGAGCTAAGTAGGAAGAGGTACCTGGGTAACACGTTCATTTGATCATCTGGACTCTCCCCGCGAGGGAGAATGGGAGTGTGTTCCATCTTTGCAGGCTCTTTTTTACTTCCTCTGTCAGACTGGTGAGGTTCCATTTTTGGATCCCTTTCCAGTCATGGGCTATTTGGATCCAAAGGTAGCGGAATTTGTGTCGGGCTTGTTTGAACGGCAGTCCCGTTAGTGCTTCTCCCCTCCTTGTGGGTGTACCGGGAAGATCTTGCTTTTGCTCATGTTGAGTTTGTAGCCCGAGAAGGCGCCAAACTCTTTCAGGGGCACGATGATTCCGTCCATGCTGCTTTGTGGGTCTGAAATGTAGAGGAGCAGGTCATCTGCACAGAGTGAGACTCTGCTCTCTGCCTCCCCCTTGGATCCCCCTCCAGCGTTTTGCCACTCTGAGTGCAACTGCTAGTGGTTCAATCGCTAGAGCGAATAGCAGCGAGGACAGTGGGCATCCTTGGTTGGTGCCCCTGTGCAGCTGGAAGTATCAGGAGTTGGTGTTGTTGGTCCGTACGCTCGCCATGGGAGCGTTGTATAAAAGTTTTACCCAGGAGGTGAATGCTGTTCAAAGCCCGAACTGCTCCAGTACTCTGAGATACTTCCACTCGACTCTGTCGAAGGCCTTTTCTGCTTCCAGTGAGGCAATCACCTCTGGTGTTCTCTCCCCGGAGGGGGTCATTATCACGTTTAGCAGGCGCCTGATGTTCGAGGTTAGCTGCCTACCTTTGACAAAACCCGTCTGGTCCTCTGTGACCACTTCTGGTACCAGTGCAGTTTAGCTATAACTACTCACGGATGGTCCCCTGCCTTGGGCTTCGGGCGCAGCGACCGATGTGCTCTGCCCATTTCTGGTGGGCTGGGGAAAGTTTTCCTCCCCACTGAGTTACCCAGAATCTCAGCCACGTATGCCGTGGGGTTTCTACCCTCGATCCCCTCTGGCAGGCCCACTATCCCTCCATTTTAGCCTTCTCGAGCGGTTTTCCTGATCGTCCACTCTGCCCTTCAGGCTCCTCTGTGTTGTGCCCAATCTCGCCACCTCCTTCTCCAGGGCCATGATTCAGTCGCTCTCGTCAGTTGCGGTTTTTTCCAGCTCCTTAATGGTCGCCTCTTGTGCTTCCAGTTTCTCCTCTTGGGCATCGAGTCTCTCCTCTGCTCTGCCCAGGGTGAGCTGCACCTCCGCCAGGGCCTTGGCCATTGCTACCTGCACTGCGGCCTCTATGTCTGCTCTGGCCTCTGCCTTGTTTTCCTGCTAATGTTCCCTCAGCGCCTCGGCAAAGGCTGCCTTACAGTTCCCCCCTGGCCCAAGAGGAAAAAAGCTCCATTCTGCCCAGCTCCTTTCGTTGTGGCAAACCTTCCGTTCTGCCGCTTCATTTGCCGGTTAGCTCGTCTGAGTGGATTCGTCCCCGGCCCCTTCTGCGTCTGGTGCCCTTTCTCCCTTTGTTTTGGCTACCTTCTGGCACTTTTATCCCCCCTTTTTTTCTCCCCTTCCCCTTTTCTTTTCTCCCCTTCTATTTTCCCCTTCCCTTCTCTCCTTTACCGCTTTTTTTCCCAAATGCCAAAAAAAATTTTTTTTCCTTGTTAAAGAAAAAGGGGAAAGAAAAAATGTTTTCTTTCTCTTTACAAGTTTCCTCTTCAAAAGGTTTTTGGGGAAGTTCTTTTTTTTCCTCTTACTCACCCACACGCTGGGTTAGGAGGGTCGAGAGAGAGAGAGAGGTATCTGGATGGGCCGGGTGTCCTCCTTTGTTCTGCTGCCGGCTTGGGGGGGGGGGGGGGGGGGGGGGGGGGTCGGTCCCTGCCGCTGGCTCGATCTCTGCTGCTGGCTCGGTCCTCGCGTTCTCCTGCCGTGCGGAGGGGGTGGAGGTCGATCCCTGCCTCTGGCTCGATCCCAGCAGTCCGGCCAGTTTGCACGTTTTGTTTTTGTCTCTCCCCCTGAAACAGGACGTGACTGTCGGAGCTCCGTTGCCTGCGGCCGCACTCCGACCCCGCCGGAAGTCCAATCCATGCTGTCACTTTTAAGGATCTGTGAACCTGCACGCCCAGGTCCTGATGGTTCTGCCATTTATTTTATAGCTCCCACCTGAATTGGATCTACCAAAATACATCATCTTGCATTTGTCCGTGTTAAATTCCATCTGCCATTTCTCTGCCCAATTTTGAAGCTTATCTATATGCCGTTGTATTCTCTGACAATCTTCATCACTATCCACAACTTCTGCAATTTTAGTATCATCCGCAAACTTTCTAATCAGACCCGCTACGTTTTCTTTCAAGTCATTTATATATATTACAAAGAGCAGAGGTCCCAGTACTTATCCCTGCGGAACACCACTAGTTACAGACCGCCATTCGGAAAAACACCCTTCCACAGCTACCCTCTGTCTTCCATGGTCAAGCCAGTTCTGAATCCATCCAGTTAGTTCACCCCTGACCCCATGTGATTTAATCTTTTGCACCATCCTGCCATGAGGGACCTCATCGAATGCTTTGCTAAAGTCCATGTGACAATATCCACAGTCCTTCCCTCGTCAATCATTTTTGTCACCTCTTCAAAAAATTAAATTAAATTAGTGAGACATGGCCTCCCTCGGACAAAACCACGCTGTCTGTCACTAATAAGACTATTCACTTCCAAATGTGAATAGATACTGGGCTGGATTCTCCATTACAGGGACTATGTCCCCACCTTGTCCTGAAATCTGTGGTCTTTTAAGCCAGAAAAACTGGTGTCAAAAGGCCACAGATTCACAGCCCTGCAGAGGGCCAGCAGGGATCCATCGTGGAGCTCGCAGCTCCAGCTGCAGATACGGCCCCCCACACTTACGGGTTAGAGGCTGCGCATGTGCATGGCGGCGGCCTCCAGCGGCCGCGCCGTGCTCCATGGCGGACTCAGACCGCGGACCTGGACCGCAGAAATAGTGCCCCCGATCGGCACCGCACCTGACCCGGACCGGCCGCACAATAATGGCCCAGACCCGTATGACGCCCCCCCAGCCCTCCGATCGGTGCGTTCACGACCATGGCGACCGCGGACCGTGTCCGCAGCCGCCTTGCAGGTTTCACGAACGCCTGTGACCATATTAGAAAAACGCCATTGGAACTTTGGCCGGTCGGGGGCGGAGAACAGCGGGGCGGGCCTCAAGCAATGGCCGCCGGTGGTGGATACACGGCGCACTCCCCGAATATGCCACTTTTCAGGTGCCGGAGAATTGAGGAACCAGAGCCGGTCCCAATTCCATGCGTGAAACTGGATTCTCCGCCGCGGCGCCGGACGCGATTTCGGCATCGGGGTGCAGAGAATCCAGCCCCCTTTCTCTGATAATCTTTTCCAATAATTTCACTATCACTGACGTCAAGCTCACTGGCCTATAATTACCTGGATTACCCTTGCAACCCTTCTTAAATAACGGTAGAAAATTGGCTATCCTCCAATCCTCTGGGATCCCACCTGTGGCCAACGAGGACACAGAGATTTCTGTTAGAGGCCCAGCGATTTATCTCTTGGCTCCCTCAATATTCTGGGATAGATATCTGGGGAATTGTCTACCTTAATGCTTTTTCATACACCTAACACTTCTTCCCTCGGAATAATTGGTCGGGAACCAGGAGCAGATCTCCAGCCTGTGCTCCAAGCTCAAGAAAGCACGTGTTATGGAGAGACTAAGAGGGGGGAGCAAACCGAAGATCACATCATAATGGAACTGAACAACACAGGTAGCATGGAAAAAATGGCATCTTGGAATTAGTGCCAACATCAGATTAAATATCAGAATGATACTCTGCTACTCCACAGCCAACCGCCATAGAGTAAATAAGGAAATACACAAGAACCTGGGAAAACCGTGCTATAAATTATTCAGTTCCATAATATTGCATTTCTATTGAGCATGACACTTTCCCAGTACTTCAGAAAATTAGGATTAGAAACATAGGAAGAGTAAGCTACTCAGTCACTCGAGCCTGTTCCACCATTTAAATAGATCACTGTTGATCTAAATTACTGGCCTTGGTTCCATCTCCCTTGATACTGTTTCCCTAACAAAAATCTATTGCTCTCAGCCACATAATGTTTTGAAAGAAAGATTTCCAGATTGTCACCATATTCTGTGTCAAAAATACTTCCTGATTTAACTTCCTAAATGGTTTAGCTCCTATTTTAAGATTGTGCCCCTTTTTCTGGATTCTCCAAGTGGATCTGTATCTCACAATCAGCTTACTTTCGCATTTTATAGATCGGTGTTCAATTAAATCGTACAGTTTCTAACTCAAAGAAATACAGACCAAGTTTGTACAGCATGTAAACTCCTCTTTCTCAACTCCAAGTTGCATGTTATGTCTTCGTGCTTCCCAACATTGAACTCCATCAGCCATAGTTTTGCCCAATATGCAATGCAAATGTCATCTGAAGGAGTTCAACAGTCAGCCTCTCAATGACTTGCAATGTAACAATTTAATTTAACTGAATAAGAGAAACGGAAGCTCACAGAACTGGAGTTGCATTTAAAACACTTTAACAGACGTTACCTGTGATGAAAATGTAGTGTTATTGCCTTGTGACAAAGAGGTTGCAGAACTGCTCCGGCTCAATGCATGGGATGGCTTCCACTCCAGAACAGTGCTTGTACTATCTTGGCTAAAAGCTACTTCATCCCGAATTTCAGGTACCTACAAATAAATCACAGATATACTTTAACCTACAGAGCTCACAAAAGATGGCCCGCATCACCTCATCTCACTATAATTATTGGTGGCCAAACAGTGGTTGATTCTAAGCTTGACATCTGTATCTGACCATTGATAGTTGTATTTATAATTCCAATTATTAATTATTTGATCAATCTATGCATTTAATTTAATTTTTAAAATCTCAGCATAGTGACAATAAATTATCGGTGCTCTTTCAGATAGAGTAATCTTCCAATTGCCCTTCCTTCTGTCCCAGTGGGAAAATTCTGTTCTGATTCGGGAACATTGTGCCCAAAGCCAAACACAAACACAACAGCATACTCTGTTACTGTATCAAACAAACACTGGTATTTAGTAACCATTTGGGGCTGACATTTAAGAATCTTAAAACTGGTCATTTGCACAGTTACTTGTTTTAGACCTGATCAAAAATACAGCGTTCATTTGTAACTCATTTCCCCACAGAAGAAAACATTCATTTTTGAGCGGATCAATAAGTGCAGTTCACAATGTACAAAAGATTTTCATGAAAACATCACATTACTTGTATGGATGCTTACATCTGTGTCAGAAGCATCTTCTCCAAAGGTTTCCCCAGCACAAAGTTCCTTTCCAAAATTCTTATGATGTTTGAATTCACCCTCAGAATCATATTCATTTGAATCTCTCATTGTGGACATGCCACTGTCAAAGCAGCTTTCAGTTAAGCTTTCAACTTCACAGCTGACCCTGCGCATCGGGTCGCACAGAGCCAGTGACTCCATGTCTTCATCTAAGTAAGAGGATCTGGATGACCTATTGTGAACAATAATCAAAATCAATTTTGGTAGTTTGTCTATGTTTTGAAGTTTGAATCAAAGGAATGACATCTAGCATAACCCTCTTCAACTGAAGGAATCACTGCAAGGTTTATCCTCAGAAAACTTGGACCAGCAGGACAGACACATCTTTTTAGCAACTTGAAAGAGCATAGGTCTTGTAGTTCTCATCTAGATACATAATATGATAGTATTCTGCAAACGTGGTTCAATAATGGCTGACTGGCAAATGTTTTTATGGTGTCCAATGCAACACGATAAGGAATCAGATAAATATTTATTTTAAAGCTATTTAAATGCAGTTTAATATTTAGTTAGGGTGTAGACACAATGTGCGATTTTTAAGCCACGTTGCTCAAGTGGGAGCACAACGTGGCCGGTGAAACTTGGGAGAGGCCTGCACCAAGCCTCCTGACGGGCTCCATGCCTCGCGAGATTCACTGGACTCCCCCGAGATGTCAGAGTCAGAACTCCGCTCCAAATAGGCGAGACTGAATGACTGAATTAGGACGCAAACCTACTTACGACCTACTTTCCTGGGTTTCACCAGCCTCCCGCGATTCTCTGGCCTCTCCAGGGAGGCTGCAGCCGGGTGACGATCAGTGCTAATCTACACAAACGTGGACCAGGTAGAATGGCACCATCGGATACCCTTGGGTGATAAGGTAAGTGCAGGGTGGCCCCCTGGCACTGCCAGGCTGGCATCTTGATACTGTCACCCTGGCACTGCCAAGGTGCCTGGATGGCACTGCCAAGCTGGCATGAGCAATTCCTGGGTGCCAGGGTGGCAGTGCAAGGGTGCCCAAGTGCCAGAGTGGCACTGCCAAGGGTCATGGGCAGGGGGCGCAATGCCCATGAAAGGAGGGTGGAGGACAGGTTTGAAGGGTGGGGGAGTGATGGGCAGGTAAGTAGGAGCCTCCAGGAGGTTGGGAGGGTGGGAGTCCTAGAAGGCAGGGGGTTTTGTAAGGGGACTTTGGGGGTCTGAAGAGAGAGAATGCTAGGGACACCATAGTGGGGTGTCCTCACCTGGGGGGGGGGGGGGGGTAAGGAGGTGTGGGGTAGGGTCCATGTGTGTGGGGGGGGTGACATTGCCGATGGGTGAGGGGGACCCACAAGCCCACTTAGAGATTGGGGAAACCTTTCAAAATGGCAGCTATTTCTGAGTTCAGCTCCCCAGTAATAAAAGAAATTCTAAGTGTGGGCTAAACTGGTGAGAAACTCTCCAACGATCAAAAAAGTGTCATTAGATAGCGGTGGTGAACTTGCCAGCAGAGCTGGCGGGAAACTTCCTGAAAAACCTGCCACAAATTAACTTAGAAATTTTGGGGGAGAAGCGTGCCCATAGCATCAGTAATTATGCCAATTATAATAAATAGCATATCAGTAATTATGTTAATTATAATACATAGCTACTTCATATAATTCTAGAAATTTAAGCCTTTAACAATTAAGAATTCATTGGAGCTTTTATCAATATATGACAAATAATTACAGGCGTCAGTATTTCCTGGTCTCGATAAACGTTCTTGTGCCTCCCTAATTCTAAACAAGTCTCTTTGTTTGCTGTTCACAATGTGATTCTTTACTTAGTAGATGATTTGATTAGTGTTTAGCACAATATGATTGATGTCAATGTACTTGTTACATAACTAGATTTTTTGAACTAGTTCGGTCTACAGCAACGCCTACTATATTTTTAAGTTTGGGCTGGTTCAGATTGAACCTCCAATCCCCATTCTGAACTCACCAGAGTGCAGACAAATTACAGCCAACATGGAACAAAAAGCTGCCAGTCAATATTTAACACAATGAGGTTGGAACAACAAGGGAAAAAACTGCAAATGATGGAAGCTGAGGAAAGACAGTTTAACAATTCTGGCATAGCCTTTGGAGGTTTGGGAGGCCAAGGGTGAAGAGTTTTCATACTTCTCCCCTGTGCACCGAGTGTACTCCTGGATATATTTTTTTGTGTTTGACAAGATGGTGCTGGAGGGGTGGCCAACTTGTGGTTTCTGATTATGCGCCACGTTGGGTGGCCTGGGGGTGGGGGCTCTGAACGCCCGCAGTGGAGGCTGGATGTGGGATTGCTGGCGGATGAGGAGGTGTGTGAGTGGGTGAGGGCTGCCATTCGGGACTATGTGGTGCTGAATGCCACGAGGGAGATCACAGGGAGATCACGCCATGCTGTGGGAGGCACTCAAGGCTGTAGTCAGGGGGTAGTTCATATCAATTCAGGCGCATAGGGAGTAAACGGAGCGGAGGAGAGGGCAAGGCTGGTGGACGAGATTTTTAGGGTGGACAGGGGACATTCGGAGGTGCTGTAGGCAGAGTTGTTGAAGGAGAGGCAGTGGCCCCAAGATGGAATTTGGGCTAGTTTCTACAGGGAAGGCAGCGGGGTACTTACGGAGGGCCAGAGGGGCAGTGTATAATGATAGTAATTGCTTATTGTCACAAGTAGGCTTCAATGAAGTTACTGTGAAAAGCCCCTAGTCGCCACATTCCGGCACCTGATCGGGGAACCGGTATGGGAATTGAACCCGAGCTGCTGGCCTTGTCTGCAATACAAGCCAGCAGTTTAGCCCACTGTGCTAAACCAGCCCCGAATGTATGAATATGGGGAAAAGGCAAATAGGGTATTGGTCTATCAGTTGAGAAAGCAGGAGGCAGTGAGGGAGACCAGTAGAGTTAGCGATGATAAGGGTAAGGTGGTGATGAACCCAGAGGGGGTGAATGGGGTTTTCGAGGCGTTTTATAAAAGGCGCTACGGGTCGGAACCCCCAATCGCGAAGGAGGGGATGCAGTGGTTCCTGGAAGGGTTGGAGTTTCCCATGTGGAGGAGGACCTGGGGACTCAAATTGGGCTGAAGGAGATGATGGATAGTATGAGGGCAACGCAAGCAGGAATAGCCACTGGGCCGGACGGGTTCCTGGTATAGTTTTGTAAAATGTTTGGAGCGGACCTGGGGCCACTGCTGGTGAGGGCGTATAGTGAAGCAAGGGAGAGGGGGAACTCCCCTCTACATTGTCGCAGGCATCCATCTCCCTGATTTTAAAGAGGGGCAAGGACCAGGAGCAGTGTGGGTCATGCAACTCGATATCACTATTGAATGTGGACGTCAGGTTATCGGCAAAGGTGTTGGCATCGCAAATTGAGGACTGTGTGCCGGGGTGATAGGTGAGGATCAGACTGATTTTATGAAGAGGAGGCAGTTGTCAGCAAATGTGAGGAGGCTGCTCAATGTAATCATGATGCCTTCGGAGGGGCAGGAGGTGGATAGTGGTGGCGATGGACATAGAGAAGGCGTTTGATCGGGTGGAGTGGGTGTCTTTGTTGGAGGCGCAGGGCGGTTCGGGTTTGGGCAAGGGTTTATGGATTGGGTCCGGCTGCTATTTAAGGCGTCGGTCGCATGTGTGCGGACCAACCAAGTGAGTTTGGGTACTTTGGGCTACATCGTGGGACGAGGCAGGGGTGCCCGCTCTCCCCGTTGCTTTTCGCCTTGGCAATAGAGCCGCAGGATGCATTTTGGCTGGCATGCCTGCCATAGTTGAATAGTTAGAAAAATGTGGAAAGTTCAAGAAGTAGGCCTGAGATTGACGGTATTGTGAAGTGTGTGAGGAGCAGCATCTGAATATTAGGCCCGAGTCCTGATGATTGATGAGGCTGTCAAGAAGCAGTAGCATGAGACTGGTGTTGCAGTGAATAGGAGATAACATTCAAAGATGTCTCCATGTACCTCGAACACCATTGTGAGGACATTAAACTTTTATGGCACTATGGCCAAGACCTCAGGTTCAGACTCTAGGAATTGACCTTCATAGTCACCTGCTCCGGTTCACTTTGAAGGGAACACTTTGCCCCAGCCCTGTAGAAGCATCACCTCTCTCCTCCTTTTAAGATAAAAAGCCAATTTACATAGAACATACAGTCCAGAAGAGGCCATTCGCCCATCGATTCTGCACCGACCCACTTAGGCTCTCACTTCCACCCTATCCCCATAACCCAATAACCCCCCCCCCCAACCTTTTTGGTCACTAAGGGCAATTTATCATGGCCAACCCACCTAACCTGCACGTCTTTGGACTGTGGAAGGAAACCGGAGCATCCGGAAGAAACCAACACAGACACGGGGAGAACGTGCAGACTCCGCACAGCCAGTGACCCAGCGGGGAATAGAACCTGGGACCCTGGCGCTGTGAAGCCACAGTGCTATCCACTTGTGCTACCTTGCTGCCCTAAGCATAGAATTTACAGTGCAGAAGGAGGCCATTTGGCCCATCGAGTCTGCACCAGCTCTTGGAAAGAGCACCCTACTTAGCCCCACATCTCCACCCTATCCCCGTAACCCTGTCATATGATAAAATCTGAGGCGATTGGTGTCCACAGAGCTTTAGGCTGCTTCTGAACATGGCATTTCCTGGTGAGGGATTTACTTTTGATAATTACCATTGAATCTGCCTCCACCAGATTTTGAGGCAGTGCATCCCTAAACATCACGCAGCACGGTGGTTAGCACTATGGCTTCACAGCGTCAGGGTCCCAGGTTCGATTCCTGTTTGGGTCACTGTCTGTGCGGAGTCTGCACGTTCTCCCCGTGTCTGCGTGGGTTTCCTCCGGGTGCTCTGGTTTCCTCCCACAGTTCAAAGATGTGCAGGTTAGGTGGATTGGCCATGCCAAATTGCCCTTAGGTTAGATGGGGTTACAGGGTTACGGGGATAGGGTGGAGATGTGAGGTTAAGCAGGGTGCTCTTTTCAAGAGCCGGTGCAGACTCGATGGGCTGAATGGCCTCCTTCTGCACTGTAAATTCTATGCTAACTTGCCTGTAAAGCTTATTCCCTTTATCTTTAATCTGTTACATTAAGTGAAAAAGCAAGAGAGTTACCATTCTGAAAATGAATAAGCACAGAGCATAATAAATGGTAAATTATTTATGATTCAATTGTTAACATCATCATTTCAAGAGATATAACAAGACTAGTACTTTTCTCTACTCTCCATTTCAGATCATCCGTTCATTTATTTTACCCAACATAGACCATTTGGTTCCCAAACAGAAATTGCATTGATTCTGTGAAGATATACAAAGACATTCACCTGTCATATGCTGAAATCTGAGGCGACTGATGTCCACAGAGCTTTGGGCTGCTTCTGAACATGGCATTTCCTGGTGAGAGATTTGCTGCACGCTGTAGTATTGCAGAAAATTCTGATTATTTGTACACAATAGTATTTGCGTCATAGGTATAGAAGTCATAGAATTTACAGTGCAAAAGGAGGCCATTCGGCCCATCGGGTCTACACCGGCCCTTGAAAGAGCACCCTACGTAAGCCCACACCTCCACCCCAACCCCACAACCTGACAATCCCACCTAACTGTTGGACACTAAGGGGCAATTTAGCATAACCAATCGGCCTAACCCGCACATCTTTGGATTGTGGGAGGAAGCCGGAGCACCCGGAGGAAACCCACGCCGACAGGGGGAGAACGTGCAGACTCCGCACAGACAGTGACCAAAGCGGGGAATCGAACCTGGGACCCTGGAGTTGAGAAGCAATAGTGCTAACCACTATGCTACCATGCCTCTAATGTACAAAATATTAAGTTTCACATACGTGGCATGACTCTGCTGAAGTTGGGACTATAAAATAAATATTAATTTATATAGAACCTTTGACCTTAAATGCCTTGCACCCAATGCAGTATATTTGAAGTTTAAGGCACGATCTTTCCAAAAGAAACAAAGTCCCCGAGCAAACAAATTTAGCCGTATGATTCCCGGCACTCGCAGTGCCGAGAAACATTTGGCTATTCATGCAATTCGCTTTAAATAGGGGCCCAGAATGGGGAACATGCGGCCGAGGCTTCACATAGTCCACTTTTTTTCAATAGGAAGCTCTCCTCACCAGAATTCCACGTTATCCCAATCTCCAAGGCCTGCAAAAGAATCCCCAACCTCTCCCCAGCCCAAACACTGCCAAGGTGCCCAGGTGCCAGAAGGAGAGCCAGGGTGCCACTCTTCCCTGTCCCTGACCACTCAGAGTTCCAATGGCCTGGGAAACCACCCAGGTGCCGTAATGCCTGGTCCACATTTGTGTGGACCAGTAGCAAATGACACCTGGTCCAGGTCTCGCTGGGGAGGCTGTTAGTTCACAGGTTCCAGGAGAATCCGATGTAGACATGGTTAAATGAGCCTAATGGCTCATTTAAAAATGCTGGTCTGGAGCTTGCCCAATATGGGCAAGATCCAGATTGCGACGTTTCATGAAGTCTCATTAGATCTCGCGAGGTGTTGAGCATCGCAAATCTCACAGGAAATCTCTCGCAAGATTTAACAACCTTGTTGCGTCACCGAGTCAGGCGCGACGAGAAAATTCGATCAGAATGTACACTCACCAAAGACCTGTTATATTTGCTGAAACTGCTTTCAAGGGAAGATCGCAGACCATCATTGCTGTCATGAAGCTTTCTGTTCGCTGACCTATAAAAGCGGGGAAAACATTGTCCATGGATTACAAAAAAATCTAATTCCTTTAGGAAAGATGTCACATTATATTCCAAGACAGCTAGAGAAACTGAAGCTCTTTGCCTTGTATTTTGATAATGAGACAGAGCCAACATGGCTTTATCAAACGGAAGTCATGGTTCACCAAATTATTGGAGTTCTTTGAAGGAGTCACATGTGCTGTGGATAAAGGCGAACCAGTGGCTGTATTGGACTTAATTTCCAGAAGGCACCTGATAAGGCCACATTAAAGGTTATGTGGAAAATAGAAGCTCATGGTGCATTGGATTACGTATTGGCTAGCTAACAGCTAAGAGTAAACATAAATGGGTATTTTTTGGTTGACAAAATGTAACGAGTCGTGTTCCACAGGGATCAGTGCTTTTGGTATCCTGGTGATTCATTAGGCCGCTAAATCAATGATGTCACAATCACACATCTTCCACAACTTTGAGCGCACAAAGGTCACAGATATGTGTCACTTCAATTGGCTCAAGCCATGTGGATATTAATCAGCAGCACCTCCCACTCCAAATTTACAAGTAGGACTGTATAATGCTCCTGTGTCCACTGGCCACTTGAGTAAACACGCCGATTGTGAAAATGTAAGAAAATATGGCTCAAAATATTCAGAAACAACAACAGAATTATGCTTGTGAAGTGTTATTGAGAAATTTAAACTAAAGATACTTACTGAAGCATTTCAATCTGTCGCGTTAGGCTGTCCCTATCATATGTATACCCTTCGACCATGTCATGATTCCTGCAGTGGAAGTAAAAATGGAGACAATGGAGACATTCCTTTACACAAAGTTTTGAGCAGCAACAATAGTTGCACTTTAACTTGAGGAGCAGTAGTTACAGAAACGTAGTAAATAGCAGCAGGAGGAAGCCATTCAGCCCTTTGAGCCTGCTCCGCCATTCATTATGATCATGGCTGATCATCCAATCAGTAGTCTAATCCCACCTTCACCCCCATATCCTTTGATGCCCTTCGTCCCAAGTGCTGTATCTACCTGCTGCTTGAAATGTTTTGACCTCAACACTTCCTGTGGTAATGAATTCTACAGGCTCACCACTGTCTGGTGAAGATATTCCTCCTCATCTCTGTCCTAAATGGTCGACCTCGTATCCTCAGAATGTGACCCCTGGTTCTGGACACCACCACCGTTGGGAACATCCTTCCTGCATCTACCCTGTCAGACCTGTTAGAATTTTATAGGTTTCTATAAGTTCCCACCTCGTTCTTCTGAACCTAACAAATACAATCTTAACAGACTCAATCTTTTTTAAAAAATTTAAATTAAGGGGCAATTTAGCGTGGCCAATCCACCTACCCTGCTCATCTCTGGGCTGTGGGGGTGAGACACACGCAGACACGGGGAGAATGTGCAAACTCCACACAGACAGTGACCTGGGGCCGGGATCGAACCCGGGTCCTCGGTGCCTTGAGGCAGTGCTAACCACTGGCCCAGACTCAAACCTTCCTCATACATCAGTCCTGCCATCCCAAGAATCAGTCTGGTAAACCTTTGGTGCACTGCCTCTATAGCAAGAACATCCTTCATCAGATAAGGAGACCAAAACTGCACATACAATATTGCAGGCGTGGCCCTTTATAATTGCAGCAAGACAACCTTGCTCCTGTACTCGAATCCTCTGGCTATGAAGGCCAGCATATCATTTGCCTTTATTACCGTCTGCAGTAACTGCAGGCTTACCTTTAGTGACTGGTGTACAAAGGCACACAGCTCTCTTGCATATTTCCTTCTCCTAACTTATGGTCACTCAAATAGTCTGCCTTCTCATTTTTGGTACCAAAGTGGATAACCTCACATTAATCCAAATTAAACTCCAAATTATTTCTATTAATTTTACCTTTCTAAATTCAAACACTGATCTGCATAGTCACTTTTCAAAGTATCTATTTCACTCTGCAGCAGCATTATGTTTGTTTGGGCTTCAAGTAGTTCTTTCTTCAGTTTATCATTTTCCTATAAAAGACACACAAAAATAAGCATTAACATTTACATTTCTTGACTGAATTCTGTTTGCAAGCCTCAACACTCTTGCCCATAGAATTTCATTTTTACAATTGTTTTAAATTGATAATAACTTTGTAACAAGGTGGAATAATGCATCATCATCCTAGGCACATTACAGGTGTAATATCTGAATGAGTAGCATATGTAGATCAGGTGTTCCTTCCAGAAAAGCAGAGAAAATGAAGGGATCATCCACCAGAAGGCAACCTCGTGCCATGTTTGTACTATCCGTACTATTGTACTGTCAGGGGAGACTGTGGCATAGTGGTAATATCATTGGGCATAGTAATCTAGAGGCCCAGGCTAATGCTCTTGGGACGTGGGTCCAATCCCACCATGGCAACTGGGGAACGTAAATTCAATTAATAATTATGGAATGTAAAGCTACCCTCAGTAATGGTGACCACGACAACTATCATTGATGAAAACCCTCTGGTTCACTAATGTCCTTTAGGGAAATAAATCTGCCCTCCTCACCTGGGCTCCAGACCCACAGTAATGTGATTGACTCTTAAATGCCCTCCGCGAAGGCCTAGCAAGCCACTCAGTTCAAGGGTGATTAGGGTAGGGTAACAAATGCTGGTCTTGTCAGCACCAATGCAAGAAAAAAAGGTTTATCAGTGAGGGAACAAGCTATCAAATCATCTTGGCCACAGATAGTCCATGGTGGGAGAGTGAGAGAGTGTAGAGTCTATAAATGTAGAGTTTGATTTTGCCAATTTTTCCCCTTTCTACCAATTCCTTAAGACGCTCTCTCCTTCCTGGGGTACAGCTGCACAGAAATTCAATTAGGTGATTATTCCCAATAAGCCTTGACAGAAATATACAGGCTATGCTACCATGGAAAGCGCCACAGTAACACTTGATTTTGTCCTCATCTGACATCCATGCATTAACACTACCAGAGGAGATTGTAGGATATCAATCAGATGTGAGAAGCCTGGTTGACTTTCCAGAACCGTGGGGTGCTGAGGCTAATTTTAATATGTCCACTGCTAACTCAGCAGCAGCTGGGAATGTATCTGGGACATTCTTGCATTCAATTGTTCACTCGATAAAGTCACCATGTCATTGGAGGAAGTGATTAAAAAAAGCTTTTTCTCAGAAATCCTCAGTCAGTTGTGTACAATGTAAGGATGGCATATTTTTTAACAGCTGCCTTCAAATATAGACAAGTGTAGTGTACACACAGGGTTGGTTTTATGATGTAACACTGCTGTCGCAGAACGTCACACAGCAAATTAAAATAAATGGATGAAAAAATTCTGCAATCCATGAATTGCCATACCTAAATGAAGCAACTGGATCAGTGGGGCAAGAGATCTAATGCAGTGTGACAGCTCTCAGCAAAACTCAAAGTTTCGCATTGACTTTGTGTCGTACAATTTACTATCTCAGCATATAGTATCTTGCAGAAAAGGTCAGTGGCAGTAAATCAATGATAATAAATCACTTGTAATATGATCATGTGAATGAAAGATTTAGGATTTTCTGTATTCACATGGTTGAAGATTTTCACAATCTAAGCGATTCACACACTCGTAAATTCTCTAAGTTTCTTTTCATTAATTGCAAAGCTGCAGTTTTCTTATAAATCTACTGCTGTACTATAACCAAGAGAGCAGTTTTAACATAATTTTCATTGCAGTAAACAGTAAGATTGGTTCAGCCACCTTTATCATCCTCCTCAAGTTTACCTTCCACTGACTTCAACAGAAAATAAAATTAGGCAAAGTGTAAATTAGGTGGCCAATCCCCTCCCATCAGCCTCTCACCAGGTAGGTTAGGTTAGGTTCAGATATCCCTAAAGCATTTGATTAATGTACCAGAAAGATTCAAAAAAGCGCACAAGAATTGTGTTGTGAAATTTACCCAGAACACTGTTGGAAAATATCCTCTATTGCAAAACTGGATTTATCTTGGCTTGCTGAATGCTCACTACATTTTCAAGAGTCTCAGTAATATCCCAGTGTGTCAGGAGCTATACAGAAACATGCTTTCTTACCAATGTGAAATCATTTAATTTTCTTTTCAATGCAATGCTCTCCTCCTTTGGGCTAAATGACCGGTATTGTTCTTCCAACTGCAAGAGGAAAATAATGAGTTTCTAGTTTTTCACACTGAATGAAAGTAAATCAGAAAGACTATTTTTGTACAACTTTCACAATGATTCACAAGTGAGACAGACTTTAAACATCCATCAAAACTGCATGGAAAATATAAGACTTTACGCAAAGCCCATGTCTAGATGCTAGTCAGAGGCAGGGTACTCAAATGCATTGAAGCTGATCTGGAACTGCGTGCATTTGGAGAATCATGTCAGTGGCATATGCTAAATGTGGCCCAGTGCAAACTGACTCTCTGGTAGGAGCCTGCCTTCAGAGCTGGTGCAGCTGATGGCGGCTAACAAATTTAAGAAAAAATAATTCATGGGTTGTGGGCTTTGTTGGCTAAGCCAGTGTGTATTGCCTCTCCTTAATTGCCCCTCAGAAGGTGGTGGTGAGCTGCACCTTCATGAACCGCTGCCGATCATGTGGTGTAGGTACATCCACAGTGCTGTTAGAGAGGGGATTCCAGGATTTTGACACAGCGACAATGAAAAAGCAGTGATACATTTCAAGGACAGGATGGTGTGCAGCTTGGAGGTGAACTTCCCAATGCTAGGGCCATGTCTTGTGGTTCATTAACAGCACCCAGAAGGAGGCAGAATTTCAACACAAAGGAGGATATAAAATGACACTGTAGATCATCTGTAGAAACTGTTTACTTTAATTTCCATTATGCGCAATGCCATAAATCCAAGCACTCCACTTCCCAACTCTGGGGAAGTCCTAGGACATAAAAGCTGGATTTTCATTTTTGAGTCATGATCCCGATGTTGGGATAATTTCGAAGGAACAGCCCTGCATTACATCGGCAGGACAAGAACACCATTATTTTTGACTAAAAGGCCAATTAATGGCCAGAGGGGTGGGATCACCATTAGTTAAGGACGACAAGCAGACCCCGGAAGCTAGAGGATCAACAGGAGGCCCTCCAGAACTGAGAGTGGCTGCCTACCAATACAGAAATAGGGAGAAGGGGCCTCAAAAATATTTCCCAAGCTATTTAAAAATAAAGTGCTACAGCTTCTAGACCACCATTGTGGGGGAGGTCACAATTGACCCTCCAGGCATGTCGAGCTCTGACGTCACGGGAGCCAACTGGCAGAGTGGAATCTGTCAGCTTTTGATTGACCTTTTATTATGTTAACAAGCAACCCACCATTTGTGGGTGGGTAGCTGTCACCTCACCTGACCTGCCTTCTTAACCATTTCCCCAAGACAGGAAGATTCCAGCAAGTCAACAAACTGGCTGATACTGGAAAATTCCTGGTTCACCCGCCTCTGTCAAGATGGAGAGTGACCTAGCTGATTCTGAGACTAGGGTCCTGAATCAAAATAAAGGAAACTAAGATGGTAGGAGGTGAAAGTTGGCTATGATGGATTGGGGAATGTTACTTAAAGGGATGATGGTGGAAAGGCAATAGCAAACATTCAAAGAGCACATGGGTAAACTGGAGCCAATGTTCATTTCTGTCTGGTGCAAATATAAATTGGGAAATGTGGCGAAACCATGCCTTACACTGGAAATTATACATAGTATTAGATCATCGGAAGAGGAATACAAATTGGCTAGAATAAACAGCTGACCTGAGGTTTGGGAGCAGTTTGGAATTCAGAAAAGGAGGAAAATGGGATTGATTAAGAAGGGAGAAATAGAATACAAGAATACCCTTGCGTGGAACATAAAAACTGACTGTAAATAGATATATGAAGAAAATAAGATTGGTGAAGACAAATGTGGGTCCCTTACAGTCAGAAACAGGGGAATTTATAATGGGGAATAAAGAAATGGCTGACTAACTAAATATATAGTTTGGTTCTGTCTTCACAAGCAGGACACAAATAATGTACCAGAAATGTTGGGGAACACAGGGAGGAACTGAAGGAGATCAGTATTAATAGGGAAATGGTGTTGAGGAAATTGATGGGATTGAAGGCGAATAAATCCCCAGTGCCTGCTAACCTAAGAAGTGGTCCTTGAAATAGTGGATGCATTGGTGGTCATCTTTCAAGATTCTATGGACTTTGGAACAGTTCTTATGGATTGGAGGGTAGCTATTTAAAAGGGAGGTAGAGAGAAAACAGGGAATTATAGACCAGTCAGCCTGATGTCAGTAGTGGGGGAGAAGCTAGAATCCATTGTAAAAGATTTAATGGCAGAGCACTTGGAAAACAATGGCAGGATCAGAGAGAGTCAGCATGGATTTACGAAAAGGTTTGCCAAATCTATTGGAATTCTTCGAGGATGTAACTAATAGGGTTGATGAGGGGGAAGCTGTGGATGTGGTTTATTTGGACATTCAGACAAGGACCTCAGCTATTAACAATGTACATTGATGATTTAGATGAGGAAACTAAATGTATCTCCAAATTTGCAGATGACACAAAGCTGGGTCAGAAGGTGAGCTGTAAGGAGGAGGCAAAGATGATTCGGTGTGATTTAGACAATTTGAGCGAGTGGGCAAATGCATGACAGATGTAGTATAATATGGAACATGTGAGGTCATCCACTTTGGTAGCAAAAACAGGAAGGCAGATTATTATCTGAATGGCTACAGATTGAGAAAGGGGAATGTACAACGAGACCAGAGACCAGCCACTGAAAGTAAGCATGCTGGTGCAGGAGGCGATAAAGAAGGCTAATGTTATGTTGGTCCCTAATAGAATCCCAAAGTGCAGAAGGAGGCCATTCAGCCCATCAGGTCTGCTCCGAACCTCTGAAGAGCACCCACCCTTACCCGTAACCCCACCTAGCCTTTTGGATACTAAGGGGCAATTTAGCATGGTCCACCTAACCTGCATATATTTGGACAGTGGGAGGAAACCAGAGCACCCAGAGGGAATCCATGCAGACACAGGGAGATGTACAAACACCACACAGTCACCCAAGGCTGGAATTAAACCGGATCCCGAGCGCTGTGAGGAAGCAGTGCTACCAATGTGCCCCTGGGCCATCCTAGCAAGAGGATTAAAGTACAAGAGCGGGAATGTCTTGTTGCAATTATACATGGCCGTGGTGAGGCCACACCTGGAATATTGTATGCAGTTTTGGTCTCTTTATCTGAGGAAGAATGTTCTTGCTATGGAAGGTGTGCGGCGAAGATTTACCAGACTGATTACTGGGATGGTGGGATTGATATAGGAGAGATTGAGTCGGTTAGGATTATATTCGCTTAATTCTCTTTGATGTGGTTGATGTTTGTAAACATTATGGGTACAGCACTTAAAGAGTTACTCATCCATGAAGGAAGATGAATGAAGCACAGCTAACAGCTGTGTTTGTAGAAGCTGTCAATCATAGTCCATTAAGAGAAATGAATGAAAGGCTTGCAGCTAGAGGAATTGAGGGGTTTAAACACAGGTCACTGCTTTTCTCTTTCCAGGAATGGACACGTGGTGCTTCCTCTGTCTGAGCAAACAGGTGTATGCCCAGGTGAGTGTTACAAAAGTAGTTTTTTTCACTGCCCCTGTCTGGACTGCTCTCTAGCTTCCAGACAGGGTTCTCTTTTCTGGGGGTCTGTGTGGGGATGGGGGCTTCCCCTATTCAGGGAATCTCAGGGGCTCAGGGGGGTTCCGCTTATTTAGGGGACCCTTGGGGGTGTCTCTCATTTTAGGGACGTCCCTGGGGAGTGGGGGTGGCTGGGAGGGGTGGGCAGATTGTGCATTGTGAGGTGGGGATGGAGGCAGGCCCTCGGGTTGACTTTGGGGTCAGCTCCCTTAAGGGGTTATCCCCTTGGCCCATGGTGAGTTCTACCACATTAGGAACACACTGGTAAGTAATAGTGATCTGCGTCCACCTGATGCCTGGCCCATACGACCAGAGAAGCGCAAGGGTTCAGAAATTCTGGTGCGGGCCCACTAAGCGTCCACCTGCTGGTGCATGGGCATGAACCCTGATCCCGCCGCCAGCGGGGTCTGGAACATAACGGTAGGCTCGGCACCCAGTGTGAACCTCAATTTCGATCAGACATCTGATGGCAATCTGCATTGGTGGCGTTGTGGGGCGGAGAATTCATTCCATTATCATTTCCCATTTAATCAACTTTTTTTTTTAAATTTAGAGTACCAATTTATTTTTCCAATTAAGGGGCAATTTAGGGAGTTCAATCCACGCACCTTACACATCTTTGGGTTGTGGGGGCGAAACCCACGCAAACACGGGGAGAATGTGCAAACTCCACACGGACAGTGACCCAGAGCCGGGATCGAACTTGGGACCTCGGCACTGTGAGACTGCAGTGCTACCACTGCGTCACCGTGCTGCCCTTTAATCAACTTTTAAACTTATCTGTCAAGAGCTTTCTGACTCCAAATTAGGCTCCCCCAGGGTTGCAGACCGTCTGAGGAGCTGTTAACCATGATTCCTATAAATGCGAGCCTGTCCCCACAAAGGATCCGGCAAAGTTGAGAGTGCAACATGTGTGCTCAGTACTTACAAATTTATGCTGCACTGACAATAATTACAGAAACAGAAATGGGGGCGGGAATTCCTGAGTCGGGATCCACTTGTCATTTTTAAAGCCTTTCCGCCTCCATTCCGACAGAGACAGAGGCATGAAAATGTGGGTCGTTGTTCCGAAAAGTCATTTGGCTTTCGCAAATTACCTTTTTGAAAAGTTCATTTTGGAAAATGATTTGTTTTTACATTAATGCCGATTTAAAGCAAAATGAATCAATACTCACTTTACATTGCATTCTCAAAAGTTATTTTACCATCTTAGAGACAACCCTTACCTTTTTAAGTTTTGTTACTGCTATCTGGAGTTCATTTACATTGGCATTGTATTGGTGTTTTAGGTTACTGAGAGCAATGTCGGCTTTTCTTTGTTCCTGCAATCAAAGGCAAATGAGTTGGGCCACATCAAAACAATATATGTAACATAACATAGCAAAATGTTGTCTATTAAAACACATAAAACTCAAGTGTAACTTATGTGTTAGTATAACCCAGTTTTACATCCTCAGTGAAACCATTAATACCGAATTTGTATTTCTGCATAGAAGATGCTTTTCTACAAAGCAGGGAGTAAGTATTAATTATACCTCAAATGGCAAGAAAATGAGGCCACCCATGAGCAACAATGTCAGAGGCCTGACAGCAAGTCTGAATAAGCCGGCACCGCAATTAAAGGACTCATATTGGGTTTCTGCTGCTGAGCATTACTGAAGTATATCCCCAACTGCAGCACTGTCAAAGACATTGGAGCAGGTCCTCATCAATTATAATCAGCACTTCTGCTATTTGTTCCCTAGATTCCCTCAAAATTCTCTGACCCCAATCTGATCTGACCCCAGGGAGTGCCCCCATGATGGCCTGCCCGCGATCGGCAGGCGGGCCTGTGCAGTGGGGGCACTCTTTTTCTTCCACCTTCGTCATGGTCTTTACCATGGCGGAGGCGGAAGAGACCCCCTCCCCTGCGAATGGATGACGTCAGCAACCGCTGACGCTCCGCCGCATGCGCGGATTTACGCCGGCTGGCGGTGCTCGCGTGGTGGGAGGGGGCACCTGGAATGGTCCTCAAGCACGGTGGACCCAGTATGAGCCTTTCTATTGTACCCAAGTCAAAATACTGCGGAGCGCTGCCAAATTTGTAGGGGAGTCCCTCATCTGCTGGTGCTGACAAGGAGCAAGAGAGATGCGCTCGAGTTGGACTGCTAACAGCACGCTCATTCCCATAGTCCTGGCAAGACGGGATTCTGGGATGAAAGCAAATGTGAATGTCCCAGATGTGTGTGCTGCGCGTAAGGGAGCGGTCATGGGCCCTGAAAGTGAGCTGTCCCAGCCAGAGTACCCAGTGAAGTTTCAATGCAGATACCACTGTGCCATATCCTTTCATTACCTCATAAGGCCACTGAGCAAGTATAGTGGTGATGACAGTTAAATACACTGATATTGTACCTTCCTTTAGCAGATGAGCCAACCATACCAGGTGCAGGCGACTCCCCATTAGGCACCCAGAAATACATCACTCCCGTACCCATGTCACGCTGTCTCTCGCTACCAGACACCAGTGCAGATACTCACACAGTGGTGGGCGATAGGTAATCACCTTCAGGGGTAGTGCACAGTGATGAGGGCACATCACAGTCATGTGAGGAGTTGGCAGAGGCAGAGAAGTCCCAGGGCGCCGACAGTGGGAGCACTACTGGAGACCAGGTCCACACTGAGCTGGAGCAGATGGCGGGCCTCTGGAGGCATCCATCACACGGCAGGTACATTATGTCCAGTGGGATGCACGAGGAGATCTGGCGGAGATCCATGAGGATCTGTGTGCCGTGGCGTCCGTCATTGAGGAGACCATGTGGAACATCAGCATTGTGTTGATCCTGAGCATCAAGCGCACAGCCTCAACTGAAATAGTGGCAACTCTCGTGGAGAGCCAGCTTCAGGGACACCCTCAGGCGTTGCACTCATAGAATCATAGAATTTACAGTGCAGAAGGAGGCCATTCAGCCCATCGAGTCTGCACCGGCCCTTGGAAAGAGCACCCTACCCAAGCCCACACCTCCACCCTATCCCCATAACCCAGTAACCCCACCCAACACTAAGGGCAATTTTGGACACTAAGGGCAAATTTAGCATGGCCAATCCACCTAACCTGCACATCTTTGGACTGTGGGAGGAAACCGGAGCACCTGGAGGAAACCCACGCACACAGGGGGAGAATGTGCTCGGACCTGCAAGTCACCACACCGGCTGTGAGAGATGAATGAGGCACCGATTCTGTCTGCTAGGTGTCCATCCATCAATGTTGGTCAGGGAGATGCAAACACACCTCATGGTGCTCCTGGCAAAGGCAGCAATTCCTCCGCCCCCTCTACAAATGATCGCTGCATCTGACGATGCCGATCCATTGGCTGACGATCAATGGTACTGGATGTTTCTTCTCAGCTGGAGCCAATCCAGGCACCAGTGACCAGAGAACGCCCGCCAAGGTCATCACGGCCACCACGACAGCAAAGTCAGCAGGTTGCCTCCAATGCTGCTGCCAGCGAGGGGTGGGGTAGGGGGGCACCAAGTTGCAGCACCTGCAGGTGCAAGTTTAAAGCACCTTCATTACAACATAGGCGTGTCGTGAGTGACATTATTTACATTAATTACTTTAGAATTTTGTTAGGTTTGGCACAATTGCATACTGTTCTTATGTTAAGTCACATACATGTGTTCCTCAATTCAATGGGCAGAGTTGGCTGCATGCTTTGTACATTAGCCAGATGTTACACAGGCTTGTAGGTTGAGAGCTTTGTGTGATGCAACATTTCTGGGTTGGTTTCTTCAGGAAAGTTTTATTGTGAATGAGAGATTGTAATTGGATTAGATTGTGTCAGCCTCCATGCGTTGGATGAAGGTTTGCTGGATTAATGCATCTCTTGCGTCCATGCCGTTCCCCCAAATATTCCTGTTGTCCGCCTCAATGTCCTCACCCTGTGCCATCCCAGGCTCATCCTCAGACCCATCACTGGAGTAATCCACCTTGACTTGTGGTCCTGCTTCGCTTTCCCCAACCTCTTCTGGGTTCCCCTTGTCAGAGTTATTTGTGCAGGGCACAGCACATGGCAGCTAGGCAGGCAGACATGCTCTGGTAGATATTACAATGACCCCATGGATTGGTCAAGGCATCGGAAGCATATCTTGAGCATCTTGATGATCCCTTCCACCACCAGACCTACGGAGGTATGACTCCTGCTATATTTCCCCTCTGCCTCAGTTTTTGGGTGACAGAGTGGGGTCATCAGCCACCATTCGAGGGATAACCCTAGTTACCCAGGAGCCATCCATCCAATCTTGCAGGAGCCATGACAGTCTTGGTACCTGGAGGGCTGCAAGATGTGAATCATGTGAGCTCCCTAGATAATGGGCACATACATGCAAAATCAGAGTCCTGTGGTCACAATCTGCACATTCATCGAATGGTACCCCTTCCTGTTGATAAAAGGCCCCAGCTCACCTGCTGGTGTCCTGATGGCCACATGTTTACAGCCTATAGCACCCTGGAATCTGGTAAACCCAGCCATTGCAGAGGGTCCTCATCCTCGCTATCTGGCTGCCCTCATGTTCAGTAGTTGGTGAAAGTGCGAATGTGTCTGAAGTTGGCATTAATCGCTAGCTTGACACAATCATGTGCGGCTGGTTGCCAGACACCACACAGGTCCCCCACTGAGACCCGAAGTGAATCGGAGGTGTAGAAGTTGAAGGTCATTGTGACCTTCAATGCCAGCGGCATGCAGTGACCACTCTTGCAGTTGGAGGCAAGTTAATTTCACAAAGGGACGCTGCCTGCATTCCTCTCTTTCCTGCCCCTCAAATCCTCTTCAGAGGTGATTTCAGGGTACACTAAACCGATTGGAACAGATACAGAGGTCTAGTGCCTTGCAAATGATGGAACGCTGTCCATTAGTTCTCAGGAAAACCTTCCAGAGAAGTCCTGAAATACTGAAAGTCATGCTTAAAATGGTGAACAATAACTAGGGAAGTCGAGGTAAGAACTCGATCACACAGAAACTGCGGCTGGTTCAAGGGCCTTTTATTCCCACCTAACTTTGGCTGGGGAAATGCAAAAAGTGTAATCCACCCATTTTGCCTGTGCGACGAGCTAAAAATAGCACTGGCAGCGTAAAATCGCTATCGATTGGATTTTTAATAGCCTTTAATTGTCAGTGGGTGGACATCCAATTCATGCACGTGCCCGCCGACCTTGTAATTGGAAAACGCTCCTGATGTCTTCTTGGAAGATTGTAAGCACTCCTGGGTTGGGTGCTTGCCCGGCCTAGACACATAAAATTCTGGCCCAAATTTCACACAATAGCAATTGGGTTGAGGCTGCTGAAACTCAATTCACGGAACATAGTTATACCACTAGGCCTTCATCAGCATGGTTTTGATTTAAATGCAGGAGTCAGAAGTTAAAAGATCACATGCTGACATACTGTGCCTCCCAACTCCAAGATAATAATATATTTTGGAATGGTTCCATAACTGATTTGTTGCCACAGCAACATGACCACTCCACTACAAATGTGAAGCAATTCATACATATTTTTTGAGATCTGAAGGTAACAATTGTACTGAGCTACCAGTGGTTCTGACTCACCAGGCTTTTAGAGATAAACTCTCTAAAACACCTGAGCCCAAAATCTGAGGTTGGCATGTTTTAAGTGTACAGAGACATTTGTTCCAGGTTAAAACCATACACTCCTTTACATGTCACAAATGTTATTCAAAAGCAACTTCATTGTATTTGGCTCACTGGTTTGAAAACTATACAAATATTGCCCTTATTTAAACAGTGATTATATATTGATGGCCCAGTGACACATTGTAACATTTTCCTTGCTCGAGAGAGTGACAAACTTCCAAGAATACCTACAGTGCAGAAGGAGGTCATTTGGCCTATCGATCTGCAAGGACCGTCAGAAAGAGCACTCTACCTAGGTCCACTCCAGCGCCCACCCCATCCTATCCCCATAACTTCATAACCTAACCTGAACATACCTGGACACTAAGGGGCAACTTAGCATGGTCAATCCACCTAACCTTCACATCTTGGACTGTGGGAGGAAACCGGAGCACCCAGACGAAACCTACGTAGACATGAGGAGAACATACAAACTCCACACAGTCACCCACGGTCAGAATATTGACCCGGGTCCCTGGCGCGGTGAGACAGCAGTGCTAACCACTGTGCCATAACCTTGAAAGTTTATTTTGAACCCAAAAGCTAACCAATGTAAATATAATACTCAGTGCACTTTCACAACATATATTTTCAATTCTGACTTGTAAAGTGGACTGTTGTTCTGAGGTACAGTCAGCCTCCCAACCAAGACAAAAAACATCTATTTTACAGGAATACAATGTTTGTTTTGAATGTAGAAGGCATATTTTAATGGGTGTGAGGCAGAATGGTGCCAATGGTTCAAGTTCAGTCCCTGTACTGGCAATGGTAATTCATACCCTGATTCCTTGACTCACCCCACACTTGCGGAGTGGTGCCCCTCAAGCTACGAGTAGCTAAATTATCTATCTTTCTTTAACAGATGCGATGCCTATGGTCCTTTAAGCAATGGCAAGATACATACATATTGGAATGGATACCATTCATATGGGTAATAGAGTGAAAGAATGATCTGTGTACTTGTGTCTAGTAACTTACAGATGGAGTGAGGGCACAGGTGTTGGCTTGAGGTAACAACTATATACGAAGGTCATAAAAAAGAAAGCAAATATTTAACAGTCACAATGTACTTGATGCTTAATGTTATCAGCTCTGCCTTTTTTCCTGCAACACCTTTTTTCCAGCACTATTTACCGTTGAAAATTATAACACAAAGGATGTTAAGTCAGGTGCAGCATACTTGAAGAAAAATTGTTGTGTTTCCAGACATGCTTATGCTGTGTAAAAAGCAAATCTGATGCAATGCAAACTAGAGTAAATACAATGCTGTGTTTGAGGAGGTTGAGGTGAGTGCTCTGTGTTGAATTTCAGGCTCATTAAGGGTGAAGGATGCTGGCAATCGGGAATGGAACAATTTTCCATTGCAGGCTCTCAAGTGTCAACATCAATCACTTCTAAATGAGGTATAGTATAGCTAAACACAGGAAAGAACTTAGGCTCTGGGATTCCCCCATGGGATCAAACACAAGAACATTATGTGAAATTTATCTCTCCAATACTTTATTTTAAATCTCATATTGTAATTTCAGGGCTTGGGTGCATTGCAGTGTGAAGTTAAAATTCAGGGGCAAATCATTACCACTCACACCAAATGTAATAAAAGCAGGAAACCATTCACAAAACACAGGGATTATTTTCAATTTCACCATCTGGGCAGCAACCGAATAAAATGGATTAATTACAATCAATATTTAGTTGATGGAGAAAATGATTCCATGGGCTGAACTCTCCGCCAGTGGTGGAGTTACCCATGAGGCAGAGAATCCAGCATCGTGAAAAAAATGGAATTGCCGTCCACCAGGATAGAGGTTTGCCCCCCCATTCAGCGGAAGAATGCAAATGGGTCTTAATGGGGCTGTTTAGCTCACAGGGGTAATCGCTGGCTTTGAAAGCAGACCAAGGCAGGCCAGCAGCACGGTTCGATTCCCGTAACAGCCTCCCCGAACAGGCGCCGGAATGTGGCGACTAGGGGCTTTTCACAGTAACTTCATTTGAAGCCTACTCGTGACAATAAGCGATTTTCATTTCATAATAGTTGATTTTCATACATTTAGCAGGCTGCGCATCATGTTGTCCAGACCTACGTATTTCTCATGTCCTCTGGGCCAGGAATCATGTGACTGAGAATTACTACTGGTCCTGACAAAGATGGCCCAGGTGCAGTGGACCAAGGGGGTAACTCTTTTAGGGAGTTGCCCCCAAACTCCATCCGCGGGTCACCCCCACCCCCAACCCCCCCACACTGCAAGAACGTCCTACCTCATCCCCACCAAATTTCACCTGACCAGAAACCCCTAAATAAAGAGGCCCCCACAGAGACCCCCTAAATAAAGAGACCGCACACAGACTCCCCAGAAAAGAGCCCCTATCAGTGAGCCCCGCTAGAAGAGAGACCCCTGTCAGGAACTCCCCAGAAAAGGGACCCCAGTCAAGAGGCCCCCAGAAAAGAGACATCTGGCAGGAAGCCGCCCGCCCCTCTCCCCACCCCCGTCCCTCCTCCCACCCCTCTCCCCCACCGCGGCCCCCCTCTTCCCCCCCGCCACCCACTCTCCCCCCACTGCCCCCTCTCCCCCCCGCAGTCCCCTCTTCCCCCTCGCCATCCCCTCTCCCCCTCCCCCCTCTTCCCCCACCGCCGCCCCCTCTCCCTCTACCCCGCCACCTCTCCCCCCCACCACCGCCCCCTTTTCCCCCCCCACCGCCCCCTCTCCCCCTCGCCATCCCCTCTCCCCCTCTTCCCCCACCGCCGCCCCCTCTCCCTCGCCCCCTCTCCCCCCACCGCCGCGCCCTCCCCCCCCACCGCCGCCTCATCTCCCCCTCGCCATCCCCTCCCCCCTCGCCATCCCCTGCCCCCACCGCTGCCCCCTCTCACCTCGCCATCCCTATTCCCTCCACCCGCCGCCCCCTCCCCCCGCCGCCCCCACCCCTCCACTGCCGCCCCCTCCCCTACCCCTGCCCCACTCCCCCCACCCCTGCCCCCCCTCCCCCCTACCCCCGTCCCCCACCGCCGCCACTTCTCCCCCCATCGCCGCCGCCCCCACTCTCCCCCGCTGCCGTCCCCTCCCCCCCTCTCTCCCCACCGCCGCCCCCTCCCCCCTCTCCCCCCACTGCTGCCCCCCTCTCCCCCCACTGTCGCCCCCTCTTCCCCCACTGCTGCCCCTCCCCCCTCTTGCCCCACTGCTGCCCCCTCCCCCTTCTCCCCCCACTGCCGCCCCCTCATCCCTCACTGCTGCCCCCTTCCCCCTTTCTCCCCCCACTGCCCGCCCCCTCTCCCCCCCACCGCCCCCTCTCCCCCCCACCGCACCCCCCACCACCCACTCCGCCCCCTCTCGCCCCCACCACCCCCTCTCCCCCCCACCGCCCCCTCTCCCCCCCACCGCACCCCCCACCACCCACTCCGCCCCCTCTCCGCCCCCACCACCCCCTCTCCCCCCACCACCCCCTCTCCCCCCCACCCCCCTCTCCCCCCCACCGCCCCCTCTCCCCCCACCGCCCACTCCTCCCCCCCACCGCCCCCCTCTCCCTTCCACCGCCCCCTCTCCCCCCCCGCCGCCCCCTCACCCCCCCCGCCGCCCCCTCACCCCCCCCGCCGCCCCCTCACCCCCCCCGCCGCCCCCTCTCCCCCCCCGCCGCCCCCTCTCCCCCCCGCCGCCCCCTCTCCCCCCCCGCCGCCCCCTCTCTCCCCCCGCCGCCCCCTCTCTCCCCCCCCCGCCGCCCCCCTCTCTCCCCCCCCGCCGCCCCCTCTCTCCCCCCGCCCGCCCCCTCTCTCCCCCCCCGCCGCCCCCTCTCCCCCCACCACCCCCTCTCCCCCCTACCACCCCCTCTCCCCCCACCACCCCCTCTCTCCCCCACCACCCCCTCTCCCCCCCACCACCCCCTCTCCCCCCCACCGCCCACGTCCTCCACCCCACCGTCCCCTCTCCCCTTCCACCGCCCCCTCTCCCCCCCCCACCGCCCCCTCTCCCCCCCCCCACCGCCCCCTCTCCCCCCCCCCACCGCCCCCTCTCCCCCCCCACCGCCCCCTCTCCCCCCCCCCACCGCCCCCCTCTCTCCCCCCCGCCGCCCCCTCTCTCCCCCCCGCCGCCCCCTCTCTCCCCCCCGCCGCCCCCTCTCTCCCCCCCCCCGCCCCCCTCTCCCCCCCACCACCCCCTCTCCCCCCTACCACCCCCTCTTCCCCCCTACCCCTTCTCCCCTCTCCCCCGCCACCTCTTCCCCCGCCGCCCCCCAGAAATGAGAATAATGTCTGGAAGCTACAGCACAGTCCAGACAGAGGCTGTGAAAAACATCACTGCTTTAATCGTCATCTGGGCAATACACCTGTTGGTTCAGGCAGAGGAAGCAGCACCTATCAATTCCTAGAAAAGGAAAAGCAGTCAGCTGGATTTGAACCCCCTCAGAGCTTCATCTGCGAACATTCATTTATTTCTCTTTGATACTGATTTTACTAGGCTGTGATTGACAGCTTCCACACACCCCAGCTGTCGGCATTGTTCCATTCATTTCCCTTCACGGTTAAGTAACTTTGAAGTGCTTTACTCAACGTTTATAAACATCAGGCTTTGATTGACAGTTCCACGACCACTTTAAACAGACTTAAGTGCTTTCCAATCACCTCCTTTCATGATTAAGTCAATTTGAAGTGGTCAGCTAAAAACTGACAGCACTTAACTCTGAAGTAGTCCAGGAGCTGCAAATCAAAGCTTGATTTTATAAACATTGCAGTTAGAGCACTTGAGAGTTAAGGAAGATGATTGGAGAATAGCCAATGTTGTTCCTTTGTGTAAGAAGGGTGGCAAGGATAATCCACGTAATTATAGGCCGATGAACCTTACGTCAGTGGTAGAGAAATTATCAGAGAGGATTCTTCGAGACAAGATTTACTCCCACTTGGAAATAAATAAGACATATTTGCGAGAGGCAACATTGTTTTGTGAAGGGGAGGTCATGTCTCACCAACTTGATTGAGTTTTTCGAGGAAGTGACGAAGATGATTGATGAGGGTAGAGCAGTGGTTGTTGTCTACATGGACTTAAGTAAGGCCTTTGACAAGGTCCCTCATGGCAGACTTATACAGAAGGTGAAGTCATACGGGATCAGAGATGAGCTGGCAAGATGGATACAGAACTGCCTCGGTCGTAGAAGACAGATGGTAGCAGTGGAAGGGAGCGCTTCTGATTGGAGGGCTGTGACTAGTAACGTTCCTCAGGGATCAGTGCTGGGACCTTTGCTGTGTGTAATATATATAAATGATTGGAGGAAAATGTAACTCGTTTGATTGGTAAGTTTGCGGACGACACAAAGGTTGGTGGAATTGCGGATAGCGATGAGGACTGTCAGAGGATACAGCAGGGTATAGATCAATTGGAGACTTGGGCAGAGAGATGGCAGATGGTGTTTAATCCAGACAAATGTGAGGTAATGCAATTTGTAAGGTCTAATACAGATGGGAAATATACAGTAAATGGCAGAACCCTTAAAAGTATTGATAGGCAAAAGGATCTGGTTGTGCAGGTACACAGTACACATGTCACTGAAAGTGGCTTCGCAGGTGGAGAAGGTAGTCAAGAAGGAAGGCAGTCAAGAAGGCATACAGCATGCTTGCCTTCATCGGCCGGGGCATTGAGTTTAAAAATTGGCAAGTCATGTTTACAGAACCTTAGTTAGGCCACATTTGGAACACAGTGTTCAGCTCTGGTCGCCACACCACCAGGAGAATGTGGGGGCTTCGGCGAGGGTACAGAAAAGATTTACCAGGATGTTGGTGTAGCCACCTGGGGTGACCACTGCCCAACACAAAATGGAAGATTGCAAGGAATGCAGGGAAAATGGACATGTTGTAAAGAGCAAGCAGCTTGCAAAGCACTTGTATATTCTGACTGCTGCAGAAACCAGACAGCACTGTGAAAATAAACCAGTTAGCATAATAATGAGGCGATACCGGGCAATCCCCAGGTACAATGGAAACAAGTTAAACAGAAATCGATACATTGAATGGAAGGCCAGACTTCTCGGCGCCAAAGAAGTCCAAAACAATAGGTCCCAAGAGCTGCCCCAGTGATCGAGGTACTGCCCCATTATTGGGGAATTCAAATCAATCGATTGGGAAGAGACCCAATCGATTGCAAGTGTATAGAGGGTCCGCCCAGACCCTGAGAGGAGTATAAGACAGAGACCCCGACCCCAGCTCGCTCTCTCTGCCAGCCTCTCCTTGACCAGCCAGCCCTCCCAGCAGAACACCGTTGCAGCAAAAGAACCTTGAGGGAGAGGTCTGGACAGCAGCCGCAAACAAGTAAGTGTCACAATGCATGCTATGAGAGTAGACACTCCTGACCCCCTTTAGTCCATAACTACTGGAAGCCTGCGGACCCAGGACAAAGCTAGAGGCCGTTGTTCCCTGATCCGGCAGTCCCCTTATCCAGATAAGTATTTGGCCTAGTCTTATAGTTTTATATGCATGATTAGTAGATTACTGTAATATAATAAACGTGTCTTGTTTGAACTTACTAACTGGTGTATGGATTTATTGCTTTGAACTTGAACTTGAAACTTGTGGCGGTATCTTAACGATACCTGGTGACTCCAAAGCTAAGGAACGAAACAGAGCCAAATTGAGTGTTAAGCACACTCACCCAGAACGAGCAACATGGTTGGTATGAAGGGCATTAGCTATGTGGAGAGGTTGGAGAAACATGGGTTTGCGCTCACTGGAACGACGGAGGTTGAGGGGCGACATGATCGAGGTCTACAAGATTATATGGGGCATAGACAGAGTGGGTAGTCAGAACCTCTTTCCCAGGGTGAAAGAGTCAATTACTGGGGGCATAGGTTTAAGGTGCGAGAGGCAAGGTTTAAAGGAGATGTATGAGGCAAGTTCTTTACACAGAGGGTGGTGGGAGCCTGAAACTCTCTGCCAGGGGAGGTAGTGGAAGCAGGTACGATAGTGACTTCAACAGGCGTCTTGACAAATAGAAGAATAGGATGGGAATAGAGGGATATCGGGGAGAATGCTGGTAGGTGGAGTTGAAATGCCCATCAGCCATGATTGAATGGCGGAGTGGACTCGAGGGGCCGAATGGCCTTACTTCCACTCCTATGTCTTATGGTCTTATGGATATAATCCCGGGAATGGTAGGCGGTTTTAGTTCAGATGGGCAGCATGATCGGTGCAGACTTGGAGGGCCAATGGGCCTGTTCCTGTGCTGTAATTTTCTTTGTTCTTTGAATGGAAGAATGCTGACAGCATTGGGAAGGCAGTGGCGCAGTGGTAATGTCACTGCACTAGTAATCCAGAGTACTCCCAGGTTGAAATCCCGCATCTGCAGACGGTGAAATTTGAATTCAATAAAAATCTAGAATTAAAAGTCTATTGATGACCATGAAACCATTGTTGATTGTCGTAAAAACACATCTAGTTCCATCCTTTAAGGATGGAAATCTGCTATTCTTACCTGGTCTGGCCTATATGTGACTCCAGACCAACAGCAATTTGGTTGACTCAACTGCCCCTCAAGAGCAATTAGGGATGTGCAATAAATGTTGGCAGAGCCTGCAACGCACCCACCCATGAACAAAAAAAAACCTGAGGTATATGGAAGTTGTCAGTAAAATCAATGTCAAAGAGGTTTGCAGATGAAAGATCTGAGGGGGGTTTAAACACAGCTGACTGGTTTTCTCTTTCCAGGAATTGACCGGTGCTGCTTCTTGTGATTGTGATAAATATTTTCACTGTCTCGCTCTGGACTGCTCCCTAGCTGTCAGACAGGGATCTCTTTTCTGGAGGGATTCCAAACTGGGCTCTCTCTTCTGGGGGGTTTCCTGATAGGTGTCTCTTTTCTGGGGACTTCCAGTCACAGGCCTCTCTTCTGGGGGGTCTGTGGAAGGGGGGAGTCAGGTCACCCTCATAGTAATGGGGGAGGGGGGAAACCTAGAAAATCTTGGAATGGGGGTAAATTATGACGCGGGAGGTGGGGGAAGTTGGAAATTCCTCACCATACATACATTTGCATGGCTAAAGATTGGGAATTGCTTCCTGTGGAGTACAAATGAGGTGAAATTCACCTCCAGTGGGAGAATATGGGGAGGGTTCCCCCATTTGCTGACGCCTAAATCGCAAAACCGATTGGGCGGAGAATAGGTTCCGATGCCAAAATCGCACCAGGGACGGGATTCTCCGACGCCCCGCCAGGCCGGAGAATCGCCTGGGAGCGGCGTAAACCCTGTCCCAACGCCGCCTGCTGGATTCTCCAGTGCCCGTTTTTTGGCGGGGGCGGGAATCGCGTTGTGCCGTTCGGGGGCCGTTGGTAGCGGCCCCCCGGCGATTCACCGGCCCGCGATGGGCCATGTGGCCGCCCATTTTTGGCGGGACCTGTTGACGTAAAATATACCAGGTCCGTACCGGCGGGATATGGCTCCGCGGGCGGCCTGCGGAGTCCTCGGGGGGCGTGGGGGGATCTGGCCCCAGAAGGGGCCCCCACGGTGGCCTCGCCCGCGATTGGGGCCCACCGATCCGCGGGCGGGCGTGTGCTGTGGGGGCAATCTTTCCCTCCGCGCCGGCCAATGTAACGTTCCGCCATGGCCGGCGCGGAGAACCCCCCCTGCGCATGCGCTGGGATGATGCCAGCACACGCTGGCGCTACCGCACATGCGCCAACTCATGCCGGCCGGTGGAGCCCCTTCGGTGCTGGTTGGCCGGAATGGTTCACGCCACTCCTCGGCGCTGGTACGGCCCGCTCCGCTGGTTAGGGGAGAATCCCGCCCATGGTAACTATTTGACATCAAATACGATTCTCCATCATCTGGGCAGCAGTGTCAATCATTCCGGAACGCAGAGACAGTAAACGCCATTTGCATATCATTAGCAGGCTTGACTGGGTATTTTCGGGGCCTCCTCGATTCTCCTCCCCCGATGGACCTAGTTCCCGATGGCACGGTTTACTTGTGCTTTTAAAAATCGTGAAACCGGCGTCATGGCTGCCGAAGGAGAGAGAGAGGAGATGGGACACAGAGAGGAGCGACTGTGGGCTGCTGGACCGGACACTGGCCGGGCTGGTTTGGGTGCCGGGGAACAGGCCGAGCTGCTGAGGTGACCCCCCCCCCCCCCCCCACAGGATTGGGGGGGGTTGTCCAGTCCCAGACCACCATTATCGTAATAATCTTGCTGCACACCCACTGACCACCCACCTTGGCCCATGGTTCTACAGAGTGTCACCAGCAGTATGGTGCCCCCAACTCCGCACCAAACCCTCCGCCAAATGCACCCCCCCCCCCCCCCCCCCCCCCCCCCCGGCCGCCACCCGCCGGCGGCCCATCTAATGCAACACCCACAGTAGCCCCGATGGGGCCTCTGGCGAGGGCAGTGCCAGCTGACGGTACTCCTTACATTGGGGATGTCCGCCAGCACCGCAAGTCCCCACGGTGCAGTCCACTGACGGGGCCAGGAGTACAGATGGAGCATGCCGTCGAAGGCTCCGGCTGAGCAGAGAGACTGCGAAATATCTGGCAGATGATGGCACACCTGGCACTGCGGCGGTTTGAGGGACGACACCCACTTCCGGTGACCGTCAAGGTGATGGTTGCCTTGAACATTTAAGCGACAGAGTCCTTCCAGGCGCCGAGAGGGGACTTGTCCGGGATCTCACAGGCCTCGGTTCACAGGGGCATCCGTGCCGTCACAGAGGACGTATATGGCCAGTTGGCTCAATACATCCATTTCAATGTGGACCGAACCCATCAGGATGCCCGGGCCGGCGGGGTTCAGTGAGTGATCGATGGGATGCATGTCCGCCTGCGAGCACCTGCAGATGACAGGCAATTCTACACAAACCAAAAGGGGATTCACCCATGAACGTGCAGCTGATATGCGACCATCAGCTACACATCACACACGTCTGCGCCCGATACTCGGGCATTGTGCACGATGCCTTCATCCTGGCACATTCGAAGATTCCTGACATGTTTGGGACGACCCCCCCCCACCCTGGCTGGGGTGTGTGGCTCCTGGACGACAGGGGCTACCCACTGCAGTTGTGGCTGATGACACCTAGCCGGAGGCCACAGATCAATGTGGAGACCCGCTACAACAACCGCCCATACAGCAACCAGGAGTGTGATCGAGCGGTGCTTCAGCCTCCTGAAGATGTAGTTCAAGTGGCTGTACCATTCTGGAGGGACCCTCCAGTATGACGCTAGGAGGGTCGCCCGCATTGTGGCGGCCTGCTGCATCCTCCACAACATTGTGCAGCAGAGGGCAATGTGCTGGAGGAGGAGAATGAACACCAGGCCTCGTCCGCCCAGGAGGATACGGGAGAGGGCGAGAATGGGCAGGACAAGGGGCAGGAGGCCGTAAGACGTGTGCGCCAGAGCCAACGTGCACTCCCGTTTTTACTCAGGAGTCGGCACTTAGCCGCCCGTTGGGAGAATCCCGCCCAAGGTGTTTGGGGTTTTGAACAAAAAAAATCATAGTTAATATTTGAAAAGACTTGGAATTCTCTTTACAATCTCACCTCCTTTTGGCAGTTATGAACTGCCATTTTTATTCGTTGATCAATATCCCCCTCTAGTTCACTCACGTGCTGTGCAGCCTCATCCTGTGCCCTGAAACAAACAAGCAGCAATAAAACAGAGCCCTGCATACTACAATCAGCTTCACCTCCTTCTTCTGAGTCCAGAGATTACAACAATGCAGCAATTGGGAAAAACCTGCTTATATTTAAATATCCAAAGTACAATAGTTTTGATGAGTAACAAAGCAATTTGGTTTGGTTTTAATTTGTTAAGCTGATTTCAAGAGTCATCTATTTCAAAAATGGTTAGTAGCATCAGTGACATTACTCCATTACAACAATAACAGAAAAAATAGATGTTGATCCAAAGAGAGACATTTTAGGATGGGTGATTAAAAGCCTGATTTAAAAAAGTGAGTTTTACAAAGAACAAAGAACAAAGAAAAGTACAGCACAGCAACAGGCCCTTCGGCCCTCCAAGCCTATGCCTACCATGCTGCCCGTCTGAACTAAAATCTTCTACACTTCCAGGGTCCATATCCCTCTATTCCCATCCTATTCATGCATTTGTCAAAATGCCCCTTAAACGTCACTATCGTCCCTGCTTTCACCACCTCCTCCGGCAGCGGGTTCCAGTCACCCACTACCCTCTGTGTAAAAAACTTGCCTCGTACATCTCCTCTAAACCTTGCCCCTCGCATCTTAAACCTATGCCCCCTAGTAATTGACCCCTCTACCCTGGAGAAAAGTCTCTGACTATCCACCCTGTCTATGCCCCTCATAATTTTGTAGACCTCTATCAGGTCGCCCCTCGACCTCCGTCGTTGCAGTAAGAACAAACCGAGTTTATTCAACCGCTCCTCATAGCTAATGCCCTCCATACCAGGCAACATCCTGGTAAATCTCTTCTGCACCCTTCTCTAAAGCCTCCACATCCTTCTGGTAGCGTGGCAACCAGAATTGAACACTATACTCCAAGTGTGGCCTAACTAAGGTTCTATACAGCTGAACAGTTGACGAAGGCGAGAATGAAGGTGAAAGAAGTTGTAAAGCACAGGAATTGAGATGGCCATCAAATTGGGGTAATATGAGCCGGGATGCCCAAAGAATATAGTTGGAGGAATGCAGAGTGCTGGGGCAGATGTAGGATTAAAATAAGTTACTCATGGGAGGCCATGAAGGGATTTCGACACAGGAATGATAATTTAAAATTGGAGGTGTAGGACACTGGTAGTCACTGTAGTTCAACAAGGACTGCAAAGTTCATGTGTCGGACACTGTAGGCCATGTGTTCCTGTCCCAAACATTGGATGTAAAGTGTGTGGATGTGTTGAAGTGTGTGGAAGATGAGAGAACAGTTAGGAGAATATTGGTGTAGTTAAGATGATAGTTTCAGCAGTACGTGCGCCAAAATAAAGGCAGAAGTAGGCACTGTTTTGGAAATGAAGAGACAGACTTGTGATGGAGAGGATACGGTTAGAAGCTGCGTTCAGGGTCATATAGGACACAAACGTTGCAAACAATCTGATTCAACCAGAAACTATAGCTGGGAGGGGGATAGCATCAATGGCAAGCATATGGACATTGCTGGTTGTCCCAATATTTAACACGACCAAACTGCTGCAAGACTAAAGGTCACAAAAGCAGTCTGACAACATAGATGCAGCAAAGTAGTTGAAAGAAACGTGGTGGAGAAGTAGAACTGGATGTTTAAAAGTACATATGGAATCCAACATAATGTCTATGTACAGTTATCAAGGGGTAGCATTTAGCTGAGGAAGAGGAAAGGGGCACAGATATATCTTGCAGGATTTCAGAGGTAATGGTCTAGAGCTGGGAGGAGCAACTAATGCTAGAGATGCTCTGCTTATGGTTGAAACCAAACATGAGGAGTCAAATTGAATTGGACAATGGAGAAGAGGCATCAGATAATGGTTTCATTTACTGCATCAAAGAAGCAGAGATTCTGAGAAGCTTTAGGAAAGAAAACGCAGCACATTCACAGTCTATTATTTATGATTTTGGGTTAGTGGTTTCAGTGCTGTTGTATGGATGGAAGCCTGGTACTGCCAAGGCATTTTTTACATGCTGGCAATTGGGCTGGGGTGCCCTGCATGGGTGTTGGGGGGGGCGTCATTTAGAAATAGCTTGGAGGAGGTTGGTGGTCGTGTTGGGAGCTTCGGAGATCAGGACGCTATTTAAAAATGGTGTCCCAATCTCTGGGCGAAATTCTCCGACCCCCCCGGGGCCGCCGAAAATCCCGCCCCCGCCGTGGCAGAAATTCTCCGCCACCCGGGAATTGGCGGGAGTGGCAAACACCACCCTCCAATCGCCGAGCCCCCTACGGCAATTCTCCGGCCCGCAATGGGCTGAAGTCCTGCCGCTGGGAGGCCTCTCCCGCCGCTGTGGTTTGAACCACCTCTGGTGGCGGTGGGATCGGCGGCGGGAGCGGGCCCCCGGGACCCTGGGGGCTGGGCACGGGGCGATCGGACCCCGGGGGGTGCCCCCACGGTGGCCAGGCCCGCGATCGGGGCCCACCAATCGGCGGGCGGGCCAGTGCTGTGGGGGCACTCTTTTTCTTTCGCCGCCGCCACGGCCTCCACCATGGCAGAGGCAGAAGAGAATCCCCCAGTGCGCATGCGCCGGTGGTGACATCAGCGGCAGCTGACGCACCGGCGCATGCGCGAACTAGCGAAGGCCTTTCGGCCAGACCCGGCGCCGGGCGGCAAAGGCCGCTGGAGCCGGTTTGGACGCCAGTCGGTGTGGTGCCAACCGCTCCAGCACGGGCCTAGCCCCTCAATGTGAGGGCTTGGCCCCTAAAGGTGCGGAGAATTCCGACCTTTGGGGGGCCCGACGCCGGAGTGGTTGTCGCCACTCCTCTACGCCGGGACCCCCTGCCCCGCCGGGTAGGGGAGAGTCCCGCCCTCTCACTGAAGAGTTCCGGTGAGCAAAGCTCCTTGGTGTAGAAAACAAAGCTATTTGCGGACTCGGCCATGAGTTTCCTGCTGAGGCCTCTTATTTAATGCGAGTAGAGTTGTATAGCTATGTGTTTCTCGGCGCTGCGAGCGTGGGAAACATATAGTTAAGTGTGTTCACTATGGAACTTTGTTCTCATTTAGTTGAATCATTCCCAATATGTTTATGCCAACAACAGCAACTTGTATTTGGTCAATAACACCTTTGATGTTGAACAAACTGCCAAGGCTCTCAAGAGACACACTATAAGAAAAAAAAACTTACCAAGCCTGGATATCAAGGAGATGTTAGGACGGATAACCAAAAACCTGGTTGAAGAGGTAAGTTTTAGGGAGGATGGTGACTTGGAAGGATTGAGAGAGGGAATTTCAATCTGGGCTCAGATGGGTGGAAGATGGGAAAATGACCAGGAAACATTGGAATAGTTGGGTGGAAATTAATGACCTCACCTTTACGAGGTGGGAGGCGGGTGCATTTAATCAGGCCAGACGGTAGCAAGAGGGTGTGCATGAGCTTGAGACAGTGACCAGAGATGGGGTTGGAAACAATGCCAAGAGTATGGATATTATGGTGGAAACTTAAGACGATGACTTTGGTCTTTCTCACAAGTGTCTTAAGGAAGTTGAGGCACCTTCTTAAAGCATGGATGTCATTCATAGGTAGTGCGGAGGGGCAGGAGGGGTGGGAAAATCATGAATGCAGCTGGAGTGTTAGAGCTTACTGTCATCAGCATAAATGTGGAAACCGACCCTAAAGCCGATGATGAGCGTGTCAAAGCTCTGGAGGCAAGGTTATTTACTCATTCTGAAACAAATTGGGGTACATATTATTCTTTTGCTCTTGGGCATAAATAATAGTATAGGTAGAACACATACAGGGGAAAAAAAAACAGTCAAGAAGAATTAGATATCCATAATGGATACTGCCTGATTTTCCAACTAGTCAAATATATAGGTTGAAAATCAGGGAAACCGTTATGAACATGCAATTCTTCCAGCCTATCTTTCATCTCCATACACCTCCTACTTAGCTCCATTCACAATAGAGGAAAATATACCCCATAAAATTAATTCTAAATGATTCTTACCTTTTCACAGTTTGGGCTAGTTTTTCCAATTCTGCATTCTGCAATGTAATATCGTGAACAAAATTCGTGACCACAGATTCATATTGATTAATCAGCCTGGGTTCTGCTGTTTTCAGGTTCTGGTAAAGGGCCGCAACCTGAGCAGGTCTGTTTGGAAATACAAGAAATGATAGATGAGGCATAACAACCAGTTTACGGAAACGCTGTCAGATGGTGATCTTGGGACCGTTATCTACAGTCTGACCCTGCACATTTCAGATATTTCAGCAGCATTTGGGAATTGCTTCACACATTTCTGTCTGTGTTTGAATCTAAGGAATTTTTTGCTTTCAGTCCAACATTTTGAGGAATCATGCTGGGCCAGTGCATGGTGAAAGAAGATTTTATTTAAAAAACCCGAGGTCCTTGGTTGGTCCCAATAAACCTGCAGCCACCAGGTTTCTAACGTTAACACATGCAACCTTTTATTATGTACAGTAAATGGACAGAAAATGTAACTGACTATCTAATACTCCTTTCCCAACCTTCATCCCCAACTAACCCCCCTCTCTACACACAAACAGACAGACAAACAACACAGTCAGGAAAGGATGGTGGAAAGGGAAAGAAAATATTAATAAAAATAAAAGCATAAAGATCTTTGATGCACTGGGATGATTTCTGGTTAGTGTCTTTCTGAAGTTCAGCTTTCGCTTTGATACCTCTTCCTTCTAGGTTTGAAATGGTTTTCTCTGGCAAGATTATCTACCTTCTCTGCAGACTCCGCATCATTCCAGGTTCACGGCAAAGGATATGCCAGGCACTCACTGCTTTCAGAACAATAAAGCAGTTTGTTCACTTCAGCAAGCAGGAAAGAGAGAGAGAGAGTTCCTTTCACTTCCAAGGTCTAAACTCTTCTGCCCAGTTCTTTCAAAAAGCAGGAACCAATCACTATCAGGCAGAACACTGTCCCTGTCCAACCCACCAATTGCCAGCCAGCCAGCCAATCGAACTGACTCCCTATGAACCTGGTTCCTAAGATCCAGTCGATGCCATGGAGCCTGGCTAAAATCAAAACCGGGAATAGAGCATCCTGGCATGCAGGCTGCTTCTCTTCTGCTTAAAGGCACATTCCAATTATGGGTCCATGTCCCAAAATAATAAAATAGCATAAAAGAAATGGGAACAAAGGAAATAAACAGGAAAGACTCTTACAATGCTAAGCACCTAACACCTGTGCCTTGGCAAAAACTTTAAACATAGCAAATGAAATCACATCAGCAATCAATTAGATGGAAAGGTGTTAAAAGGAGCAAATGCATTTCAATCCAAGTTGCTTTCTACTGGATCGAGTTCCACAACCTGACATCAAAATCATGGAAATGTAAATACTGATTAGTGGAAATAACCTACGCTGCTGGATAGCTCTGTGTTTACAATTCTATTTGAACACTCTACAGAACAAAATTCTTGAAACGGCAATAGCACACGTTCCGGTAGGGGAAAAGGTGGTGAAAAGACAAGATCCCATGTGCGGAGAGTAGCGGCAGTTTTGGAGGGTATTTCAAGTCAGACATTCACTCATGACTTATAAGGGAAGTAAATTGCATCTACTCGACCCCTTTCGAGATCTGATTGACTGTTGGGGACTAATTCAGAGCTCAATTTGCAGAGTTTACAGTGAAAATAGATTTTGATACATTAATCATTACTTACATATTTCAGTAATTAGCTTTTTTTTCAAATATTCATTGATCCTTTGATGTGCCTCTTCCAAAGGCCAGAGGGTAAATTTTGTTGTGGACACTGACTTGACAAGACCACATATTTTAGAATTGGGAGAAACAGGTAGAATGATCAATATACAGCAATCCAGATGGTCTTGTCTTTAAAATAATCAGCAAAACGTTGGTAGCATTGCATAAAGATTGCATACACACCCAACACATGATTCTCCAACCTGTGCTCCCATTAAGCAGGGCTTTAGACTGGAAGCAGAGAGAGCTTTACAAATTTTATCTTAAATATCCAATTCAAAAGATAATGCACTGACTTTAAAACTGTTGAAATTTTGTTCCAACTTTAATTTTAGTTTGCTTTGCTTTTGAAGTGCATTAAGACCCAGGAGACTCGAGAAGCTAGGTTAACTGGAGTTTATTGAGGTCAAGGAAACGGCCGCTACAGCAGCATACAACACTAGAGGTCCCAGTCGGGACTATGAGAATGTTGGTCCCAGTCCGGACCAGCTTTTGCAGAGCAAGACATGAGTCCTAGCCGGACGGGTCACCGCCCACCAGTGGGGAAGCTCATATTCTACGAATCCCATGGGGAGATTGATTAGTGTATCCCCATGGGCCTCATAAGTCCGTAGGTTCACCCCCGCCCACTCCCAAGTCCATAGGTACCCCTCCAGTGGCCAGCTGAGGGGCATTTCTTTGCCGCTTCACATGTGGCTCTAACTGCCAGCGGTGGGGCAGGTCAGGGGCACATATTGAGTTGTTGATCGTTTTTTCTATCTTTGAGATGGTAGGACAGAGTACAAAGGAATTTTCCAGCAATAGTACTGAAGACCTGTGCTCCAGAACTTGCCACACCCCTAGCCAAGCTGTTTCAGGACAGCTACAACACTGGCATCTACCCAGCAATGTGGAAAATTGCCCAAGTATGTCCTGTACATAAAAAACAGAAATAAATCAAACCAGGCCAACTGCCGTCCCATCAGTCTAACCTTGATCATAAGCAAAATGCTAAACGGGATCTTCAACAGTGCTATCAAGCAGAACTTGCATAGCAATAACCTGCTCACTGATGCTCAGTTTGGGTTCCGAAAAAGTCTGAGATGAGAGTCAATACCCTTCATATCAGGGCCACATTTGACTGAGTGCGGCATCAAGGAGCCCTGGCAAAACTGTAGTCAATGGGAATTGGGGAGAAACATGCCAATGGGTGCAATTATACCTAGCACAAAGTAAGATGGTTGAGGTTGTCAGTGGTCAATCATCTCAGCTTCAGGACATCACTCCAGGATTTCCTCAGATCAGTGCCCTAGGCTCAGCCATCTTCAGCTGCTTCATCACTGACCTTCCTTCCATCATAATGACAGAAATTAGGATGTTCGGTGATGATTGCATCATGTTCATCATTTATGACTCCTCAGATCCTGAAGGAGTGTATGTTCAAATGCAGCAAGACCTGGACAAGACCTGGACAATACCCAGGCTTGGGCAGACACGTGACAAACAATATTCAATGTAAGTGCCAGGCAATGAACATCTCCAACAAAAGCGTATCTAACCACCAACCCTTGACATTTAATGGTATTACCATTGTTGAATTCCCCCACCATCAATATTCTGGAGGTTACCAATGACTAGAAACTGAACCAAACTAGTCATGTAAATATTGACATCTACAAGGCACAAGTCAGGATGTGATGGAATACTCTCCACTTGCCTGAATAGGTTCAGCTGCAACAACACTCAAAAGGCTTGACATTATCCAGGACTAAGCAGCCTACTTGATTGTCATCCCATCCACAAACATTCGCTCCCTCCACCACCAATGCACAGTTGTACTATCTTCAAGATGTACTGTAGGAGCTCACAAAGGCCCCCTAGAAAGTATCTTCCAAACTACGAACAACACCATCCAGAATGACAAGGACAACAGATATATGGAAATACCACCACCTAGAAGTTCCCCTCCAATGTTAGAAACTGAATTATGTACCAAGACAGCTGGTGAAATAAAAGTTTATTAACAAAATTCAAGGCAATCAGGGGCAGAGTCTACATGGCTTTGTTAAAGGAAAATCACATTTAAGCAATTTATTGGAGTTCTTTGAAAAATGACTCAGCATCAAAATCGGCATTATTTCAGTTCCTTCACACTATCAGAGCCAGTAACTCGTCCAGTATTCTGAAGATATCTGAAATGGAAAGAGCAATACTAAATTGCTGTTAATTATAATTTCTGTAACTGATTTGTGAACCGCTTACTGATGAGATCCTACCAAAACGTAGAAATTAATAAAATATTCAGGACAATTTATCCTTGATGGTTGTGGCAACCAACAGATTGCAGCACTGACACTCTTATTCTACACTGCTATGTTTTTGGCAGATTATAAAACAACACAGAAATGTGTGTTTATCAAAAGAACAATATGCACGAATGCCAACAATCATTATTCCATTTGTAAAAATCATTTTTATGAGATTGAGTTCTGTATCTTTTGAGTTGTGTGACATGATATTCTGTTGCTATGATATAACACTAATTTTTCTTTTTTAAACAGTCATGTCAAGCTAATGTTTAGTAAATTAAATGCTCCCATCATTCCTTATATAATAGGTAATTCATGACAGTGACTATTTTTCCCGGAGACATGAAGAAGCATCCTTGTCCAGAATGGCATAGTGGTTAGCTCTGCTGCCTCAGAGCATCAGGGATCCGGGTTCAATTTTGTCCTTGGATGATTGTCATTGTGGAGTTTGCGCTTTCTCTCCTTGTCTGTGTGAGTTTCCACTGGGTTCCTCCCACAGTCCAAAGATGCACAGGTTAGATGGATTGGCCATGATAAATTTGCACCTTGGTGTCCAGGGATGTGCTGGTTAAGTCTGATTATGGGGATAGGAGAGGGGAGTGGGCCTGGATAAAGTTCTCTTTCAGAAGGTCAGTCCAACTTGATGGGCTGAATGGTCTCCATCCTGAATGGCATTGTAGGGATCTGATGGTCCTCAGCCATTATATATCAGACAACCAGACTCCCATCATCCTTGTATGTATTTGATGACCCAGAACCATAAAATCAATGATCTGATTGAAACTATCAGGATAGTTCCACAAAGAAATTCTCTTTCATTCGCAGCTAAATGAGATTTTGGAATTATGTTGCAATAACTTTCCAAATAATAAAAAGCATCATTATAATTTGCCTCATTTTCAAAAGTCCTGCAGCAGATCACTTTTTAGAGTATTATTTAATGAAGATTTTGCTACTAATACCTACAAATCTGATTATTTCAATTAAAAATAATATCAGAGTGCACAATTTGAACTAAATTCAAATCCAGACACAAACTGTTTTTCTCATTCTTCACAATAATTTTAATGCCCTACTTTAATTTTAAGTCCAAAGATGTGCAGGTTGGGTGGATTGGCCATGGAAAATTGTCCAAAATTCTATGATTAACCTAGGACAAAAGTTCGGCGCAACATCGTGGGCCGAAGGGCCTGTTCTGTGCTGTATTTCTCTATCTACTCTAATGAGTAAAGTCGCCATAATCCCAAACGGGTGGCACGGTAGCACAGTGGTAGCACATTTGCTTCACAGCTCCAGGATCCAAAGTTTGATTCCTGGCTTGGGTCATTGTCTGTTCGGAGTCTGCACATTCTCCCTGTGTCTGCGCAGAGTTCCTCTGGGTGCCCCGGTTTCCTCCCACAATCCAAAGATGTGCAGGTTATGTGGATTGGACATGATAAATTGCCCTTAGTTTAGGTGGGGATACTGGGTTACGGGGATAAGGTGGAGATGTGGACTTAAGTAGGGTGCTCTTTCCAAGAACTGGTGCAGACTCAGTGGGCCGAATGGCCTCCTTCTACACTGTAAATTCTATGGGGGCGATTCTCCGCTCCGCAGACCAAGTGCCTGCGCCGTCGTGAACGCTGTCGCGTTTCACGACGGCGCGAACAGGGCCCGGGCACGACCTATTCTGGCCCCCACAGGGGGCCAGCACGGCGCTGGAGTGGTTCACGCCACTCAAGCGTCCCTACGCGGCGCCAAATGGGCATCCCACCAACCCGTGCATGCGCAGTTGGGGCAGCTCAATCCTGCGCATGCACAGTTGAGCCGCGCCATCACGCACATGCGTGGGGAACTTCTTACGCGCGCCGGCCCCGACGCAATTCAGGGGCCGGACGCGGCGGAATTTAGGCCCGGGGGGGAAGAGGCCAGCCCGCCGATCGGTGGGCCCCGATCGCGGGCCAGACCCCTTCGGAGCCCCCTCCCCCTGGGTGAAGGAGCCCCCCCCCCCCCAACAGGCCACCCCCCGAGCATTCCCGCAGAGTTCCCGCCGGCAGCGACCGGGGTGGACGGCGCCGTTGGAACCCTGTCGTTTCGGAGTGGCCGCTCGGCCCATCTGGGCCGGAGAATCACCGCTAGCCGTTTGCGGCGATTCTCCGAGTGGCCCAGCGCGATTCGCGCGGTTTCGGGGGGGGGGTGGGGGAATTGCGAGCGGGGGGGAGAATACCACCCTATGATTCTAACCCCTTTGAGGTAGAGAACTGACAAATGGTCATGAGGGGCAAGGTTGTGAAGGTGGGACCTTATGAATAACCTCTGCCATTACAGAAATTTAACCCGCACTGTTGGCAAGAACCAGCAGTCTGCCAATTGAGCTAAACCAGACGCTCCCCCGTTTAAGTTTACACCTTTCACGTATTTTAAGCAATAGTGCCGTGTACTCCATGCCTCTGGCAGTATACATTTACTACTTAGGCTGAGAAAGCATAGAATCTGGCAACTTTCAGAACTCACAAAGAGATAGATCCATAGTGCTGTGGGAATTGAAGGGCTGGGAGTAGGGTATGAACTTCCATGTAGGTTCTCCTGGATGACCAAGAAACACAACAGCGCCTATACTTCCACAGGAAACTAATGAAATTCGCATCCTCCATTAGTGACCTCCTGAACCAGTATAAATGGCTTTAATCAGGGACTGGGTGGGATTCTTCCCCACCCTTCACGTCAATCCAGGTTAACATAGCTGGCCCGAGGGCAGCACGGTGGCACAGTGGGTTAGTCCTGCTGCCTCACAGCACCAAGGTCCCAGGTTCGATCCCAGCTCTGGGTCATTGTCCGTGTGGAGTTTGCACATTCTCCCCGTGTTTGCGTGGGTTTCGCCTCCACAACCCAAAGACGTGCAGGATAGGTGGATTGGCCACGCTAAATTTCCCCTTAATTGGAAAAAATGAATTGGGTACAATAAATTTATAAAAAAAAACATAGCTAGCCCTGAATCCAGCATGCCACCCAGTGCCAGTATTTTCCTACCTTGGCCCCAAAAAACCCTTATTACCCCTCCAATCCACTGAATGTGCAACTCATTATGTGCAACACAAAGACTGGCAAATCCCTGTCCCTTGCTTTAGTTTTAAATTATCCATTCCAGTTTTCAATTCATTCTCTCTTGTTTTTTATCCTAATTTGCTTCCTATTCCTCATGACTTTTAAAAAGATGTCTAGCCATGACTGCTACATTCTTTTCAATGCTGGCATTCATTTTGAAAATATAAGTGTACGCTAAGATCGCTAGAACTGTGCTGAAGTGTTAAGCGTAAGAAAATGATCATGGTTGAAAATACAAAATGAGTCCTCGATGTATATCCCCAGTTTCCTCCCCACTACATGTTTTTCTTTACTTGTTCACGTGATTTTGCCAAATATATAGCATTATTGTATTTCTCTTGTGTACAACATCTTCAGTTTTTTCTTTCTCTTTTGTGTACATCTGTAAATACACTACATTTGAAAACCCAATAAAAAACATTTATAAAAAAAAAGAAAATACAAAATGAGTGACAGTGAATCAGTGGAAAATAAAATTGCATGGAGTGTAGATCAAGCTGTAAATGCATGACCATCTATTTTATGAAACATCAAAAACGAATTTCAGTCCCATAGTATTTTCTGATTAATTCTTTGTAAATCTACAAAAATATGGATTTAGAATGTGGAAAGTTGGCATCTGTTTCAAGAATTAGATTAGAACAGAAATTGGCCCTTTTTAACTGGATGGCTGGTGTAAAACAGGGCAAATTGACTAACTTCATTGGCTATCTGTCTGCTCTATTTTCAGTTCTGAAGAAAGGCTCAGTCCAAAACATTACCTTGTGTGTTACCTCTGTGCATGTGCACTGACCAGTAGTATGTTTCCAATATTGCCTTTTGGTTTTCAGATTTTCCACATTTTCAGTTTGTTGCTTTTTTTTTTATTTCCACGAGCAACGTGAGCCTGCAACCTTCTCAACGGAGCAGTTTAAGCTCCTGTAATTTATTCTTCAATCTTCCTTCCATATTCTGTCCCTCAGTCTTACTTTTTTAACTTCTGATATTTCTATGACAACTTTAGGCATAAACCATGAGCTGTGCACAGGTTGCTTTACAGGTATGCGATAAAGAGGTTCAGATTCTTAATTCTACCCACTTATGCAGAAATAAAATGATGAAATTACAGTGCAAATTTAGCAAGAAGCATCAGTGGAGGAATTAAATCTGTGGTGCTACCCTGAGGTGTACTGACCAGGATGATCTCTGGCTGGACATCAAAATATTACACTAAGGTATCTCCCAGTACCACCGATGGCAAACTCCCACCGTGCATGTTTTGGCAGCGGAGGTGCATAGAAACTGGAAAATCACAGGGCAAGGATGGACGGAAAATTCCGGACAATCTTTCCAGTCCCCAGCCGAGCTCTGTTCCCCAGCTATCGGCTCCATCACTCTCTCTGGCAACAGTCAGAGGTTAAACCAATGTATCCATAGCCTTAGTGTCATAGTTGACCCGAAGATAACCTTCAGACCTCATATTTGTACCATCAATAAGACCACCTATTGCCGCCTCTGTAGCAGGTCTGACTTCACCCATGACTCAGCTGATCCGCTGCTGCAATTCTCATTCATACTGCTGTTACCTCGAGACTCAACATTTCCATTATGCTCCTGGTAGGTCCCCTGCATTCTACCACCATAACCGTCATGTCATCTGACAGTCTGCTGCCCGTATCTTAAATCACATCAGACCCGTTGACCTATCACTCGCTGCTCGTTGACTTAATAGTTCCCCATTAAGCAATAACTTGATTTTAAAATTCTCATCCTAGGTTTCAAAGTCTTCATGGCCTCACTTCTCCCTATCTCCAGAATCTCCTCCAGTATCACAACCTTCCAAAGTATGTGCTCCTCAAATTCTGGTCTTTTGAACATTTGCAATTTTAATTGCTCCACAAACAGTGGCCGCATCTTCAGATGCCTCAGCTCAAAGCTCTGGAATACCCTTCCTACATCTCTACCATGCTTCCCTTCGTTAAGACACTCCTTCAAACCCTAACTTCTCTGACCAAACTTTTTGATGATTTGATCTAAATTTCCTTATCTGTAATATTTTGTTTCATAATGTCCTTATGATACACCTTGGGATGCTTTATGAAGTCAAAGGCACTGTATAAAGCATTGTTGTTGAAAGTAAAGGCTCTAAAGAAAGTAAAACTCTAAAGATGGATGGGGTATGGGGAGAGTGTGTGGGTATGGTTTTGAGATGGAGGATCAGCCATGGTTAATAAGGGGATCGGGGTTATGGGGAGAAGGTAGGAGAATGGGGATGAGAAAATATCAGCCATGATTGAATGGCGGAGTAGACTCGATGGGCCGAGTGGCCTAATTCTGCTCCATGTTTTATAGTCTTATGATCATATTGAATGGTGGTGCAGGCTGGAAGGGCCGAATGACCTACTCCTGCTTCTATTTTCTATGTTTCTAAAACAGTTTTGAATTGTGCCTTGAAGTAGTTCAGAAATTTACAAAACCAAAAGCATTCAGAAAATGTAAAAATATTTAACAGTAGATTACTGACCCAATAGCTGTAATGGCAATTCCCAAGAAATCAACATTTCCCCTGAATTTCTAACTCACTTTGGCAGTGGACGATTTGTCTTTTTTCTTTGAAGGTGGTAGAGACTGTTTAATTAATAATCTTTAATGTCACAAGTAGGCTTACATTAACACTGCATGAAGTCACTGTGAAAAGCCCCTAGTCACCACGTTCCAGCGTCTGTTCGGGTACACAGAGGGAGAATTCAGAATGTCCAAATTACCTAACTGCGCGTCTTTCGGGACTTGTGGGAGGAAACCATTGTCCATAAGAAAATTCCACGAATCATTCAAACAAGAGTTCGAGATCTTCTGGTCGTACACAAGTAATTCTCCTGCCACACTTTATCACTTTGAGCAATTAGTCAAACATAAAATGTAATTTTCTAACAATTCACAAATTCCCTTAGGCTGTAGTAGGCAGTGACACAATTTCAATTTATGAGCAATTTGAAAATCATTCCCTTGCCTAATCCTATTCTGCACTCAAGCTAATTACTGTGCCAGGAGTACAAAGATGAAGAATTAACCCATGTGCGCTGAAGGTATGGTGGCCCTTTCCACTGAATATGCCTCAGTGCCTGCTATGTAGACTTACTGATTTGTATGCCATTGTCATTTCCCACTGGAGCCACTCAAGGCTGGAGGTTAGTCAGGTCACTTTCAGATAAAATTTCCTGTTTGGCAATCATCAAGTTTTTTTTCCATTATTATTTCTTTACTTAAGCACTCGTTAATCAAAATAACAGCTGGTGGGCATTTTTAGTCTTTAAGTTTATAATAATCATCACAAAACTGAGACTCACTCAGAACAAAAATGACCCCAGGTGAGCATGAAGGGCGCCAACTCTCCTCCGCAACCCCCCCCCCCCCCCCCCCCCCCTCCCCCCCCCCCCCCCCCCCCCCCCCCCCCAAGATCACTCACCCTCAACCAGCCCAGATCCCAAAACAAAATAACTTTGACCCATATTGCTTCCAGCACAAACACAAGTATGGCACAAAACTAGGATTTCTCAAGGTTCCCCACCTGCAGGCAAGGAGCACTGAAAACATACAATAGCTTTACAAAATATATATGTGAATGCAAATTGAGAACTTTTAAAAAATGATATTACAGCTCACATGACAGTGATCTTGGTACCATACAATCCTTTAGTAAATTAACAGGTTTCATAATGAATGGGTGCTCTGTGAGGTGAGGTCATGACATCAAAGCTTACTGTTCATCATCATTAGTTAATGCTGCACAGCAGAGCTTTTACTAATTTTCAACAGGTTTACAAGTAATTGTTTTCAGTAAAATCTGCTGTTTTGAAACATTGGACTGGAGGGGAGACCTTCCTGGATGTACACAAATGTGATAGATTACCTGGGCTCAATAAGTATCTGGAAATTTAGTGAGCTGGATTGTACAGGAGATTACGTTATCCTTTAATGTAAATGGAAGGAGAATTTGGACAGGTTCTATTAGAGGCATGCAGTCAGAGCCACCCTTTTTTCCAATATCTGCTGAACCCAGTTGACCGGGTGGGCTTTAAAATGCCCTTCAATACGTCCCTTTATGTAAAGTTTAATGAAAAAAATGTATAAGCAACTAATCTGGGATGGAAAATCAATAGCCCAATTATTTTGCATTATTCAACTAGTTTCTGTTTTAAATGGATGTATTGAGTGCTGGAGGAATCTCCTAAAATGGCTGTGAAGAGCTTGTTGAACAATTAAGAGATGCAAACAGTTTTCCTTTGTGGGGTACACACTAATGGAAGGTTTGTTTGTTCCCTTGTCAGGTTAGCTGTAAGAATGGAGTGCAAGGGTTGCATGTGTTAGTATAGCACTGCTGCAGGCCAATTGGGCAATGGATTCCATTATATTTGATTCTTTCACTGGATGTAAGCATCACTAGCAAAGCCAGAATTTATTGCCCATTCCCAAATTGCCCTCGAGACAGTGATGGTGAGGTACCTTCTTGAATACAACTGTGTGGCTTGGTAGGCCATTTCAGAGGGCAGTTGAGAATCAAACATGTTGCTGTGGTTCTGAAGTCACATATAAGCTGGACCTAGTAAGGACCCAATGCTCCCTACAGTGGTTAACACTGTTGCTTCCCAGTGCCAGGGTCCCAGGTTCAATTCCCAGCTTGGGTCACTGTCTGTTTGGCGTCTGCACGTTTGGACATTCTGAATTCTCCCTCTGTGTACCCGAACAGGTGCCGGAATGTGGCGACCAGGGGCTTTTCACAGTAACTTCATTGTAGTGTTAATGAAGCCTACTAGTGACAATAAAGATTATTATTAGCTTTTCACAGTAACTTCACTGCAGTGTTAATGTAAGCCTACTTGCGACAATAAAGATTATTATTATAATCTACGCAACAGTGCAAAATTCCCACCCAGGCCATGTACAAATCACACACATTCTCCAAAACTTAAGTTAGAGAGACCATTAGTAGAGAAACCATATTTACTCCCCTAAAGGTCAATAGCAAACTCAATGGGGTTTTACAATAATCTGGTAGTTTCATGATTACCATTATTGATACTACCTTATTTTATTCCAAATGTATTTGATTAACTGAATTTAAATTCCCCAGTTGCCATTGTGGGGTTTGAATTTGCATTCCAATAACATAATGATCATACTACTCTACCCTATTCTGTGGAATGTGTGCCGAGGTCATTGCCAGTTATATTATATTGGAGAGTCTACTGCAGGACAGGCCAGCTTTAAAACAGTGGTTTGTCAGGGAATACAATCTTAGCAAAAAATGTACTAAAATAAAGTATAGTTTCATCATCAAAAGCAATTGAGAAACTGTGTAATGAGATTTAGCACTACCAATGGCAGTGAAGGGAAGCTTTATACTCGAGGGAGATTCCACTTGCCAGCAGAGGGCACCACAGGAGTAAATCTTTACAGTATCTACTGCTGTATTAATTGTGTAACTGAAATTTTCTTTCCCCACACTCACCTACATATACAATACAACTGGAGCTGGAGAACACCTTAAGTGATATCAAAAGTAGCTGATTGTTCAAAATTATCACTTTTACTTTGGAGAATTTTCTAACTGAGGACACCCACACCAATCTCTGAACCTTACTCTGAAAATCTGTCAGCCAGTGGTAATGTTTCAACATCCCAGTTAAAACGTTTGCCGATCTAAGGGTTAACTAGTAGTGTAAGTTAATGTAAAGTATGAACACAGCTTTATTTCAGATGAGTAGTGATGGACTAATGGCAAAAGTCAAATGGCAAAAAATGCACACCTCCAGCAGACATTTGATTAATAAGTGATAAAATACTGAAATAATGATGGAAAAAATGTTGGGCTGGATTCTCCGCAGCCCCACGCCAAAATCGTGTTTGGGGCGGGGAAGAGAATTCACTTTAAAGCCCGAATCAGGCCAGGCGCCATTCCCGCAATTCTCTAGTCTCCGGAGAATCGCTTGCGTGCGATTTCCGCGGCGCAGATGGGGGGCCAGTGCCAGAGGCCCACATAGCGATGCTCCGGTCCCGACCGGCCGAATTCCCAACGGCGTGGCTCAAACCATGTCTGGTCGGTTGGGACTCAGTCCACGGCTGCCCTGGTGGGGGGCGGGGGGGCCTTATGGGCGGCTGGAGCAGCGATCAGGCGGGTTGATGGAGCGGCGTGGGGCAGATCATTGGGACCTTGTTTGTTGGTCCAGGTCCACTGGCTGAGTCCGCCATCGCGTTCGGCGCGGCCAATGGAGGCTGCTGCCATGCGCATGCATGGACTCGGAACCAAAAGTGCAGGGGCCCATATCCGCATCGAAAGCTGCGAGAAGCACTCCGGGTCACTGCCAGCCCCCTGCAAGAAGGTGAATAACTCTTAATTTTTTCAAGGACAGTCTGGCATGAAACACCAGCATTTTTACGCCGGCGTGGGGACATACACCCATTTTTTGAGAATCCAGCCCGTTATCTTTACCAAGTAGGGAAATATACGCCAAAGTGACTTGGCTGACCTAACCTTGAAGGGCTCTTGGTAGGAAGTAAAATGTAGCATTAGTTTGAATATAGCATAACATTTAATAAACGTTTATCCATGGAAGGTACTCCTGGAAGCCGAGGGGCAGAATTTCCACAGGAGTTCCCTAATCGTTTGGAAGTTCAGCTTGGAGCATGAGCTTGTACTCCATGAACTCTAAGTTTGCTCCTAAGTATGTTATGGAAAACTTTATCAAATGCTTTTCCGGAGTCCATGTACATGGGTATCAACAGTATGACCCTCATCAACCTTCTCTGCTACCTCATCAAACAATTCCCGCAAGTTAATCAAACACGATGTGCCTTTAACAAACCCGTGTTGGCTTTTCTTATTTAGGAACTGATATTTTGACCCGAGTTATACTCTTTGTAAACTTCCCCAGCACCGAGATTAAATTCACTGGCCTGTAATTACTGGGTTTCAGTTTATATCCTTTTATGAACACTAGTGGAATATATCTGCCACTCTGCGCTTTGACGACCTTTACAAACATGGGGACATGTGAGAAGCTCAAGTTTCTTTTGAGTATTGTGATTCCCGGCAGGACCCTTTCGTCTACTGGAACAGTCTTCCTCATGTTGAATTCAGATGGCATTCCTCACACACACACACACACCGGGCTGTACCAAGACCTCCTCCCACTCAAGTGCCAAACAATCTGTTCAGCGGTGAAAACTTCTAGGTTTCCATGCCCATCCAATTAAAAAAAACAATTCTTCTGAACCAGTCTGCTGAATTCGGTTCACTGCATTGGCATGCCGTGAAACCGGTCTCGTGAAATTCATTGGAAAAGGCATCCTGGAGTAATTTAAAGGAAGGTGACTGGCAGCGGCGTAAGAATAACAGCGACTGAGCAAACAACCTCATGTACACGACCCGGATTTTCTCTCAAATTAATTTACCAAATCATATTTCACTCACACGTAAGTCTGATTATTCTCATCAATAGGCTCGCTATTTCATAATGCCACTAAAATCCAGCAGCACGCTCTGGTCTAGTGAAAAGTTCTCAGCTGTACTTTCTCAGCTGTGCAGCCTTCCCCACTTTCACATGGAATAGCAACAAAGTTGCTTCTCCGCTGATTTGTTCAAATCTGCTTCAAGTCGGCATGTGACTGACTCTGTGTTCAGTTGAAGCGAGTGAGTGAGGCATGAGAGAGGTCAGAGTATTCAGCCAAACACACACTGAACCCTAAGAAATGGCGCGGATCTCCCGCCAGGAGCTGCACGGTGAGGCGGGCTGCAATGCATTTGAGAAATTTGGAAATGTGGAGAAAGATTGACGTCTGCAACACTAGATTGACGGCTGCAAAGTCAGGTGAGTCCACCCCCCCCCCCCCCTCCCCACATTGAATCCGCAGCACCACTTTTTGAATTGCAAATACAATGCAGCCCTCCCCCAACATCCAAAACAAAACAACACTCCTCACAGTATGTCTCTCCGTCGGAAAGTGTGCTGTGTGAAATAAAAGTTGAGGGTTTCACCTTGGAATTAACCTGGCTTCGTCGCCCAGTCTTTGCTGGAATTCATCCCAGTCAGGCTCAGCACCCAGAGCCTCGAATTTGATCATCTCGGAAACTTCTTGAAATCCTCGGGTGAAGTCGCGGAAGTTGATGGAGCCGTCCCTGTCCGAGTCTAGTGTGTGAAAGATCGCGCCGATCTGTGACTCCTGTACTTGTAGCTCCCGGCAGACCGTGGAAAATTCATCATACTCGATTCGACCGGAACGGTTAACATCGCAGGCGTGGAAGAGGGCGCGTAGTCTCGGCTCCTCTTTTTCCATCCGGAAATGGGAAGGGGAGGGGGGCAAGTTCTTAGAAAGAAAATCCAACCAGATCAACTCGCTCCCTCTCAGCACCTCCCTCGATGCAAAAGATGCTGTGACGGGTGTCTCCGTGTTGACCAGCCTGTCAGTCAGTAACACTGGCTCTCCCTCATTGATGCACCAATTCCCATTTTACTTTGGGGCAGATTTGCAAAGCAAAGCAGTTGAAACACACTGTCAGAGAGTGAAGTGCTGGTTGAAAGTCACCATTGCGGAATGTGAGTTGTGTGGGATCGAGCCGGGCACACCTCTCTCCCTCAGCTGGCTGCTGTTAAACAGTTGTTAAAGCGGGAGGTGACAGTCCACCTTGACGTCAGCCCACAACCGGACTTCTCCCTATTCTTTGTTTCAAGTTGTTCCTCTCTCTCTCTCTCTCTCTCTGCGTGCACCATTAAACCTGCCCACGTTATTGACCGAAGAGAGGAGAGGCCGTCAGGTGAATCACTGGGAGAAATGGGCTTTTCAAAGTGATCCAGAAAATCCAGGTTTCACTTCATTTCAAACAACGCCCATTTAGACCCAGAGACAGGTCCGTCCCTTAATTCCAGATGCGACTTCCTTTCCAAAAGTCAAATGTGCTATCGCCAAGAAACTGTCCCTTCGGCCCATCGTGTCCATGCCGACCATCAAACACCTTCCTGCTCTAATCCCATTTTCCAGCACTGTGTCCGTGGTTTTGTATTATTTTATATTCATTTTTACAGGATATGGGCTTCCCTGACCAGGCCAACATTTGTAGCCCAGCTCCTAATTGCCCTTGAGAAGGTGGTTGTGAGCTGCTTTTTTAAACAACTGCAATCCATGTGGTGCAGGTGCTATGGCATTTCATTGAATCCATCAAATAAATCCCTACAGTACAGAAGGAGGTCCAACTAAATGCTTCTTAAATATGAAGGTTCCTACCTCTAGCACCCCTTCAGGCAGTGAGTTCCAGATTCCAACCACCCTCTGGGTGAAAAGGTATTCTGTCACATCCCCTCTAAATCTCCTGTCCATGATCTTGAATCTATGCCCCCTGGTATCAATCACTTCACGAAAGGGGAAAGTTCCTTCCTATCCACCCTATCTAGGCCCTCATAATTTTTGACCTCTCAATCAGGTCTCTCCTCCACCTTCTCTGCTCCAAGGAAAACAACCCCAGCCTATCCAGGCTCTCTGGATAGCTGAAATGCTCCAGCCCAGGCAACATCCTGGTGAATCTCCTCTGCACCCTCCCGAGTGCAATATCTTCCTTCCTGTAGTGTGGTGACAAAAACTGCAACAGTACACCAGCTGTGGCCTAACCAGCATTTTATGCAGCTCCATCATAATAAACTCCTTGCTCTTATATTCTATGCCGCAGCTAATAAAGGCAAGTATCCCATATGCCCTCTTAACCACCAGATCTGTTCTGCTGTCTTCAGGAACTTATGGACATGCATGTCCCTCTAGTCCTCTGCACTTCCTAGCATCCTACCATTCATTGTATATTCCCTTGCCTTGATTGTCCTCCCTTGTTAGTACTTAGGGGAGGCAGTGGTGTAGTGGTATTGTCACTGGGCTAGTAATAAGACCATAAGACATAGGAGCAGAATTAGGCCACTCGGCCCATCGGGTCTGCTCCGCCATTCAATCATGGCGAATATTTTTCTCATCCCTATTCTCCTGCCTTCTCCCCATAACCCCTGATCCCTTTATTAATCAAAAATCTGTCTTAAAAACACTCAGTGAGTTGGCCTCCGCAGCCTTCTGTGGCAAAGAGTTCCACAGATTCACCATCCTGTGGCTGAAGAAATTCCTCCTCATCTCTGTTTTAAAGGATCCCCCCATCCTTCTAAATTCCAATGAATACAGACCCAAAGTCCTCAACCGTTCCTCATACGACAAGCTCTTCATTCCAGGGATCATTCTTGTGAACCTTCTCTGGACCCGTTCCAAGGCCAGCATATCCTTCCTTAGATATGGGGCCCAGAGACCCAGTGTAATGCTCAGGGATTGGGATTCAAATCCCACCAGGGCAGTTGGTGGAATGTGATTTCAATAAAAATCTGGAATTAAATGTCTAATGATGACCATGAAACCATTGTCGATTGTCGTAAAAGCCCATCTGGTTCACTGATGCCTTTAAGGAAGGAAATTTGCCATCCTTACCTGGTCTGGCCTACATGTGACTTCAACCCACAGCAATGTGGTTGACTCTCAAATCATCTTCAACCATCAACCATCATAGGGTCTGGCAGGTGGAATACAATGTTGACAAATGTGAGGTTATCCATTTTGGTAGGAACAACAGCAAAAGGGATTATTATTTAATGATAAAATATTAAAACATGCTGCTGTGCAAAGGGACCTGGGTATGCTAGTGCATGTGTCGCAAAAAGTTAGATTACCGGTGCAACAGGTAATGAAGAAGGCGAATGGAGTTTTGTCCTTCATTGCAAAAGGGGTGGAGTTTAAGACCAGGGAGGTTATGCTGCAACTCTATAAGGTGTTAGTGAGGCCACACCTGGAGTATTGTGTTCAGTTTTGGTCTCCTTACCTGAGAAAGGACGTATTGGCGCTGGAGGGTGTGCAGAGGAGATTCACTAGGTTAATCCCAGAGTTGAGGTGGTTGGATTGCAAGGAGAGATTGAGTAGACTGGGACTGTACTTGTTGGAATTTAGAAGGATGTGGGGGAATCTTATGGAAACATAAAATTATGAAGGGAATAGATAGGATGGATGCGGGCAGGTTGTTTCCACTGGTGGGTGAAAGCATAACTAGGGGGCATAGCCTCAAAATAAGGGGAAGTAGATTTAGGACTGAGGTTAGGAGGAACGTCTTCACCCAAAGGGTTGTGAATCTATGGAATTCCCAGCCCATTGAAGCAGTTGAGGCTCCTTCATTAAATGTTTTCAAGATAAAAGTAGATAGTTTTTAGAAGAATAAAAGAATAAATTGTTATGGTGTTCGGGCGGGAAAGTGGAGCTGAGTCCACAAAAGATCAGCCATGATCTCATTGAATGGCGGAGCAGGCTCGAGGGGCCAGATGGCCTACCCCTAGTTCTTATGTTCTTATCACTTTCTGCTTCCTGCCTCTAAGACAATTTTGGATCCAATTTGTCGAATTGCCCTGGATCCCATGGGCTCTCAACTTCGTGGCCAGTCTCCCATGCAAGACCTTGTCAAAAGCCTTACTGAAGTCAACTGCACTACCCTCATCTGCACACCTAATCACCTCCTTGAAAAATTCAATCAAATTTGGAAGACATGCAGCCGTTCCTGAGACTACGTGTTGATGCCGGGGCAGGATTAGTGGAGTTCTATGACAGCAAAACTGGTGCTGCACCTGGACCAATTCACTGATCGTTGAGGGGCTAGCACCTGCACAACACAGAACTCAACTGATTCCAATGGAAAATGGTCCGAGATTCACCAGGGTCGGGATTGGCACTCGAGAGGCTGACAAGCTGCAGCCGCATATGAACATTCCTCTCCGCACACACACTCATCCCAGCCAACAAGATGGCACGGGTTGTGCTGGGCGTGCCCATCCCATTGATGGGTCAGCTGGAGCCAGAGAGTACCTAGGATGGGTGTCCTGGGGGGTGGGGGGAGGCACCCATACGAGTGGCACTAAGTTCACAGGGGGCAGTCAGCGGCATGCACATCTGCATGCTGATGGCTGCCTCTGAGGCTGCAGCAATGGTGTTCCATGCCCGTCCACCCCAAACCCACTGGCCACCCCCCGGCCCTGGCAGAACACACCCACATGTTCTGGGTTTGTCCCACACTTGCTGGGTTCTGGATAGCCTTCGCCGAGGCACTGTCCAAGGTTGTGAGGGTGCAGCCATGCCCAATAGTGGCAATAGAACATAGAACAGTACAGCACAGAACAGGCCCTTCGGCCCTCAATGTTGTGCCGAGCCATGATCACCCCACTCAAACCCACGTATCCACCCTATACCCGCAACCCAACAACCCCCCCTTAACAATCTTCGGGGTATCGGAGCAGCCAGAACTACACATGGAGAAGGGGGCTAACCCCCTTGCTTTCGCTTCCCTAATCGCACGCCGGAGAATCCTGCACCATCCAAAGCTGCAGACTGGCCTGCTGAGTTTTCGGAATTTCTCCACCAGGAGAAGTACGCCATCCGAGGGTCGGAGGACGGCTTTCTAGGTACTTGGGGGTAGTTTGTCACCTGTTCCAAAACCTATTTGAGGCCAACAACGAGGAGGAAGTTAAGAATTTAAAAAAACAAGATAAATGAGGAGCCAAAGGACTGCGCAGCCCGGGGGCGTGGGGTGGGGGGGGGGGGGGGGGGGGGGGGGGACAGAAGGAGAGTGGGAATACTACAAAAGAAGAGAAGAGGATGGGACATAACCACCCCACCACCCCTTTTTTCCATGAAATTAAAAGCAAAACACAGCTGAAGCCAAAGGCAGGGGGGATGGAGAAAGGCGGGAGGGGGAGGGAGCACAGATCGATCCAGAGGACGGTGGATTGTATAGAGGGTCAATTGAATGAAACACAAAATAAACTTCTCTGTACAATAAAGTAAATTAACGCGGGTAAGAAAAATGTGATCTATATATACAATTGTTTATAAATATGAGAAATGCCAATAAAAAGATTTAAAAACAAAAGGAATTCCCCCCGGTGGAGGCAGAGAATCGCGGAGGCCCCGGAGACTACCAAGTCAGGCCCGCTAATGATACGCCAATGGCATTTAGTGTACATGCAGAGATGAACGCATTGACACCACAGTACAGAGAATTGCAATTTGGCATGAACCCACGATTTCGGTGTCAAAACCAATTCTTCACCCAATCGCCTTTCCCGACTCTGTCAGCTGACAGAATACCGCCCATGATCTCCCTTTAAGAAAGCCATGCTGACTATCCTTGATTAATCTGTGCCTTCCCAAGTGGAGATTAATTCTGTCCGTCAGAATTCTTCCAATAATTTCCCTACCACTGAAGTTAGACTCACTGGCTTGTAATTTCCTGATTTATCCCTATCACCCTTCTTGAATAACGGTGTCAGATTAGCTATCCTCCAGTCCTTTGGCATCTCTTCAGTGGCCAGAGAAGATTTGAAAATTATTTTCAGAACCTCTGTAATCTGTACCCTTGTCGTTTTGAGGTCCCAAAACTAATTGCAGAGAATTCTGCTCACCAAGGCTAGTTCATGTGATCTCTTCTTGTGCCTCCCATGTGCAGGTGCTCTGCCCAAAGATACCTTCTCCCTCTCTTTCACTGAGCAAACTGAACTGAAAGAACAGTCACACCTTGCAAGGGCATTGACCAGCAGCATAGATGCTCACATGAGGAACATGGATCTAAAGTTGGATGTGCCAGAGGCAGCTATGGGACCTTCCTCTCCGAGGGAGAAGACAGACACAGCCCTTTCCAACAAGGACACTTTTGCAGGACCTCAGGAGCCACTAGAAAGGAGCTTTTACCTATGTTAGCAGCAACAGATGTACACACACATATAGGAGCTCCATGAAGCAATGTGGGGCATCATGAACTGAAAATGGAGAAATCCATTCAGTTCACATGAACTACGAAGAGTCAGGGCTATGAGAGAATGAACTGTTTCATGGAGAGAGTTGCTAACCTCATGGAGAGTTATATGTGGCAGCATGGGAGTGCATGCAGCAACTGTGCACTAACATACAGTTGGCTTCTCCAACTGTGAGGGGCATCTGTGTAGCAGAGCCAGGTGATGGAGGCTGGCCCTGGAATAAAGCAAGCTCAGTTGCCTCTGCATGTACCTTCACGAGGACCTCCACATGAGGACAATCGCCACATTTATTTGTCACCTGAAACCTGGAGCTCTACCCTTCCTTAATTGGGTGTTCCTCATCACTACTGTGTCCAAATTCTGAGATTCGTTTCCCCATTGCTGCCTTCCCTGTGGTTGGGTAGGCACCAAATTACTCTTAGCTGCCTTGGCCCCTGCTCTTATTCTCTCATGATACCAGGAAGTTGACGTCCTCCCATGTTGCCCAAACACTAACTGCACACTCTCCCCACCATCTGAATGCACTAAGGGCATCTACTTATCAATGGTGGAGTTTGTGATTTGCACAAATTCCTTGGAGTGGCCATAACCAGCTCACCGATGTGTATTCATTTCCTTTTATCTGCACTTCAACAAAAATCATAGTTTCCTCCATTAATGAGCACTTAATGACTTCTTGAACCAGTATAAATGGCTTTAATCAGGGACTGGGTGGGATTGTGCCCCCCCCCCCCCCCCCACCCTCCCAATCCAGGTTAACATAGCTAATCCTGAATCCAGCATGCCACGCAGGGCCAGTATTTTGACCCCTGGCCACCTCTGTTCCTACCCTGGCCCCAAAAAACCCTCATCACCCCTCCATTCCCCTGAATGTGCAACTCATTATGTGCAACGCAAAGACTGGCAAATCCCTGTCCCTTGCTATAGTTTTCAATCATCCATTCCAGTTTTTAATTCATTCTCTCTTGTTTTTTATCCTAATTTGCTTCCTATTCCTCATTGTTCTATGTTCTGTGACTTTTAAAAAGAGGTCAAGCCATAACTGCTACATTCCTTTCAATGCTGACATTCATTTGAAAATATAAGTGTACGCTAAGTCCTCCAGAACTGTGCTGAAGTAAAAGATGATCATCGTTAAAAACACAAAATGAGTGATAGTGAATCAGTGGAAAATAAAATTGCATGGAGTGTAGATCAAGCTGTAAATGCATGACCGTCTATTTTATGAAACACCAAAAACTAATTTCAGTCCCATAGTATTTCCATTCAAAATTACTGATTAATTCTTTGTAAATCTACAAAAATATGGATTTAGAATGTGGAAAGTTGGCATTTGTTTCAAGAATTAGATTAGAACAGAAATTGGCCCTTTTTAACTGGATTTCTGGTGTCAAAAAGGGCAAAATTGACTAACTTCATTGGCTATCTGTCTGCTCTATTTTCAGTTCTGAAGAAAGGCTCAGTCCAAAATATTACCTTGTGTGTTACCTCTGTACATGTGCACTGACCAGTAGTATGTTTCCAATATTGCCTTTTGGTTTTCAGATTTTCCACATTTTCAGTTTGCTGCTTTTTCGATTTCCACGAGCAACGTGAGCCTGCAACCTTCTCAACGGAGCAGTTTAAGCTCCTGTAATTTATTCTTCAATCTTCCTTCCGTATTCTGTTCCTCAATCTTACCTTTTTAACTTCTGATATTTCCATGGCAACTTTAGGCATAAACATGAGCAGTGCACAGGTTGCTTTACATGTGATAAAGAGGTTTAGATTCTTAATTCTAGATTGAGATTTAAAGTCACGTGTACCGAGGTACAGTGAAAAGTATTGTTCCATGTACAGTCCAGGCAGGGAAAATTGACATGTTGCAAAAGCAAGCAGCTTGTGTATTCTGACTGCTGCAGAAACCAGACAGCACTGTGAAAGAAAACAAGTTAGCATACTAATGAGGCGATACCCGGTGATTCCCAGGTACAATGGAAACAAGTTAACTCAAATCGCTACAGTGAATAGAAGGCCAGACTTCTCGGTGCCAAGAGAAGTCCAAAACAATAAGCCCCAAGAACCGCCCAGTGATCGAGGGACTGCCCCGTTATTGGGGAAATTCAAGTCAATCGATTGGGAAGAGACCCAATCGATTGCGAGTGTATAGAGGGTCCACCCAGGTGGGCGCGAGATCCTAGGAGAGGTATAAGACAGAGACCCCGACCCCAGCTCTCTCTCTCAGCCGGCCCTCCCAACAAGAACACCTTTGTAGCAGCTCTCGAACTTGACCACGGAGAGGAGAGGTCTGGTCAGCAGCCGCCATCGAGTAAGTGTCACACAACGCACGCTACGAGAGTAGACACTCCTGACCCCTTTAGTCCACACCGACTGGAAGCCTGCGGATCCAGGACAAAGCTAGAAGCTGTTGTTCCCTGATCCGGCAGTTCCCTTATCCAGATAAGTATTTGGCCTGTTAGTGGTAGGACTAGCCTAGTCTTGTAGTTTATATGCATAATTAGGAGATAACTATTAAAATAAACGTGTCTTGTTTGAACTTACTAACTGGTGTATGGAGTTATTGGTTTGAACTTGAAACTTGTGGCAGTATCTTAACGATACCTGGTGACTCTAGAGCTAAGGAACGAAACAGAGCTAAATTGAGTGTAAAGCATACTCACCCAGAACGAGCAACAGTCTTTAAGGCAAGCAGCATGTGTCTTTAATTCAAGTAGAAGAATCCAGAGGTTTAAGGGGGCAGCACTTGCTAGTTTAAACTGAAGGTTCAGATTTTTGAGCATCAGTAAGAGAGGTAGGCTGGGACACAGTTTGATTGATAGACTGGGGGCTGTGCTCTGCCTGGTAACAGGTGGTGATTGGACCTTATCCCATTGAAATACTTTTCAGAGACCTGAAGATTTCAGTTTTGTCTCTGGCAACATGGTAAAAAGACCCGGCTAACCGTCTCTAGAAAGATCTAGCTAACTCTCTCTGGAAGGCTGCTGTGAGGGCTGTCTGTCTCTCCAAAAAGCCTGTGGGTGTTGTATTCCTGAAACTACAGAGGTCTGGAGACAAACCACGAGCCAAAAGCAAAGGTCTGAAGAGAATTAAACTGCCTCTCCAGAAAGGTTGCGAGTACTTCGTTTGTTAGATTACAGCTAACCTTACTGAATGAATCTACAGACAAGCCAGTACAGGCTGCAATAAATACGTTAATCTGCACACTTGCCTTGGAAAGATATGTTCTAAGAACCATAATTTGAAACAAAGACTCTTTCTTCCTGGCACTTATGATTTCTACCCTATCAACCCCTCTGTATTTGTGTGTTTTATGTATATACAGGGTAGGGGAGGCAAGTTATAGTGGGAGTTAAGCATTAGCTAATTGTTAGCCAACTGTGTGCCGCATACTTCATTATAGTTCGTGTTATAAATAAACAGTAATTGTGTTTACATTTACAAACCTGGTGACTATGATTATTGGATATTTTTATTGGAATTATTGGTTCATTCATTGTGTTGTGATTCCAGGACTGATATACCTTCAATTCACAGTGAGGCAGAGAGAGCGAGAGAACAGTAGGCTTTATTAGTCATGAACTTGCCTAGCCAGAACCAGAGCCAGAGCCCACAGGCGGCCAGCCTATATATGGCCCCGGTGAGGGCGGAGCCAGAGGCGGAGCCATACCAGGGTTACAGTGCAGTATCTGAAAGCAGTTCATATCACCACTTCCAGGTCAATACATTCACCACATTCACCCCTGTTAAAAAAATCAAGTCCAGCGGGGGTGACGTGGGGTCATTACATATTCAGTCTATCTGGAGGCTGGATCGTTCTCTTCGACCTCCACAGCTCTGGCGGTGCATCGGGCACAGTAGTCGCAGGTGGTAACTCCAGGGGCGTTGTGTCCAGAGCTTGCGCCTCGGTCCGGGGTGTCGGAGATGGCTGGGGTGTGGGGGTAGGGTGGGTGGTGATGGGTGGCAGCACTGTTGGCGCGGGACAATACAGGAGACTCAGGGGAGCTTATGGGGCACTGTGGGTGGCGGCGGGCAGTGGGGAGGGGGGGATGTAGGCAGGTGGGGCGCGTTGGTGGGGGAACCAGCTGGCGCCAGGTCCCGTAGGGAGTCCGTATCTTGCCGTCCGTCCTGGTGCGCGATGTAAGCGTACTGGGGGTTGGCGTGGAGCAGCTGGACCCTCTTGACCAGGGGGCGATCTTATGGCTCCTCATGTGCCTCCGGAGAAGGACTGGTCTCGGAGTTTTCAGCCAAGATGGAAGCGAGACCCCAGAGATGGACTTCCTGGGGAAGATAAACAAATGATCGTGAAGGGCAGATTGCGGGCCTTAATGAAGTGGGTAAGCCAGGTGACCCCCGGGTGGCAGAGGTCATTGTGGATAGCCCGAAGTTGGTCATCTTGCGCGCTGGCGCATGTGCCGCGGGACAGGGCATCTGAGGGCTCATTGAGCTTCTCAGGACGATACTTGATATCGTAATTGTAGATGGAGAGTTTGATCCTCCACCTCAAGATTTTCTCATTTTTTATTTTGCCCCGTTGTGCGTTGTCAAACATGAAGGCTACCGATCGTTGGTCGGTGATGAGGGTGAACATCCTACCGGCTACGTAGTGCCTCCAGTGTCGCTCGGCTTCCACTATGGCTTGTGTTTCCTTCTCGACCGAGGGGTTTTGAATTTCGGAAGCATGGAGGGTCCTAGAGAAGAATGCCACTGGCCTGCCTGGTTGAGTGTGGCGGGCAGTGCGACGTCTGACGCATCGCTCTCTACCTGAAAAGGGATGGACTCATCCACCGCGTGTATTGCAGCCTTGGTGATGTTGGCCTTGATGCGGCTGAAGGCCAAGCGGGCCTCATCCGTTAGGGGAAAAGTGGTTGTTTGAATAAGTGGGCGGGCTTTGTCTGCATAGTTGGGGACCCACTGGGTGTAGTAGGAGAACAGCCCCAGGCATCGTTTTAGGTCCTTAAGGCTGTGGGGAGAGGGGAGTTCTGTGAGGGGGCGCATACGGTCGGGGTCGGGCCCTAGGACTCCGTTCTCTACGCGATAGCCAAGGATGGCTAATCGGGTGGTATGGAAGACGCATTTTGCTCCGTTGTATGTGAGATTGAGGGATTGGGCGGCCTGGAGGAACCTGTGAAGGTTAGCGTCATGGTCCTGCTGGTCATGGCCGCAGATGGTCACATTGTCCAAGTACGGGTATGTAGCCCGCAAACCGTACTGGTCCTCCATTCGGTCCATCGTTCTCTGAAAGACCGAGTTAGTGACGCCGACGGGATCTCTGAGGAAGTGGAAAAGTCGGCCGGCTGCCTCGAAAGCAGTGTAGTGGTGCTCTTCCGGGCGGATTGGGAGCTGGTGGTAGGCCGATTTCAGATCGACCATTGAGAGCACATGGTACTTCGCGATCTGGTTGACCATCTCCGCTATGCGGGGGAGGGGGTACGCATCGAGTTGCGTGAATCGGTTAATTGTTTGGCTGTAGTCCACAACCATCCGAATCGTTTCCCCGGTCCGGACGACCACCACTTGTGCTCTCCAGAGTCTGTTGCTGGCCTCAATGATCCCTTCAATCAACAGTCGCTGGACCTCTGACTTGATAAACATCATGTCCAGCGAACTGTTCCGCCTGCTCCTGGTGGCGATGGGCTTACAGTCAGGGGTGAGATTTGCAAAGTGTGAAGCGGGGAAGACCTTGAGGGTCGCGAGGCTACACACCGTGAGGGGGGGCAAGGGTCCGCCAATCTGTACGGTCAGGCTTCGGTGGTTACATTGAAAGTCCAATCTGAGCAGTAGGGGGGCGCAGAGGTGGGGGAGGAAGTAGAGCTTAAAACGAGCGTACTCTGCACCCTGCATAGTGAGATTGGCGATACAGTACCCCCGGAACTGACCTGGGAACTGGGACCCGGAGGCAAGGGAAATTGTTTGGGAGGCTGGGTAGGTGTGGCGGGAGCAGCGCCTTACCATGTCGGAGTGGACAAAGCTCTCCGTGCTCCCAGAGTTGAAAAGACAGGAGGTCTCGTACCCGTTGACCCTGACGACCATCATGGACCATCATAGGTCACACGTGTCAGTCGGTGTTGGGGCCGGCGACCGAGATGGCAGCCTCCACGAATCGCACGATGCCAATGATGCATCTGACGGGGGCGTTCCGGGCAGGCACGCAGCCGCATTGTGGGATCTGTGGGTCAGGCCCAGGTGCGTTTTTGATTTCTGGGCCTTAGGCCGGCCCAGACAGACTCTAATGAAGTGCCGCTTTTTCCCACAATCGCTGCATGTCGCTGTGCGGGCTGGGCAGCACTGCTGGGGGTGTTGACCCTGGCCACAGAAGTAGAACTCTGCTTCCCCGGGCTGGGCTAGCAGATGTGCGGCACAGGCCTGCGATGTAGTCGGGTCCGACGGGAGCCACGATGGGGGTGTCCACGAGGGGTTCGCCAGGCCCGTGGGGAATGCGCTGAGGTTCTGATAGGCCATCTCTAGCGAGGTCATTTGCTGTACCGTGTCCCGCAGGTCAGAGGTCCCGTTTTCCAGCAGGCACTGCCTGATATAATTCTAGCGGACCCCCGCCACGTAGGTGTCCCAGATCTGTGATTTCATGTGTTCATCCGCCATCACATCTCGATAGCTGCAGTTCCTCGCGAGTAGGGTCAGGGTTTCGAGTTACTCGTCCAGCGATTCTTCGGCGCACTGACAGCGAGTAGTGAGGAGGTGGCTGGCGAGCACCTCATTTATGGGCTTCACGAAATGTGCCTTGAGAGTTGCGACCGCCGCCTCGTACATGGCCACTTTCTCGATCATTACTGAGATTCGATGGCTCACGCGAGCGTGGAGGAGTCGCAGCTTAAGAGTCTCTGAGGGGGGCGTTGTGAGGAGTCAAGGTGGGCCTCGAAGCATCGGAGCCAATGTTCGAATATTTCCTTGGCTTCGGACGCGTGGGCATCGAGTTCGAGCCTGTCTGTCTTTAGAGCGGCTTCCATTGTGCTGTCCATGACTAATAAATTGATATACCTTCAATTCACAGTAAGGCAGAGTGAGCGAGTGAACAGTAGGCTTTATTAGTGCAGCACGGTAGCATAGTAGTTAGCACAATTGCTACACAGCTCCAGGGTCCCAGGTTCCATTCCCGGCTTGGGTCACTGTCTGTGCGGAGTCTGCACGTTCTCCCCGTGCCTGCGTGGGTTTCCTCCGGGTGCTCTGGTTTCCTCCCACAGTCGAAAGATGTGGAGGTTAGATAGATTGGCCATGATAAATTGCCCTTAGTGTCCAAAATTGCCCTTCGTGTTGGGTGGGGTTACTGGGTTATGGGGATATGGTGTGGGCTTGGGTAGGGTGCTCTTTCCAAGAGCCGGTGCAGACTCGATGGGCCGAATGGCATCCTTCTGCACTGTAAATTCTATGATTAGTCATGAACTTGCCTAGCCAGAGTCAGTAGTACAGATGAATGCTGCCCACAGGCGGCCAGCCTATATATGGCCCCGGTGAGGGCGGAGCCAGAGGCAGAGCCATACCGGAGTTACAGTACAGTACCTGGAAGCAGTTCCACTTCCAGGTCATAGGTCACAGGTTACAGTATCATGCATGCATTATGGTCAATACATTCACCACAGGGACCAGTGGGGCTGGGATTGACTGCACACTGGCCCGGGGCATCGTAACATTGTCACTGGGCCAAAATCCTGGAAATTTCTCCATAACAGCGCTGTTGATATATCTATACCACATGGACTGCGACCTCAAGAAGGCAGTTCGCCACCACCTCTCAAAGGCAATTAAAGATAGACAATAAATGTTGCAGTTGCTAGATGCCCATATCCCAAGCACAAATAAAATAAACAAATCTGTGAAAGTGACAAGCAGGTTAAGAAAGTGGTTACAAATGTCACAATTTGAAAATGAAAAAATGAAAATCACTTATTGTCACAAGTAGGCTTCAAGTGAAGTTACTGTGAAAAGCCCCTAGTCGCCACATTCCGGTGCCTGTTCAGGGAGGCTGGTACAGGAATTGAACAGTGCTGCTGGCCTGCCTTGGTCTGCTTTCAAAGCCAGCGATTTAGCCGTGTGCTAAACCAAATTTGGAGCTGTGGCATTGTTAGGAATCACAGCACCAATATACAATTGAAAAGTGTGGTACAACCAGACTGTCCCACAAGCAGAGTGCCTTTCATAGTCTTACTCTACTGCCCTGAAAGGCAGCATCATTTCCTCAGTGTCTGTGTCTGCTGTAAGGAGGGTTACAACCTTGTTGCAGTTGTGTACCAATTTGGTCTATTGACATTGATATGAATGAATGCCAATCCAAGGCAACGTGCCTACTAATCAACACCTTTTCTCCTGTAGTATAAATTGCTGTGATCATTTGAAATTTGGCATTTTTATTCTCTTTTGAGTGCAAGATCAAAACTTCATGTCTCGCTTTTCAGCGGTATACAGTTCCTTTGTGTTTAAAAAAACATCTTCATTGAGATATATTACAAAAATATCTCTCAAAACTGAAACACTTCCTGATTGCCAATTTTAAACATGACGTCAACGAATGAAGGTTAAATGAGTTGAGAATTCAAGTTCACAATTAAGCATACTGGTGAGGCTCTGATTGTTTCCACTGATTTACATCAATTTTAAGATTGAATGCATTCTAAGGAGATTAGGAGGACATTTGGGCATAAATTAGTGTTGGGAAAATGGATGCAGCACAGAGAGTAATTTTGGCTGCACCTTCCAGGTTGTGGCCATTGAGGAAATTCAAGTTGTGTATCAAAGTGGTACACAACTGCAACAAGGTTGTGGACCCTCCTTACAGCAGACACAGACACTGAGGAAATGATGCTGCCTTTCAGGGCAGTAGAGTAAGACTATGAAAGGCACTCTGCTTGTGGGACAGTCTGGTTGTACCACACTTTTCAATTGTATATTGGTGCTGTGATTTCCAAGCAATGAATGGTTTAGATTCATATTGGTACATATCCTTACAGATTGGGCTGCATTGTGAGTAAGTTTCACCCAAATCTTGAATCTTACTTTCTCACAACTTTTGAATATGAGTATTGCTGAAAAAAGACATTTTGTTGAAGCTTTTCATTTTCAACAGGACAATATCAATATTATTAATGTCAGGGGAGGCAATGTTAATGTCAGGGGATGCAATGTTAGCATTCATGTCGAGAAGGCTAGAATACAAGACCAGGGAAGCAGCAACTTTATACGGTATGAGAAGAGGGTGCAGATTGGTGGAGTTGATGACGACTGACTGTTAGGTGCCAAGTATTGTTTGAAATTTGAAACAGGCAGCTTCACTCTGATTTGTCAAGATATTGGCCTGTCAAATGAACCAACAGATGGCAATCATTTATTTTGTTTAGCTGAAACAGGCACCATGTGTACATGTTCTTTCTGCCTGCAAAAGAACAGGGCCCTGTGTATTAGGCATAGACTATTTTCTAAATGGGGAAATGCTTAGGAAATCAGAAGCATAAAGGGACTTGAGATTTCATGGGCGAAATTCTCCGATGTCTGTCGCAATGCCTGGGACCGGCGGCCAAAAACGGCGCTGATGACTCCGGCGTCAGGCCCCGCAAAACATCGCGTATTCTCCGGGCCCGAACGGGCCAGCATCGGCGTTACGCAATTCACGTCGGTTTCACCCGCTGCTGAAGTGGCGCGTCGGTTGACGTTGGACGACTTCATCAACGCCGCCCGGCGAGACATCACATAAAGAGCCCCCCCCCCCCAACCCACTGGCTCTCGCAGTTTGTCTGTTCTCTCTCTCTTTGTCAGTTCTACCTCTCTTCCCAGCCCCCCCCCCCCCTCCAACCCACCGGCACTCACAGTTTGTCAGTTCTCTCTCTCTCTCTCTCTCTCTCTCTCTCTCTCCCCCCCCCCCCCCCCACCCCAACCCACCGGCTCTCTCTCTCTTTGTCAGTTCTCTCTCTCTCTCTCTCTACCCACCCCCACCCACCGGCACTCGCAGTTTGTCACTTCTCTCTCTCTCCCCGGCCTGTCACCCACCTCCACGCTGAACGGCGTCAACCATCAGCACTGGTTGACGCCGTTAAATACCTACTTTGATTAAGGCCGACGTGACCCATGGCCACGTCGGCGGGACTTTGGCCCATCCGGGCCGGAGAATAATGGCAGCACATAAAACCGTTGCATCCCGCCGGCCCCAGCCATTCTCCAAGGCGGGCGGCGGGATTGGCGGAACGCCGACTTCTGGCGGGTGGGAGAATTCTGGTCATTGCGGGAGCGGGATTCTTGGCGGCCCCGGGCGATTCTCCGACTCTGCGTGGGGTCGGAGAATTTCGCCCCCTGTTCATGATTCTCTTCAGGATAACATGTAGGTTCAGCTGGCAGTTAGGAAGGCAAATGCAATGTTAGCATTCATGTCGAGAAGGCTAGAATAGAATACAAGACCAGCGATGTGCTTCTGAGGCTGAAAAAGGCTCTGGTTAGACCATATTTGGAGTATTGGGAGCAGTTTTGGACCCCGTATCTAAGGAAGGATGTACTGGCCTTGGAAAGAGTCCAGAGGAGGTTCACAAGAATGATCCCTGGAATGAACAACTTGTCATATGAGGAACGGTTGAGGACTCTGGGTCTGTACTTTTGAAGGGTGAGGGGGGATCTTATTGAAACCTACAGGATACTGCAAGACCTGGATAGAGTGGACGTGGAGAGGATGTTTCCACTCGTACGAAAAACTAGAACAAGAGGGCACAATCTCAGTCAAAAATTCAATCATGGCTGATATTTTTCTCATCCCCATTCTCCTGCCTTCTTCCCATAACCCCTGATCCCCTTATTAATCAAAAATCTATCTATCTCTGTCTTAAAGACACTCAGTGATTTGGCCTCCACAGCCTTCTGCTGCAAAGAGTTCCACAGTTTCACCACCCCAGGATTCCTGCTCGCCTGGTCGTACGCTGGCCGCCAATACCTCCGCCGCCACCGATCTGCCCTCACACCACCTTCCGCAGCTCGCCTCCATCATCCTCGACCAGTCTCGGCCTTGCAACCTCGCGACCGCTACAAAGACCATACGAATCAACGGGCACGAGACGACCTGCCTCTTCGACTCTGGGAGCACGGAGAGTTTCATACATCCAGCTCCGGGAAGGCGCTGATCCCTCCCGATTCTCCCCGTCACCCAGAAAATCTCCCTGGCCTCCGGATACCATTCCGTACAGATCCGGGGGTACTGCGTCGCTACCCTCTCGGTACAGGGTGTAGGGTATAGTAACTTCAGATTCTACGTCCTCCCCCATCTCTGCGCTGCCCTGTTACTGGGTCTCAATTTCCAGTGCCACCTCCAGAGCCTTACCCTGAAATTCAGCGGACCCCTGCCCCCCCCCCCCCCCCCACCGTTGGTAGCCTCATTACCCTTAAGGTCGATCCACCCTCGCTCTTCACGAATCTCACCACGGACTGTAAGCCCTTCACCACGAGGAACAGACGGTACAGTGCCCAGGACAGGACCGTTATCAGGTTGGAGGTCCAACAACTTCTGTGAGAGGGGGTCATTGAGGCCAGTAACAGCCCCTGGAGAGCTCAAGTGATGGTCGTTAAAACTGGGGAGAAGCACCGGATGGTCATCGACTACAGTCAGACGATCAACCGGTACATGCAGCTCGATTCGTACCCCCTTCCGCACATATGGGGCAGTATCGAGTCTTCTCCACCGTTGATTTGAAAGCCGGGTACCACCAGCTCCCCATCCACCCGGAGGACCGCCAATACACTGCATTCGAAGCAGATGGCCGCCTCTACCACTTCCTCAGGGTTCCCTTCGGCATCACCAATGGGACCTCTGTCTTCGAGCAAGAGATGGACTGAATGGTTGACCAGTATGGGCTGCGGGCCACATTCCCATATCTGGATAACATCACCATCTGCAGCCATGAGTAGCAGGACCACATTGCGAATCTCCAGAAATTCCTCCACACCGCTAAACTCCTTAACCTTACCTATAATAAGGAGAAATGCGTTTTCCGCACAACCCGCTTAGTCATTCTTGGCTATGTTGTGGAAAATTGAGTCCCAGGGCCTGACCCCGACCGCATATGCCCCTTCCTGGAACTCCCCCTCCCTCACTGTCCCAAGGCTCTGAAACGATGCCTGGGATTCTTCTCATATTACGCCCAGTGGGTCCATAATTATGCGGACAAGGCCCTCCCACTCATCAAGTCCACCATTTTCTCCCTGACAGCTGAGGCCCGCGGGGCCTTCAACCACATCAAGGCGGACATTGCCAAAGCCACGATGCACGCAGTCGACGAGTCCCCCCCCATTTCAGGTGGAGAGCGACGCATCGGACGTGGCTCTGGCCGCCACCCTCAACCAGGCGGGCAGACCCGTGGCTTTCTTCTCCTGTACCCTCCATGCCTCTGAAATTCGGCACTCCTCTGTTGAAACGTAAGCCCAAGCCATTGTGGAAGCTGTGAGAAATTGGAGGCATTACCTGGGCAGCAGGCGATTCACTCTCCTCACTGACCAATGGTTGGTTGCCTTCATGTTTAGTAATACACAGTGGGGCAAGATTAAGAACGACAAGATCTTGAGATGGAGGATCGAACTCTCCACCTATAACTATGAGATCTTGTATCGCCCTGGGAAGCTCTATGAGCCCCTAGATGCCCTGTCCTATGGTACATGTGCCAGCGCACAAGTAGACCGACTTCGGGCTCTCCACAATGACCTCTGTCACCAGGGGGTCACCCGGTTCTTTCACTTTATCAAGGCCCGCAACCTGCCTTACTCCATTGAGGAGGTCAGGACCGTGACCAGGCACTGCCAGGGCTGCGCGGAGTGCAAACTGCACTTCTAGCGGCCGGGCAGAGCACATCTGGTGAAGGCTTCCCGCCCCTTTGAGCGCCTCAGCATCGATTTCAGAGGAACCCTCCCCTCCACTGACCGCAACGTGTACTTCCTCAACATCATTGATGAGTACTCCCGTTTCCCTTTCGCCATCCCATGCCCTGACATGACTTCTGCCACTGTCATCAAGGCCCTACACAGTCTCTTCACCTTGTTCGGTTTCCCCACCTACATCCACTGCGATTGGGGCTCCTCGTTCATGAGTGACGAGCTGCGTCAGTTTCTGCTCCGCAAACACCTTGAGCAGGACGACCAGCTACAAACCCCAGGGAGCGGACAGTTGGAGGGGGAGAACTCGACGGTCTGGAAGGCCGTCCTGCTGGCCCTTCAGTCTAGTAGTCTCCCGCTGGCAGGAGGTCCTTCCCAATGCACTCCACTCCATCTGGTCGCTCCTGTGCACTGCTACTAATGAGACCCCTCACGAACGTGTGTTTGCCTTCCCCAGGAAGTCCACCTCCGGGGTCTTGCTCCCAACCTGGCTGACAGTTCCTGGGCCCGTCCTCCTCCGGAAGCATGCGAGGAGCCATAAGTCAGACCCCCTCGTCGAAAAAGTCCTCCTTCCCCCATGCAAACCCACAGTACCCCTACGTGGCACACCATGACGGGCGACAGGACACAGTCTCCCTCGGGGACCTGGCACCCGCTGGTTCCCCATCCACCATCACCACCACCCCCGACCTGGTACCGTCTCCTCCCCCTCCGGTCGCCAACCCCGCCCCTGCGCCATTACCACCCCCACCAGCAACCATCACTGCCACCCCCACCCCGGCAGCGCCCGTCACCCCACCAGCTCCACTACTGGGTGAAGAAGGAGAGGACAACACACTCCCGGAGTCGCAGGTACTCACATCGGTGCCCACACTACAGCCCGGGCTGAGGCGATCGCTACGGAGGATCAAAGCCCTCGACATGTAACTTCGCTTCAACCCCGCTGGACTCTTTTTAAACAGGGGGTGAATGTGGTAAACCACTGATCATGCACCATATGTACTGCCATCGTACTCCAGTCATTACAGTAAATCCCGGCCTGCTGGCTCCACCCAGCAGACTCTGTATAAAAGTGTACGCTCTCCTGCACTGCCCCCATTCTTGGGTCCAGCTGCAGGAGGCTTAACATCTAGCACAATAAAGCCACAGTAGTTCACCATTCGTCGCATGGTCATTGATTGTACATCACTCCTCATCTCTGTTTTAAGCAAGGGCTGGTTGAGCACATCCTATACCTTGCCTGTTGTGAACAGTGGAAGGAATATGCTGTTTGATAAAATCTGCCAGTATTTGGGACGTACGGCCTACATACCGAGCATCACACTGGCACTGAAATTCATGTCCACACAACTCATTTTTGTGCTAGGCAGAATATCTTTTTGGTTTGATGGCAGCATCCTGTTAGTGGCGAAAAACATTCATTTTGCTGCTGCATAGTAGTACGTAACAATGTATAGAAAATCCTCCTGATCATGTATTCTCAAAAAGTGAGGAATTAGTTCATGTACGTTGTTTAAATTTTGGTGTGCCTTCATCCCGAATCAAATGGCAAGAGGTATTTGCTGAGTTCGAGCACCTCCACTCTCAACTATCCCACCACAAACCTACATCCTCTGAAGAAGCTGAATCCTTCAAAGCGTGCCTATGCATTTGGCCCATATCCTTCTATACCCACTCTGCCCATGTAACTGTCCAACTGCATTTCAAAAGACAAAGTTGTACCCGCCTCTACCACTGCCTCTGGCAGCCTGTTCCAGATGCACCTTCATGATTGAAGAATTTGTGTGGCATAAAATGGCAAAAAACCTGAGATAATTTGACATTCGATTCCCGGCTGGGTCACTGTCTGTGCGGAGTCTGCACGTTCTCCCCGTGTCTGCGTGGGTTTCCTCTGGGTGCTCCGGTTTCCTCCCACGGTCCAAAGACGTGCAAGTTAGGTGGATTGGCCATGATAAATTGCCCTTCGTGGCCAAAAAGGTTAGGAGGAGTTATTGGATTACAGGGATAGGGTGGAAGTTGGGTCAGTGCAGACTCGATGGGCCAAATGGCCTCCTTCTGCAGTGTATGTTCTATTAAGTGTTTTTTTTTATTTCAAATTACGAGCTATTAGACATGATCAAAACTTTGATTTACTAAAAAACTTTAGGAAAAGAAGAAATAACCACCATCTTCATAATCTGTCTCAATTCTCTACCACATCCTTCTTATAAATTAAACTAGAAATTTTTCTTTTGATCTTTCTTCCATGTGTCATGTAGTGATGCATTTACTTTGCTCAATGCCTCTGGCATATTGCCAGATTTTTCCTTAACCTGATTATGACCAAATCATATGTTACCTATTTCCAAAGCATTATGTTTGCTTTCAAATTCTTTCTGAGCAACTGACCATAACATTTATTCCCCATACCTCGATAATTCATGTTAGGATTTCTCAAGATCAGTCATACAAAATACGAAACTACCGCAATTTTCAAAACGAACTGCATTAAGGCTCTAGGATACCAATCAGTGCTCATTCAATTATGTTGCTTGCTGCTGTAACTCTGTTGCTGACATCAACTGAGTGACCCATGGGAACCTTCCCAATCTGAAATGCTTCCAAGAGACTGCAAGTAAAGTATCAAAGTTAAACTTTTTCCTGTTAACTCAAGTGATTATTTTTTGAAAAATCAACAATTTTAATGTGGAATACCTAAAAGAACAAATACTTTGCATCAAGAATATTCTTCCCAAGTAAAGCTTATTCTTAATCTGAAATGTATAATGAAATTCCATCTGATTTATTAATTATCATAGAATTAACACTAAAATAATTCAGTATAAATATGAAATCAATAGTTAGAACAAAGAAAATAATTTCTTAATTGTGTTTTAGAAATTGTTTTAATTGTGATGTACAAGAATTGGTTATTATTATGTACTGGTGCTTTTATGCAGCATTGCCACCAAGAGACAACTGTGAAGCAGATTCAATCTCTTCAGAGCATAAAAGATAATCCTATCTTTATTTATTCTATTCATTCATGGGATGTGGGCTTCGCTGGCTAGGCCAACATTTATTCCCCATCGCTGATTGCCCCTTAGAAGGTGGAGGTGAGCGGCCTTCTTGAACCGTTGCAGTCCATGAGGTATAGGAATACCCACAGTGCTGTTAGAAAGTGAGTTCTAGATTTTGACCAAGCGACAGCGTAGGAACACCGATTTAGTTCCAAGGCAGGATGGTATGTTGCTTGCAGGTGGTGGTATTCCCACATGTCTGCTGCCCTTGTTTTGCTAGGTAATAGAGGTCACATGTTTGGAATGCTCAGTAGAAAGAACCTTGGTGAGTTGCTGCAGTGCATCTTGCAGAGGGTACATACTGCTGCCACTGTGTGCTTGTCTAGTTTCATGAGTGCTGTTGGAGCTGCACTCATCCTGACTTGTGCCTTGTATATGGTGTACAGGCCTCAGGGATTCAAGAGGTGAATTACTCGCTACACAATTCCCAGTCTCCATCCACTTCTAGCTACAGTTTTACACGGCTGGTTCAATTCAGTCCCTGGTCAATGGCAACCCTCGGATTGTTGATTAGTGGGGCATTCAACAATGAATAACGTCATTGAATGTCAAGGGTAAATGGTTAGAACCTCCCGTATTAGAGATGGTCATTGCCTGGCACTTATATGGCGCAAATGTTACTTGCCACTTATCAGTCCTGACATGAGCGTCGTCCCGATCTTGCTGTCGGACAACATATGGTCAAGGACTGCTTCTATATCCGATGAGTCACAAATGATGCTGAACCTTGTGAAACACCACACCTACAATCCTACACCCCAATCCTGCAAAGTAAGGGTTAATTTAGGGTGTGAACGGATAGAGCAAAATAATTTTCCCACTTTAGTCTGTATTACCATCTAGACTCCTGGCATGGGTTAGTCAGGATACTATTTTTCCCTTTCTTTATGGCTTATGTGCCGATCACTAAATTAGGGAACAGAACTGTGATCACAATCTGTAGCGGGATTACAGGTCAGTTGTATTCTACTATAACAATTCTTCTTGTTCTGTTCATAATGTTCCTTTGGCTGGATATAAACAAAGCTTGCTACTTTCAACTACGTATGTCTGTTACATAACATTCAGTGACTGACAGTTTCTGGGCAGGATGCCTAAATCTTTCCACAATGTACTTACTGGCTCCTGTGCACAGGTGTGTGCAGTAATATTTCCATAATTGGATGATTAGTGTGTAACCCTTTATGCTAATTAGCTCAGTAGTTCTTTGGCTTAAAAAATTGTTAAGCATAGAGTTTTGGAAATCCTTAAACTAGAGAATTTCCAAAACTAAAGGTTTGGAAATCTTGTCTGCCAGTGTATGGCGTTTATTCTATATTTGATGACATTACTTTAGTGAAATCATTTCTGTATTTCATGAAGTTGAAAACATGATGGAATCCAAATGGGATCACTGCAGTCAATCCACTGTCCTCGCAGCAGTCCACTTGCTTTTTAATTTTGATAATCTTAATTTGTGACTAATCAAGTCGTGAGCCAACCATAACACTGTGGCTGTAAGAGAACAAAAGCTGGTGCTCTACCATGAGTGGCTCATCTGACTGCTCAAAGTCTACTTACCACCTGTTCACCTCAGATGTGTGTTGGACTATTTATTTTTTGGTTGTGTGTTTCTTATTCATACATGGGATATAGACATCACTGAGAAGGTCAATATTTCTTGCCCAGCCCTTATTGCCCTTGGAGGTGGTGGTGAGCCACCTTCTTGACCTTCTATAGACTCTTGCAGTTCCAGGTTTTGACCCAGGAACATTAATGGCACAGAAGTATATTTTCAAGCAAAGTGATTTGAAGGGGTAGATACGGGTGGTGATGTTTCTGAGCTCCCCTTGTTGATAGAGTCATGAGTTTCATAGAAGCCTTGGTGAGTTACTGCAGTGCATCTTGTGGATCATACTGCAGTCATGGTGTGGAGAGAATGGAGAGAGTGAAAGTTAAACGCTATGGATGGGGTGTTAATTACTCAATTTGTGTAGCTGCAACATCATCCAAGAAGCTTGATACTACCCGCGACAGAGCAGTTTGCTTCACTGGCAATTCTGCAACCAAATTCAATATCCACTCTGTGATCACCACTGCACTGTGGCTGCAGTACGTACAGTCTACAAGATGCATTGTACCAATTCACCTTGGTTTCAACAAAATTTCTCTTCCTGTGACCTCAATCAGTAAAAAGGAAAAAAAGCAGCAATTTTGCAGGAATACTTCAAATTCCACTCCAAGTCATTACCTGTAAAAATATCAAATCTAAAGTTAGAACAACGAAAATCATTCTGTAATTAAATGTTTTTAATTGTTTTAATTGTGATGTACAGAAATTGTTTATTATTATGTATTGGTACTTTTATGCAGCATCGCCACCAAGAAACGACTGTGAAGCAGATTCAATCACTTGCTAGCATAAACCCAATTCACAAAAGACCAGAAAATATATTAGGCCGGATTCTCCATTCCGGCGTCCAAATGCTATGGGCAACGGAGGATCCGTGGAGTTCCACGACAGAAAAATCAGCGCCACACTCGCACCAAATCCACTACTGGTGAGGAGCTAGCACCTGCGCGCATGCGGAACAAGTGAGAATCGCTGGGTCCACGATGGACACGCGCAGGACTGGCAAGCTGTAGCCACACATACGCCTACACCTCCCCACACTCGCACTGATCGCGCCCAAAAAGATGGCGTCAGTTGTGCTGGGCCACGTACCTGTCCACCCTAACCCCACAGCCCATCTCCTGGCCACCACCACTCCTCCCCCCAGCCTTGGCAGAAACCTCCCATGACCAACGGCATGACTGTCGGCGAAGTATGGCGGTGCTACACAGTTCCCACGTCCTCTCTTTCTCTCCACAGCTGCCACGCCAGGCTCATGACTGTTGAAATCACACGTGGACCGCGCCATCGGGAACTTGGTCTGTCTGAAGTGGGGCATCGTGGATGGCCCGATAATGAGATGCGAATGCAGTTGCAACTGCGCATGGCACGTGTCGGAATAACGCCAATTTGGAGGAGGCGGAGCATAGTGACCCGGCGTCGAACCAGCACCTGCCGCGATTTCAGCGTCGGGAGCTATTCTCGCCCAATCGTCGTTCCTGATTTTGCCGCGGGCAACGGAGAATCTTGCCCATTATATTTCCTTCAATTTCACTGGGCCAGATCCTAAAATTTCCAGCCTAACACCAATATGGTAACTTCAACATAACAAGGACATAAGCAATTTAGAGCAATTAGGATTGAACAATAAATGTGGGCTGCTTTAAACAGCCGGAGAACCTCCTCTTTTGCTCAATGTCTCTAATACAATTCTGAACTTGAAAATTACTTAATTAGTTGGGAAAACCTTCAGGATTGTCTGAAAATATGAAAAGTGCTATATAAATGCAAGCCCTTAATATTTCTATAATCATAAGATCCCCTTTCACAAAAATGATGCACTAGAATAGAAACTACATGATAATTATATCAAATCACTTTCAATACAGTGAGACAATCTGGAGATGTAATAGAAATCATCTGCATATTTTTTAACACATTTTTATTAGAGGTTTATAAATTTTTAATGATAATGCAACAAATTTTCAAAACACCAGTACAGAACAAATATTTCTGAAAACATAATATCAGAGAGAGACAGGATCAGTTGAGAACAATGGGCCTTAAGAACTAGTGCTTCTATTTATAGACAGGATCTATCAGGCGTGGGGGAAGGAGGCAGAAAGAGGATAAGGCCAAATAAAAATGTTAGGGTAACATATCAAGATGCACACCTCTATGTGTAATGAGATCATGGGCACGATCTTCCGGCCTTGTTACGCTCTCGCTCACGCAAAACAAGGCCGGTGAATAGCGGGAGAGGCCAAAACCCAGATCCACGACAGGTGCCAAAGAGTTTGCAATACAACCGGTCCGGTCCCCTAGGTAAAATCGGGATCTTGCCGTAACGTGGCAAGACACCAATTATCACCACTTGAGCCCAATTTCCATATAATTAATGAGAGCGACCCATATCCAACCGCCTCCTATCATTCATCGGCCTCCCCAGCAAATGGTCATGCTGGCAGGGATTAGTACTCCTCTAGAAAAACGTCAACCTGGTGGACTGGTTTCTGTGGGGAGCTGAGGAGGTGAGTAGCCATCTTTGCTCACAGGCTACGGTCGATCGCTACTGTAACCAGACCCATTGTTTCTGCACCCCCCACGTGCAACCTGTGGGTGCCGCCATCTTCCTCGCCTCACAAATCGCGTGGCCCGTGGGCGCCGCCATCTTGCTTGCCTCAGGACACGTGCGGTCCGTGGGCATCGCCATCTTCCCCCCATCAGGCTTCGTGCCGCCCGTGGGCGCCGCCATCTTTCACGCCACCCGCCATGGGCGCTGCCATCTTCACCGCCTCAGGACCCCTGCTCCTCGGGCACCTCATCAGGCCGCTCATCGCCTGCAACCGCCGCCGACCAGCCAGGGGCCTTCCAACACCAGCTACAGCTCGCCTCCATCACAATCGACCAGTCCCGGCCGCACAACCTCACAACCACATCGACGACGGTAAAGGTCGATGGGCACAAGACATCATGCCCTCTTGACTCCGGGAGCACAGAGAGCTTCATCCACCCCGATACGGTAAGGCGCTGTTCCCTTGCGGTACACCCCATCACGCAACTAATCTCCCTGGCCTCCGGATCCCACTCCATGGAGATCCGGGGGTACTGCACCGCCACCCTCACCATCCAGGGCGTAGAGTTCAGCGACTTCCGGCTCTACGTCCTCCCCAACCTCTGAGCTGCCTTGCTACTCGGCCTGAACTTCCAGTGCAATCGCCAAAGTCTAACTGAAATTCAGCAGGCCCCAACCACCCCTAACTGAATGCGGCCTCACAACCCTTAAGTTCGACCCGCCCTCTCTGTTTGCAAACCTCACCACGGATTGCAAACCCGTCGCCACCAGGAGCAGTCGGTACAGCGCCCAGGACAGGACCTTCATCAGGTCGGAGGTCCAGCGGCTACTGCGGGAAAGCATCATCGAGGCCAGCAACAGCCCCTGGAGAGCTCAAGTGGGAGTGGTGAAAACCGGGGAGAAGCACAGGATGGTTGTTGACTACAGTCAGACCATCAATCGGTGCACGCAGCTCAACACGTACCCCTTCCCACGCATATCTGATATAGTCAATCAGATTGCACAGTACCGGGTCTTCTCGACAGTGGACCTAAAATCTGCCGACCACCAGCTCCCCATTCGCAAGGCGGACCGCCCGTACACTGCGTTTGAAGCGGACGGCCACCTTTACCACTTCCTTAGGGTTCCCTTCGGCGTCACTAATGGGGTCTCGGTCTTCCAACGGGTGATGGACTGAATGGTTGACCGGTACGGACTGCGGGCCACCTTCCCGTACCTGGATAACGTCACCATCTGCGGCCACAACCAGCAGGACCACGACGCTAACCTTTCCAAATTCCTTCACACTGGCAAAGTCCTCAACCTAACGTACAACAAGGAGAAGGGCGTGTTCAGCACCAACCGCTTAACCATCCTTGGCTATGTGGTGCAAAATGGAGTTCTAGGGCCCGACCCCGATCACATGCACCCTCTCCCCCACAGCCCCAAGGCCCTCAAACGATGCCTGGGGTTCTTCTCATACTACGCCCAGTGGGTCCCTAACTATGCGGACAAGGCCCGCCCGTTCATTCACTCCACCGCTTTCCCCCTGATGGCCAAGGTTCACCAGGCCTTCAACCGTATCAAGGCTGACATCGTCAAGGCCGCGATACACACGATCGATGAGACGCTCCCCTTCCAAGTCGAGAGCGATGCATCAGACGTCACTCTGGCCGCCACCCTCAACCAGGCAGGCAGGCCCGTGGCATTCTTTTCATGCATCCTCCATGCCTCCGAAATTCGGCACTCCTACGTCGAGAAGGAGGCCCACACCATCGTTGAAGCTGTGTGGCATTGGAGGCATTACCTGGCCGGCAGGAGATTCACTCTCCTCACTGATGAACGGTCGGTGGCCTTTATGTTCAATAACACACAGCGGGGCAAGATGAAAAATGATAAAATCTTGAGGTGGAGGATCGAGCTCTCCACCTACAGTTACGAGATTTTGTATCACCCTGGTAAGCTCAACGAGCCCCCCAATGCCCTATCCCGAGATACATGTGCAAACGCACAAGTGGACCAACTCCGGACCCGGCACGACGCTCTCTGTCACCCAGGAGTGACCCGGTTCTTTGACTTCATAAAGGCCCCCAACCTGCCCTACTCCATTGAGGAGGTATGGGCTATCACTAGAGACTGCCAGGTCTGCGTGGAGTTCAAACCACACTTCTACCGGCCAGACCGAGCGCACCTAGTGAAGGCCTCCCGCCCCTTTGAACGCCTCAGCGTGGATTTCAAAGGGCCTCTCTCCTCCACCAACCAAAACACGTACTTGCTTAATGTGGTCGACGAGTATTCCTGATTCCCCTTCGCCGTCCCATGCCCCGACATGACGTCTGCCACCATCATCAAAGCCCTCAACACCATCTTCGCTCTGTTCGGCTTCCCCGCCTACGTCCACAGCGACCGGGAATCCTCATTTATGAGTGATGAGCTGCGCCAGTACCTGCTCAACAGGGGCATTGCCTCCAGCAGGAAGACCAGCTCAAACCCCCGGGGAAATGGGCAGGTGGAGCAGGAGAATGGGACGGTCTGGAAGGCCGTCCAGCTGGCCCTACGGTCCAAAAATCTCCCGGTCTCTCACTGGCAGGAGGTCCTCCCCAATGCCCTTCACTCCATCTGATCGCTACTTTGCACTGCGACTAATGCAACCCCCCATGAAGGTCTCCTTGCCTTCCCCAGGAAGTCCACCTTCAGGGTTTTGCTCCCAACGTGGCTGGCAGCTCTAGGACCCCTTCTCCTCCGCAAGCACGTGCACCTCCACAAGGCAGACCCGTTGGTCGAGAAGGTGCAGCTACTCCATGCAAACCCGCAGTATGCCTACGTGGCGTACCCCGACGGCCGCCAAGACACAGTCTCCCTCAGGGATCTGGCACCAGCTGGTTCCCCAACCCCTCCCCCCCTCTGCCCGGTGCTACCCTTCCTCCCGCTGCGCACCTCACCACAGCCCCCGCTCCAAGACGATCCGTCCTCCCCTTGGTCCCACCCGGGGATGAAGATGAGGTCTGCATGCTCGCGAAGTCACCGGCGACCGAGCCTGCGCCTGCATCGCCAACGAGACTGCAGCGCTCACAACGGAGGATCATGGCACACGATCGGCTAATTTGTGAACTATCCCCAAAATGTTAACCTTAAGATGCATGTAAATAGTTTTTCCACCACCCCCGCTGGGGGTGAATGTGGTAGTCACCACTGTTGTCTATATCACATACATGAGATGTAATACAGTAAGGCTCCTCGTTTACAGGTACGGAGGTAGATTCCTGCCTGCTGGCTCCGCCCAGTAGACGGAGTATAAATGTGTGTGCTCACCGAGCTGCAGCCATTTCAGCAGCAGCTGCGGGAGGCTACACATCTCTGCTTCACAAAGCCTCGATTACTCTCTACTCTCGTCTCGTCGTAATTGATTGTGCATCAGAGGCCAGAGACCGAAGTGGAGACCTGATACAACGAGGCCCATGCAGCCACCCGGGCTGTTATTGAGCGGTGCATCGGACTCCTCATTACATATCAATTAACGACCTATTAACAGGACCTTAAATTCCCTGTAAAACTCATACCCAATACCATCCGGCTCAGGGGCCTTGCCCAGTTGGAGCTCCCTAATGGACATAGCCACCTCTCTTTTAGAAATAGGAGCATTCAGGAACAATCGTTGATCCTCCAAAGCCGTAGGAAGCTTGAGGGTAGAGAAAATGTGCTCCATACGTGTCAATACATCTCCAGATTGTCCCAACCTATACAGTTCAGTATAAAAATCGCTAAATGCAATATTAAAGTCTTTGAGTTTAACTACCCATAGAATTACACACAGAGAGGATAGCCCTAGAATCAGCCCGCTTCTTAGTTAAAAAGCCAAGTATTCTCTCGGCTTGTTCCCAAATTCATACTATTTTTGCATAGCAAATGTTAGACCCCTCTCAGCCCACTGGGTCACCAAGGAATCACGAGGCACCTGAGCTGAATTAACCTTTTTTCCCAATTTGTTATACCACAAGTGAACCTGGCTGTCACTAATTCCTCCTGACGGAGGAAGATAATCACAGAAGGCCCGGAAAGTGCTGGGCCAGGCCCTTTAATAATATGCCAATGACCTTTACAATAGAATTTCTATGCCAGCATGAGGCATAGAACGCATGCACACTGCTGTCAACGGAACGGAGCATGGCATTCTGTTTGGCGCCTGGCGCCAACCTCAATTTTCAGCTGATGCTTAATTCTCCACCCAATCATTTTTCCTGATTCCAGCACGGCCATTGGAGAATCCCACCTTTTCCCTTTTGATACGATGATGAATCCCCCTTACATTCTAGGATCATCGTTTAAAATTAGCTACCGCCATTGTGCAAACCACCAGAAGAAAAGTAGGATCGAGTTTTCGCTCCACAGTCGAGCATGTTCCAAAAACATGTCCCCTCACCGCCCCCCATATGGAGATACGGCAGGGGTGCAATAACATCCTTATAATTTTATTTCCTTGGATAAGAGACCTGTCTGGAACATTGCAGGATTTGGTCAGCATCCCCTTACAAACCCAACACAACAACAATACGAAAAGAATCACGATAACAATAGTTCTGAGGGTCCATCAGGAGACATACTCCTCAAAAAGGAGAAGAAAACAAGGGAACAGGAGCCAAGTGTCCCTGCTGTATTTTGAACCCACCCATGAAGGCCTAAACCTGTCACCCACCTCAATTGTCTCATGATTAAAGTGAGGATATCAAACAACCATTATTACCTTCACAACAACACAGATAAGAAGAGAAAATAATGTATAATTAGTGCACGGCACAGCTAGCATGAATAAATGTTCCTGAGATTCTGAAGGATAAGGTGTTCAGTATAGTGCTCAAATATTAACACCTCGCAATAAACACAATATATGACAACATAAAATCAGACAAAAAACATAGCAAGGAGAAAGTGCAAATTTCAAATTGCAATGAGCTGCAGATAGTCAGTCCAAGTCCTCGCCTTGTATGGACTTTGCGAAGGCCAAGGCACTAACCAGATTATCAAAAGACTTAAATGGAGTCATCAGATGTCACCCTCAGAGTCGCAGGATAACACAGGGCATAATTTACTCCAGATTTCTTGAGCTGTTTTCTAACTTCATTGAAGCCTCTACTCCTCAGCTGTGTTGCTGCCGAAATGTCCTGGATAAAGGCGATCCTTGCCCCTTCATGGAACCATGTCCTGCCATGCTTCACCTTCTCCAGAACCTTCTGGAAATCTTTGAAGTTATGAAAGCAAATGGTTATGGGCCTGGGACATTGATTGCCCCAGGGCTCAATGACAGAAATCAGTGCACCTTTTCAATTTAGGAACCATGGTAGCCAGCTCTCAAAAAACAGGAGTCTTACCCTCCACTCCTTCTGGCAGACCGACGACCTGGACATTTTTTCTCCAGCCTTGGTTCTCCAAAATCTTCCAGGATTTGAACGCAAGCTTCAGCCGAGGACTAACCGAAAGGGTCGGTGCAGACACGATGGGTTGAATGGCCTCCTTCTGCACTGTAGGAATACTCTGGTTCTATGGAAGGAACATTTTCGACGTTCAGGATTCTTTCCTCTGTTTCATCAAACCTTGTATTAGTATTTTGCAGCTCGGTTTCATGAGCACTTAGATTCTGTGTCAGCAAGCCGAGTTTGCATCAAGTACTCAGTTATCGGTGATTATATTTGCAGCGCTTTAGCAAGCGGCGGGTCAAGAGCCCATTCGAGAATTATGTCACCATATTGATCAAATGGCTCCACTCCCATTGCATCCGACTGCTCCTCTTTATCTCCAGATTTCTTAGAATTCCTTGGCATTTTTCTCCATTTCTTCCAAAACTCTTCTTGGTACAAACTATGGAGTATTAACTCCTGGATTAGGCAAACATGTGCCCCGCAAACAGGATAAAAGAAGGACGAAAAAAAGAGTTGTGGCGGTATGATTTGCATAGCTGTCTGCCATTGGTGCAGAACACCGGCTTACCATTGGCCCTGGTCAGTCATGTGCCTCTCAACCGATTGGTTGAGACCAGTCATGTGACAGCTCTCCGATTGGTCGAGAGGCTGAGTTAACCACGCCTCCATACCGACGTATAAATAGTCAGAATGCCCGGCGGTCGTCCATTTACTGTAGTCGACCGCAGGGCTAACTTCTAGCTTATTAAAGCCTAACTTTTGTACAGCAACTCGTCTCGCATTCGATTGATGGCTCATCAATTTAATAAACTAGATTTTTGAAGATGGAGTTCCGGATCAAGCCCGAATGCCTCCGCATCAGCCCGCAAACTCAGAACGCTTCAGAAATTTTTCAACATTGGCTGGCATGTCTCGAAGGATACCTGGAGTCTGCAACCAGCCCCCCCACCATGGCACAGAAGCTTCACATCCTCCACTCCAGCATGGGCACAGCAGTCTACGCGATGATCAAGGAAGAGAAAGATTACGATGCGGCCATGCTTAAGCTGAATGGACAGTTTCTTAAACCAGTCAACAGAGTATTCACCCGACAATCTGCTGGCCACCAGACAACAGCTTCCCGGTGAGTCATTAGACCAATTTTACCAGGCCCTCGCTGTCCTGGGGAGGAATTGCTCCTGCCTCCAGGTTTCAGGCCACGGAGCACATGGAACTGCTGATCAGAGATGCTTACGTGGCTGGGATGCAGTCCCCCGCTATCCGCCAGCGGATGCTGGAGAAAGACGACCTCAGCTTAACTGAGGCATGGACACTCTCCACCTCCCTGGAGGTCGCCGATTTAAATGCCCGCGCCTATGTCCCCAGCCGCGCTGCACCACCCTGGGCCTCCTGGCACTCTTCCCCACCGCCATCCGCCGTTCCCAACCTCCCTCAGGCCTGCGCCGCGGGACACCCCGACAAGTCCACGGGGCCCCGCTGCTATTTTTGTGGGTACGCGAAACACCTTCGCCCGCGCTGCCCAGCCCGCTCCGCCCTCTGTAAGAGCTGCGGGAAGAAGGGCCACTTCTCCTCGGTCTGCCAGGCCAAAACGGTCGCTGCTGTTCCGCGCAGCGACCGGGGATCCCCCCTCCAGGTCCTTGCTGGCCCCTCCAGTATGGCGAGCCGATCTCCCCCCCCCCCCCCCCCCACGGGCCCCTGCGCCCGGCCTGCGCGCCTCTCTCTCTCCTCCGGGCCCTTCCGGGCCCCTCCAGTACGCCGCGCCGATCTCTCCCGCCCCCAGGCCCCTGCGCCCGGCCTGCGCGCCTCTCTCTCTCCTCCGGGCCCTTCCGGACCCCTCCAGTGCACTGCACAACTCTCTCCTCACCACCCCCGAGCCCCTGCGCCTGGCCTGCACGCCTCTCTGCCCCCGCTCCCAGCCGCTCCGGTTGGCTCGCCAGCACCGCTAACTCCCCCCCCCTCAACCACGAGGGCCCCACGGGCAGCGCCATCTTGGGGCGCCGACTCCACGTGCGGGTCCTGGGCATCGCCATCGTGGGGCGCCGACCCCACGTGCGGATCCTGGGCGCCGCCATCTTGGGGCCCCGACTCCACGTGCGGGTCCTGGGCGCCGCCATCTTCGGGCCCCGACTCCACGTGCGGGTCCTGGGCGGCGCCATCTTGGGATCCAGACTCCTATGTGCGGATCCTGGGCACCACCTTCCGGGACTGGCACGCAAGGTTTTTCCAGCACCTACTCGGCCGACGACGACGACTATGGATCTTCTCCACGGCTCGCGGCCATTCAGCTCGACCAATCACGTCCACGCACGCTCGCCAAAACGACAACGCTGATCCACCTCAACGGCCATGAGACGGGCTGCCTGCTAGACTCCGGGAGCACGGAAAGCTTTGTTCACCCTACCACGGTAAGACGCTGCGCGCTCCCTGTCCATCCTGTAAAACACAAAATCGGGTTAGCCTCAGGTTCTCATTCCGTCCGCATCACCGGCTGCTGCATCGCGGACCTCACGGTCCAAGGGAAGGTTTTTAAAAATTATAAACTCCTTGTCCTCCCTGACCTTTGCGCACCAGCACTCCTAGAACTGGACTTCCAGTGCAACCAGCAGAGCTTGACCTTCCAATTCGGCGGCCCTATACCTCCCCTCACTGGCTGCAGCCTCGCCTCCCTCAAAGTGGACCCCCCCTCCTTGTTTGGTAATCTCACCCCCGATTGCAAACCCGTCGCGACACGGAGCAGACGGTACAGCGCCCAAGACCGGTCCTTCATCAGGTCCGAGGTCCAGAGGTTGCTGAAGGAAGGGGTCATCGAGGGCAGCAACAGTCCCTGGCGAGCCCAAGTGCTAGTGATCCGGACTGGGGAGAAAAACCGGATGGTCATCGACTATAGCCAGACCATCAACCGGTTTACGCAACTGGACGCGTATCCTCTCCCACGTATTTCCGCCATGGTAAACGATATCGCAAAATACAAAGTCTTCTCCACTGTGGACCTTAAGTCCGCTTACCACCAGCTCCCCCTACACGCGAGTGACCGCAAATACACCGCGTTTGAGGCAGATGGGCGCCTCTACCACTTCCTTAGGGTTCCATTTGGTGTCACAAATGGGGTCTCGGTCTTCCAACGGGAGATGGACCGAATGGTCGACAAGTAGGGATTACGGGCTACCTTCCCGTATCTTGATAATGTCACCATCTGCGGCCACGATCAGCAGGACCATGACGCCAACCTCCAGAAATTCCTCCAAACCGCAAAACTCCTTAACCTCACATACAATAAGGATAAGTGCGTGTTTAGCACCGACCGTGTAGCCATCCTCGACTACGTAGTGCGTAAAGGAGTGATAGGCCCTGACCCCGAATGCATGCGCCCCCTGATGGAACTCCCTCTCCCCAATACCCTCAAATGCCTAAAACGCTGCCTGGGTTTCTTTGCTTACTATGCCTAATGGGTTCCCAACTACGCTGGCAAGGCCCGTCCCCTCATTCAAACCACGACCTTCCCGCTGTCGACAGAGGCCTGCCAGGCTTTTAGCCGCATCAAAGCGGACATCGCAAAGGCCACGATGCGCGCCATCGACGAGTCCCTCCCCTTCCAGGTCAAGAGCGAAGCATCAGAAGTAGCTCTGCCGGCCACCCTGAACCAAGCGGGCAGACCTGTGGCCTTCTTCTCCAGAACCCTCCAGGCTTCCGAACTCCGCCACCCCTCTGTGGAAAAGGAAGCCCAGGCCATAGTCGAAGCGGTGCGACATTGGACGCACTATTGGCCGGCAGGAGGTTTACCCTCCTCACAGACCAATGGTCAGTAGCCTTAATTTTTGAGAATGCACAAAGGGGCAAGATTAAGAATGATAAGATGTTACGGTGGTGGATCGAGTTGTCCACGTACAACTATGAGATCTTGTATCGTCCTGGGAAGCTCAATGAGCCTCCTGATGCCCTGTCCCACGGTACCTGCGCCAGTGCGCAGATAGACCGCCTCCACTCCCTCCACGCGGACCTCTGCCATCCAGGGGTGACCTGTCTCTACCATTTCATTAAGGCCGGCAACCTGCATTTCTCCATCGCGGAAGTCAGGACAGTAGCCCGTGACTGCCACATCTGCGCAGAGTGCAAGCCGCACTTCTACCGCCCCGAGCGCACACATCTGATCAAAGCATCCCGCCCCTTCGAACATCTCAGCATTGACTTCAAGGGGCCCCTTCCCTCTAACAACCGCAACATTTACTTCCTGGCGTTAATCGATGAATACTCCCGCTTCCCCTTCGCCATTCCCTGCCCCGACATGACCACATCGACCGTCGTTAAGGCCCTCCTCTCCCTGTTCGGCTACCCCGCGTAACATACACAGCGATCGGGGGTCCTCATTTAACCCTCGGGGTAACGGACAGGTCGAGCGAGAGAATGGTACCATCTGGAAGACCATACTACTGGCCCTCCGGTCCAGAGATCTCCCTATTTCCCGATGGCAAGAGGTTATCCCCGATGCCCTACATTCTATCCGCTCACTCCTCTGTACCGCAACAAATCAGACACCTCATGAACGTCTTCTTGTCTTCCCCAGGAAGTCATCCTCCGGATCCCCTCTCCCGTCGTGGCTGGCCGCCCCCGGACCCATCTTGCTCCGGAAGCATGTGCGGGTACACAAGTCCGACCCGTTGGTGGAACAAGTCCAGTTACTCCATGCTAACCCGCAGTATGCGTACGTGGAGTACCCCGACGGTCGGCAGGACACGGTCTCCCTCCGGGACCTGGCACCCGCCGGCGTGCAGTCTTCCTCCCCTTCACCACAGACCACCCCCCCCCCCCGTTTCTTTCCCCCCAGCGCCCCACCCAGGCCACCCCTTCCCCATCCATGGCGTCTCCACAGCCAGCTCGGGTGACGGAGACTGTTCAAGGACCATCGCTTCCGGACTCCAGGACGTCAGCGGAACCACCACCATCGGCTGAACTGACGTCACCTACTCCACTGCGGCGGTCTGCCAGAACGTCACGGGCCACGAAAAGACTGATCAAATCGATTTAAATTACAACAGCTCCATGGACTTTATTGGGACTTTGTGTACTATTGTTAATTGTCTGGGCCAGTGGGAAGCCAAAAAAATGTAATAAAAGAAAAGAAGAGAAAAATGTTTTCTCTCTCCCTTCCCCGACTGCTACTCATGCCACCAGTTCTCTCCCCCCCCCCCCCCCCCCCCCCTGCCCCGGCTCTCATTGATACCCCCCCTCCCCCGGCTTCTTTCTCCGCAAGGGGTGAATGTGGTGGTATGATTTGCATAGCTGTCTGCCATTGGTGCAGAACACCAGCTTACCATTGGCCCTGGTCGGTCATGTGCCTCTCGACCAATTGGTTGAGACCAGTCATGTGACGGCTCTCCGATTGGTTGAGAGGCTGAGTTAACCACGCCTCCATACCGACGTATAAATAGTCAGAACGCCCGGCGGTCGTCCATTTACTGTAGTCGACCGCAGGGCTAACTTCTAGCTTATTAAAGCCTAACTTTTGTACAGCAACTCGTCTCGCGTTCGATTGATGGTCATCAAGAGTAGCACCAGAGTCCGCAGAATAGCTGTTATTCCCCACCAGTATCCCAGTGCCCACTCATCTGTGTATTTAATTCAACAATCTTTCTACAATGTTCAGATAGCTTGTAAAACCAGGTATTTCTGTCTGTGCATTGTTCAGAACTATTAAAGGTTTTGTTTTACCTGACATTTCTGAAGTATCAGGCTGTGATTTATTAACATTCTAAATCCACAACTGTTGTAAAACATATGCTATTCGTACCCTGTGCCAACCTGCCTGACGTATTCGTTGGGCATGCAAATTTGGTTTACTGTTTAAAGTTAATTAATAATTCCAACAGCTTCCCTGGTATTTAAAGAGGCAGAAAAGTGTTTGGCAAACTTTTGTTTGCCTGTTTACCCAAAACGTAACACACCAACATAAACTTTGCTGGATTGCATCATCATATCACTTGCACATAACATCAACATATTGAAACAACACAGAACTCATCTGGTTGTGAAAAATATCTCTCCCTGGATAACAAAAGAATTCAACAAAAACCTGTTGCTGAAAACAGTATCGCTTTAATTCAAAAAAAGCCTCTGCACTTCGTCAAGCTTTAAATCAAAACTTTGTTTTAAGTTGGTGGCCGATGTTAACTTTGAGTTGACATTTTAAAGAGTTGGAATGTTTTGCTTCTGTTTCCGTGCGTGACAATGTACAGGACATGCTCTTCTCTGTCTTAGATCTCTAGGATGTGGCTTTCATTTTTGTTACTATGGTTTCACTGGCTCGTTTTACAACCATTGTCATGGTAACATTATCTTAGATACTGTGCTGACTTTTAAAAAATGTATTCCTGCAATCAGAATTTTAAATGTGCTACTGTTCATGGTTTAAAAAAACATTAATTTATAACTAATGTTATTAACCCTTTGTGAACCATCAATAGAAAACAACAGGATTTTTTCATTTATCCTTCTCAATTTCACATTCCACTTTCTTGAAAACTGCTTGGCAATTCAGCACAAAATGAGTCAAAATAAAGTACAACAACAATGATATGTTAACAATGAAGGCAATTCCAGGAGTTCTTGACAGATATATTTTGTTTTAAACATTACAACTTAATTATTACTTATTCATGGTAGTAAATGCAGTTGGTAAGGTTCGGCCGTGAGATGTAAGAACATAGAACATACAGGGCAGAACATAGAACATAGAACATTACAGCGCAGTACAGGCCCTTCAGCCCTCGATGTTGCGCCGACCTGTGAAACCACTCTAAAGCCTATCTACACTATTCCCTTATCGTCCATATAAATCCAATGACCGTTTGGATGCCCGTAGTGTTGGTGAGTCCACTACTGTTGCAGGCAGGGCATTCCACGCCCTTACTATCTGGGTAAAGAACCTACCTCTGACATCTGTCCTATATCTATCTCCCCTCAATTTAAAGCTATGTCCCCTCGTGCTAGACATCACCATCCGAGGAAAAAGGCTCTCACTGTCCACCCTATCTAATCCTCTGATCATCTTGTATGCCTCAATTAAGTCACTGCTTAACCTTTTTCTCTCTAACGAAAACAGCCTCAAGTCCCTCAGCCTTCCCTCATAAGATCTTCCCTCCATAACAGGCAACATTCTGGTAAATCTCCTCTGCACCCTTTCCAATGCTTCCACATCCTTCCTATAATGCGGCGACCAGAATTGCACGCAATACTCCAAATGCGGCTGCACCAGAGCTTTGTACAGCTGCAACGTGACCTCATGGCTCCAAAACTCAATCCCTCTACCAATAAAAGCTAACACACGTATGCCTTCTTAACAACCCTCTCAACCTGGGTGGCAACTTTCAGGGATCTATGTACATGGACACCGAGATCTTTCTGCTCATCCACACTACCAAGAATCTTACCATTAGCCCAGTACTCTGGGCGGAATTCTCCGCTGCCACGAAAAATCGGGAAGGCAGTCATGAACTCGGCCGGGTTTCACGACGGCCTCGGAGGCCGCTCCTCTCATCTTATTCACCCCCACCCGGGGGGGCTAGGAGCAGCGCTCCGTAATTCTCGGCCGCCAGGCCTTGACGCTTGCGTCAAGGCGGCGCGCCGAGAATGACGCGACGGCGGCGCCTAAGTGACATCAGCCGCGCATGCGCAGGTTGACCGGCTCCAACCTGCGCATGCACGGCTGACAGCTCAAACCCGCGCATGCGCGGTTGCCGTCTTCCCCTCCGCTGCCCTGCAAGACGTGGCGGCTTGATCTTGCGGGGCGGCGGAGGGGAAAGAGTGCGTCGCTTTGAGACGCCGGCCCGACGATCGGTGGGCACCGATCGCGGGCCAGTCACCTCCTGAGCACGGCCGTGGTGATCACTCCCCTCTCCACCCCCCAGAAGCTTCAAACGAGCATTTGGCCCATGTTCACGACGGCAGCGACCAGGTGTGGTTGCCGCCGTCGTGAACTGGTCACGAACGGCAGGCTGTTCGGCCCATCCGGGCCGGAGAATCGCCGGTCGCCGTGAAAAATGGCGAGCGCCGATTCTTCCGAGCGGGGGTTGGGAGAATCGCGGGTGGCGCCAGGGGGCGTGTCATGAGTCACCCAGCCCTCCCGTGATTCTCCCACCCAGCGTGGGGAGTGGAGAATCGCGCCCTGTCTTCCTGTATTCCTTCCAAAATTAATCACCTCACACTTTTCTGCATTGAACTCCATTTGCCACCTCCCAGCCCAGTGCTGCAGCTTATCTATGTCCCTCTGTAACTTGTAGCATCCTTCCGCACTGTCCAGAACTCCACCGACTTTAGTGTCATCTGCAAATTTACTCACCCATGCTTCTACGCCTTCCTCCAGGTCATTTATAAAAATAACAAATAGCAGTGACCCCAAAACAGATCCTTGTGGTACACCACTAGTAACTGGACTCCAGTCTGAACATTTCCCATCAACCACCACCCTTTGTCTTCTTCCAGCTAGCCAATTTCTGATCCAAACTGCTAAATCACCCTGAATCCCATGCCTCCATATTTTCTGCAATAGCCTACCGTGGGGAACCTTATCAAACGCTTTACTGAAATCCATATACACCACATCAACTGCTTTACACTCATCCATCTGTTTGGTCACCTTCTCAAAGAACTCAATAAGGTTTGTGAGGCACGATCTACCTTTCACAAAACCGTGTTGACAATTTCTAATCAAATTATTCCTTTCCAGATGATTATACATCCTATCTCTTATAAACCTTTCCAAGACTGCCCACAACAGAAGTAAGACTCACTGGTCTATAGTTACCGGGGTTGTCTCTACTCCCGTTCTTGAACAAGGGGACAACATTTGCTATCTTCCAGTCTTCTGGCATTATTCCTGTAGTCAAAGATGACTTAAAGATCAAAGCCAAAGGCTCAGCAATCTCCTCCCTAGCTTCCCAGAGAATCCTAGGATAAATCCCATCCAGCCCAGGGGACATCAATTTTCACACTTTCCAGAATTGCTAACACTTCCTCCTTATGAACCTCAAGCCCTTCTAGTCTAGTAGCCTGAATCTCAGTATTCTCCTCGACAACATTGTCTTTTTCCTGAGTGAATACTGACGAAAAATATTCATTTAGCACCTCTCCTATCTCCTCGGACTCCACGCACAACTTCCCACTACTGTCCTTGACTGGCCCTACCCTTACCCTAGTCATTCTTTTATTCCTAACATATCTATAGAAAGCTTTAGGGTTATCCTTGATCCTACCTGCCAAAGACTTCTCATGTCCCCTCCTGGCTCTTCTTAGCTCTAGGAAGGAGGCCATTCAGCCCATCGAGTCTGTACCGACCCACTTTCCATCCTATCCCCGTAACCCAATAACCCCTATTAACCTTTTTTGGTCACTAAGGGCAATTTATCATGTCCAATCCACCTAACCTGCACGTCTTTGGACTGTGGGAGGAAACCGGAGCACCTGGAGGAAACCCACGCAAACATGGGAAGAATGTGCAGACTCCGCACAGACTGACCCAGCATGGAATCGAACCTGGCGCTGTGAAGCCACTGTGCTAGCTACTTGTGCTGCCCGTGCTAAGGTGGGAACTGAATCGGGTTCCGATGGCATCATTATTTGGGAGGTTCATTGTAGTACACACGGTTGAGTATTTCCAATTGGCTAAAGTTGGTGAGAGATGGGCAGCAGTTATGCTACATTAAGGCAACTGGCACCTTTTAAGGGAGAGGTGCACTTTGGCTTTATTACATTTGATTTACTGCTACAAAGAAGAGATGATAGTCAGAACGAATGCTACAAGTGAACTACTATTTTCTGACACTGCTGTGGCAGTCCTTGTGGTGGAGGTGATCAGGAGAGAGGAGTTAAATTTACCACCCGGCAGGAAGAGGATTTCAAACCAAATAGCCTGGCACAATGGGCTGAAGTGCTAGAGCAGCACAAAGCAAGGAGCATAGCATCCAGGACCTGGCTGCAATGTTGAAAAAGTTCAATAATCTGACCAGAGCAACAAAGATATGCTCCTACTCGCATCTCTCTTAGTCTCTTCATGGCAGTGCACCACCTGTAGCACCAGCAGTCAAGTCTTCCAACCTTGTTTCTCATCAGTCCTCCAAGCACAGCAGCTCACTTTACTTAACCTCCTTCCATGGCTACTTGCACACACTGAACTTACGTCTGTTCTCAGAATTACTCCCCTCACTTCCCCACATCTGTGGCATCTGTTATGACAATTCACACTATTCAAACTCAACATATATCTTCTCAATATTTAAGCAGGCCATCTTCTGTCAAGGAGAAGGGCCATAATGCCAGGGAGATGGTGAGGATGAGATGGTGATGTTGGGGGGGGTGGGGCGGGTTGAGGTGATAGTTGCATCATCTCTACAACTACTGTCCTTAATGGAAGTGGACAGAAAGCAGGTCAGGAACATCACAACTGGTGAGGTTGGATATCTCACTAAAGCTCCACCCTCACATGCCCTATATCACCATGTGGTGTTGCTTTAAACTTCCATTCATTTGTCTCTGCTCATTCTTGGCACAACATGCTGAGCTTTATTATAGAATCATAGTATCACTACAGTGCAGAAAGAGGCCATTCAGCCCATCAAGTCTCCACCAACCCTCTGAAATAACACACAATCCTATCCCTGTTACCCACTAACCCCACCTAAATTAACCGTTTGGACACTATGGGGCAATTTAGCATTGCCAATCCATTTAACGTGCACATTTTTGGACTGTAGGAGGAAGCTGGAGCATCCGGTGGAAACTCACGGAGAAAAGGGGAGAACGTGCAAACTCCACACAGACAGTCACCCAAGGCCGGAATTGAACCCAGGTTTCTGTTGCTGTGAGGCGGCAGTGCTAACCACTGTTCCACCATCCTGCCCTTGTACCGCTTTTTCCTTTTTCAAACCATCACAGGTCATGACCCAGTTGGAGACGTGAAAGAAAAAAAAGCTCTCCTGAGCACTTAACCTGACCTTATTCTTACAGGCACCAGCCCGCTTTGCATCGGACTATCTGTCAAGGTGCCTGCATGCAATGTCAGGGTTTATGAATTCGTCAACCTCCAACATGTGTGTAATCATTGTGTAGGGCATGGGAACAATTTAGTCAACTAAAAATTGTGTTCTATACTAAACTAAAAAGTATGTTTACTACAGAAGGGGCTTCAATTACAGAAATTCAGACAGTTGTCATTCTAGCTTTGGATCCTAGTGTCTCTGATTTTAAATGTACAAAGGAAAGGCTATGGGATTCCAAATCATCACAATGGTCCGACACTTTGTTATTGTGCACAGCAGTGAGAGTACTGAGGCATAGCCCTAGACTATTGACAATGGCCCTACCAGCTGCCAAGTACTGCTTTCTGTAGCTGAACCCCTCAAGGCTAGAGTTCCACAAGATGAGCTTTTAACTATATATCCACGCTGTCACTAAAATCGCCTATTTCCACCTCCATGATATTGCCTAACTTTGAAATAGCTCAGTTTACATGCTGCTGAAACTGTCATTAATGTCTTTGCTACCTTCAAACATGACTATGCTTATATATTCCTAACTGGCCACCCACATTCTACAATCTTTAAATACGAGATCATCTATAATTCTGCTCCCCATGTCTTGATTGAGAACTAATGGCTTTCACCCTTCACCAATGTATTGACTGATCTACGCAGCCTGTTAGATAAGCAATGCTTAGATTTAAACATTCTTATCCTTGTTTTCAAATACTTCCATGGCCTGACTCCTTCCTATCGCTATAATCTCCTCCAGTCTGACAATTCTCCAACTTATTTGCGCTCCTCTGATTCTGACCTATTGAATAGAACTCCAGTTTTAACTTCTTCTGTCAGTCTTCCTTGACCATCTGCTGCCTTACAATCTGAACAGATAGCAGGTTTGATAGCATTTGCTCTTTCCTGGTATTCTCTACAACTTCCTTTTTTTCTGGGCAAAAAGCACTTGACTGCCTTTGATGTGGTCCAAGAGCAGTCAATCATAACTAGATGTTTATAAACATTGTGGTTAGTTTCACAACAGACTACTTCAAATCCACTCAGTCCTGACAAGAAATGCGATTAAACAATCCAGACAGCTGGATGTGTGCAAGCTGTCAGTCACAACCTAGTAAAATCAATTTCACATTAATATGAATGAAAGCCTTTCAGATCAAAGATCTGAGGGGGTTTAAACCCTTTCTAGGAATTTACAGGTGTTGTCTTCTCTGCCTGAGCCAGCAGGTGTATTGCACAGGTTAGTTTCTGAGCAGTGATTTTTTTTTTCACCACGGCTGTCTGGACTGCTATCTTGCTTCCAGGCAGAGTCTCATTGGTGGTGGGCTTCCAGGCAGTGGTCTCTCTTAAGGGGACGGGGGGGGGGGGGGGGCTCTTGTAGCTGTCTCTCTTATGGGGGGGTCTCTGGTGGGGGGTGGTAATGGGTTCTGGTGGGGGAGTGGGCAGGATTTGTAATATGGGGGGGTAGCCCTCCGATGGACTTTGGGGCAACTGCCTAAAAGAATTATCCCCTTGGCTCACCATAAGGTCCATCATGCCAGAGCCATATTGGAAAAAACCTGCACTGATTCTCACCCACGGGAATTCCAGCCCAGAGAACCGCAGATTCCTGCAGGCTTGTAGAATCTGATGCCCAGCCCATTTGCATCCTCCTGCTGGCGTAGGGTGCTATCCTCGATGCCACAAGCAGCAGGGTACTGGCGCCGATCCCATGTTTTGGCCGACGGTGGATTCTCCGCCACATCGGGAACTCTACTATTGGCAGAGGGTGGTATGAGAATATAGCCATTTGTTCTCCCGCCAGATCTGAATCACTCCTGATTTGAGCTGGTGCTAGGAGCAGCACCCAGGAGCAATTCCCTCTCCCTTTCCATAAAGATTTATGTATGGCGGGGAGCTTGAAGAGTTACGTTCTGAATCCCACTATGAGGTAGCCACTTTGAGCAAGCGGCCCGATACTGAGGTCCAGCGACTGGCCCCCCTCACCCCTGCAACGCAAATCCTGCCCCCCGACAAAAAGGGCACCCGCCTGCTCTACCCACAGCATGCATGTATGAAGGTGACCAACGCCCCCGCACTGACCCCCCTACCAGATCCCCGAGCAGAGACACCCACACAGACCCCTCCCATTAGACCCCCCCCTCCCCCATTAGATCCCTGACCACATCAAAAGCAGTTAAGTGTTTTCTGCTGAGGAAATGAAAGCATTTATCTCCTCGATGTTTATAAACATTGTGGTTAGCGTTATAGCAAGGTACTTGAGATGCATTCAAGCATATGGGAAATAAACAATCCAGATACCTGGCTGTCTGGAACCTATTATCCCAGCAATTACAGTCTACTAAAAGCCATTTGTCTTTGGAAGTGAATAGAAGAGAAAGGATCTGGGGGTTTGAAGCCTTGTGATGTGGCTTTGGCTTTCTATGAGGTAACTACTGCTGCTTTTTACACCTCTGTCTGAGGCAGCAGGTGTAAGGAACAGATAAGTGACAAAGCAGTGATTTTTCACTGTTTCTGCCTGGACTGCTCTTTAGGTGACTGATGGGATGGAGGGTCTGTGATGGGGGTGGGGGGAGAACTCTGAAACTGAGCTGTGTCTCTTTAACTTCAGCTCACTAATATAGCACTCAAATAACATTTAAACAGGTTGCGGGAACTTTGATTTTGTGCAATACGTGTGCTAAATGAAAAATATCAAATCAGCAGCTCACTTTACATCTCACAATTTTCATTTCTATTGGCTTGAGTGAAGTAAAAATGGAGAGAGATATTAAATACATCAATATTAAATTTATATTTAGAAATACACAAATATATCCAATTCATTTTGATTGTATATATATATGCAGTAGGATTCAAAAGATGTTACTCAGCCCTGTTGTAACATAAAATAAAGACTTTAATTACTGGCAAAGAAATCCTTAGCATGAGCATTTCCTTTCAAATAAACTAAATTTAGAATCTCTCTTGGGTTGGCATGGTGATGCAGTCTGTGGGAGTGTCTGTGTCATGGAGTAAAAAGGCTATTGAATCTGTGATCCTCCACATGCTGAAGAACTTGAAGGAAGGATCACTTCTACCCACTTCTTGCTGTCTGCCTTTACTAGCAGGGTTAGAACAGATCATGCACTCTGGCAGCCACAAGCACGAAGGAAAGGAGGCTTCAGAATTGATTTCAAAATAACTCAATATGTTAGCAAGGCATCTAACTTGAACATATCTTTTGATTTATTTTTTCAAACAATGCTCCCTACCACTTACTGCAGGTACTTTAGTGTTTGTCAAATTTTACACATGTGCAACTGATTAGAATAACTTATATCTTAAGTTCCTGGCTTCTTTGAAAGCTCATAGCGTAATTGCTGGTTCTCATTTGTTGTTGGTTTTGTGTTCCACACTGTTGTAAAACATGGACTAAAGTGTCCATTGTTTAATTGGTACATTTGCCACAAATGCTTTCCAATATAAGCAGTAATAACTGCACGACATTGCCTATACAGAGGATTACAGGGATCATTGGTGCTTTAAATCCATCTCTTTTATTCTAAAAGACCAGTTTATATTTATTAGTAGGAATCCAGTACTGCAAGCTGGGCAGTGTAAAATTTGTACAGTTTCAACTGCTCAACTACTCATGATGTTTACATTATCAGTCAAAATAAATGGCTGAAAGCATCACTTGTTTCTGAATGTTAACAGAACAGCACATATTTAGTGTGACAAAGGAAAATAGGAAATGTGTTACTGCCTTGGTAAATCCAAATGGCATATTAAATTATCTGAAATAGCTAGCACACTAAATACATTATAAGTACCAGTTTTGTCATTGTCTTCTGTGATACTTGAAATTAGTCAGCATTGAAGTGTTGGCTAGTGTAGACTTGAGAGGTGAACAGACATTTCCAACACATGAAGGTTCAACTCAATTTTATTAACTATTTCTAACTAACTAACACACGATAACTGTGGGTCTAAATGATGCTAACTTAAACTAGAGACCTAAGCCGTGTCCGAACCAGTTGATTCTCTCAGCACGTGTTGGAAGTCTGTGCGGGGCTGGATGAGTTCTTATTACACTGAGAGGCAGCACCCAGAATGAGCGGGAACCGTGGTGCCCTCTGCTTTTATAGTGTGTGTATTCTAACTGGTGATTGGCTGCGGTGTTTGTACATGTTGATTGGTCCCTGTGTGTGTCCATCAGTATGTGTCTGCACCATGATATACTGGTGTATATTATGACATCCCCCTTTTATTAAAAAAATGTTGACATAGGCATGTGATAATAAATAGTGTGGGTGTGTGGAGAATGTACCTAGCTAGGTGTGAGGCGCGAAGACATATGTACAAAGCTATATGCAGGGAACAAGACTATTTACAGAGGAAGGTGCCTGGTGCAGATGACTACTATGAACTGGAACAACCAACGAATCTATTTACAAATCACTGGATAGCGAATGCAACAATAAAGGATATAGGAAAAAAAGAACATTTCAGAGAGTCCACATGTGTACAGAGTTCCTAAGTTCAGTCTCTGAGGTGGGCGACGAACTCTGATTGACCGCCTCAAGGGTGTGGCTGGCGTCTCATCGCCCGTGACGCATACGCAACGGGGGCCCATGAAGAGGCCTCGTCTCGTTGCAGGAGCACGGCACAAATCCCCGACTGACTGGCATCAGTAGAGGTGTTGGTCTCTTTGTTTGGTTCGAAAAAGGCCAACACTGGGGCCATGGAAAGCTTGGCCTTCAGCTCCTGCCATTCACGCTCGTGAGCAGGGAGCCATCGGAAATCTGTGGTTTTGCGAATCAGGTCTCTGAGGGCTGTGGTATGTGAGGCAAGATTCGGGATGACCTTCCCAAAGAAATTCACCATACCCAGGAACCGGAGGACCGCTTTCTTGTCCTCGGGCGTCTTCATGGACGTGATTGCTGCAATCTTGTCCTCGTCCGGACGCAGCCCCTGGTGGGAGATGTGATCCCCCAGAAACTTGATACTCGACTGGCCGAAGGAGCATTTGGCCCTATTGAGGTAGAGGCCGTGTTCGTGGATGCGCCTGAAAAATCGCTGAAGGCGGGCAATGTGTTCCTGTGGGGTGGTTGACCAGATAATAATGTCGTCGACATATACCCAGACCCATCGATCCCCTCCATCAGCTGCTCCATGATCCAGTGGAAAACTTTGGACGCAGAGATGATGCCTAATGGCATCCGGGTGTAGCAGAACCTGACAAAGGGTGTGTTGAACGTACACAGCTTCCTGCTTGACTCATCTAGTTGGATCTACCAGAAACCCTTCGAGGCTTCCAGTTTTGAGAATAGTTTGGCGTGGGCCATCTCGGACGTGAGCTCCTCATGTTTTGGAATCGGTTAGTGCTCCCGCATGATATTCTGATTCAGATCTTTAGGATCAATACAGATCCGCAGCTCGCCGGACGTCTTCTTGACGCAGACCATGGAGCTTACCCAGTCTGTGGGTTCTGTGGCCCTAGAAATGACTCCTTGGTCCTGGAGGTCCTGGAGCAGTTGCTTGAGGCAGTCCCTGAGGGGCGCTGGGACTCTGCGAGGTGCGTGAACAACAGGTGTGGCGTTGGGCTTGAGTAAGATTTTATACGTGTACGTGAGTGTGCCCATGCCTTCGAAAACATCATGGTATTGCTGGATGATGGGGTCAAGTTGAGCCCTGAAGTCTGTGTCAGAGGATGGAGACACATCGCTTGAAGAGAGAGAGTGTACTCTCTGCATTAAGTGGAGCAGCTTGCATGCCTGCGCACCAAGCAAGGAGGCTTTTGAGGCAGCAACAATCTCGAATGGGAGAATGACTGCGTGAGCACGATGTGTCACCTCAAGGCAGCAGGAGCCACTGGCGGCGATGGCATTGCCATTGTAGTCCAGCAATTTACAGGCAGATGGCATGACAGCAGGCTGTACGCAGAGCTTGCGAAAATCAGACAATGCGATGAGATTGGCAGAAGCGCCAGTGTCCAGGCGGAACCTGGCAGGGGACCGGTTGACCGTAAGGGTGGCATACCACTCATCATCCTGGCTGACGCCGTTAACGTGGACGGGTTCAGTGCCACGCTTGGAGGACATCCTGTTCGTAATAATGACGCCGATTTGGAACGGGACCTGTGGGTCATTGCAGGCACAGTCGGAATCAAGTTGTAGAGTAGGTTCATTGATGGCAGGCTGGATAGCCCTGACGTCTCTGTGGGGCTGGGTGGACCTTCAAAAAACAGCAGGCAGGGAAGATCTGCACATTGCAGCGTAGTGGCCTCGTTTGCCACACTGCAGGCAGAGTCCGGACTTCGCGGGACATTGCCACTTTAAGTGGGCGGAGCTGCAGTTGCCGCAAGCCGGAGCATCGGGACGTTCATCGCGCCACCGCCTCGCACGAAATGGCCGCCATCATTCAGGTCCAGAGCCTGAAGAGATTTGATCATTTGGACCCCTTCTGTCTCGTAAGGAGCTTGCCGCGCCGTTTCAGCAGCCTGGATGCAGGAGTAGTGCGTGGAGGCATGTTCATGAAGTGCACAGGTCTCAATGGCCATGGAGAGAGTGAGCTGCTTTACTTTCAGTAGCTGCTGGCGCAGGGGCTCAGATTGAACACCAAAAACAATCTGGTCACGGAGCATGGAGTCAGAGGTGGACCCGTAGTTGCAGGACTGGAAAGGCTTGTCCTTACCCTGAATTCATTGCTGAAACATGTATCTCTCGAAGCTCTCGTTGACCTTGACCGCGCAATGGCTGTCGAACTGCAGAATTATGGTCTTGAATTTCGATTTGTCCTCCCCCTCATCGAAGGTGAGCGAGTTGTAAATGTGCAGAGCGTGGCCACCGGCTGTGAAGAGGAAGAGAGCAATCCTCCGTGCGTCCAAGGTAGCTTCCAGGTCCCTGGCTTCGAGGTACAGCTGGAAGCGCTGTTTGAAAAGTTTCCAGTTCGAGCCCAGATTCCATGCAATGCGGAGAGGCGGCGACGGGCAAACAGAGTACATTCTGTAGGATGGCTGGAGACTGGTGGAAGGCAGATCACTGAAGGGTAGGTCTCAGAAGTGCGAGCACCCCTCAACTCCTGGTAAAATGAAGTGTTGGCTAGTGCAGACTTGAGAGATGAACAGACACTTCCAACACTGATGAAGGTTCAACTCAATTTTATTAACTATTTCTAACTAACTAACACACGATGACTGTGGGTCTAAATGACGCTAACTTAAACTAGAGACCTAAGCCTTGTCCGAACCAGTTGATTCTCTCAGCACGTGGTGTGAGTCTGTGCTGGGCTGGATGAGTTCTTGTTACACTGAGAGGCAGCACCCAAAATGAGTGGGAACCGTGGTGCCCTCTGCCTTTATAGTGTGTGTATTCTAACTGGTGATTGGCTGCGGTGTTTGTACATGTTGATTGGTCCGTGTGTGTGTCCATCAGTGTGTGTCTGCACATTATATACTGGTGTATATTATGACAAGCATTATTTACCAGAAAAAGGCAACTGCCAGATATCAGCGTGATACAATTGGAAGAGACCGACTCCACCTTGTGTAATAGCAAGTTATATAGCACTACTAACATAGAAAAAAATAGGACCTACTTTATAAATTGGGAACAAAATAATAGAATTTCAAGCAGTAGGGTCAAAGGGGTTTGAAGATTTTATTACGATCCCGGTCCAGACCGCAACAGTTGCTAGGATACCGGACAGAAACACCAATATTTAATTTAATTTGTAAGACTGTGAGGAAAGGATACTCCACTGCTGGAGTGATTCCACGCACAGATAAGGATATGGTATATTAAAACGAACTTTATTACTGACACAGGATTAAAATAACTTTAACATCATACGAGAAAATAGCTTACAATTATCCATTAAACAACGCTTAACAATAACAATGAAACACTAACTCCTATTGTTTATCTCCACTCAAGCAAAAGGGTCATAATCCACTTTTAAATACAGTTAGCCAACCTAGGAATACTTGCTGTAAAGAGATGTCTTGGATAAACCGTTTTGAGAGAGAGATTCTTCAAGAACCAACTTGTAGATTCTTGCATGTGTCAAACTACTGTTTAACTTCCCAGCATTTGGCACAAAGCTTCTCGCCTGTTGACATTCCAATCGATACTGCATTTTTCCAGAAATTGAAACTCAACACCTGATTGCTTCAGCCCCTGCCTCCTCCTACATCATCTTACTAACTTTAAACAAAATGGGCTGGATTCTCCGTCAGGGGGATCTTCTGCTTCGCCGGCAGTGGACTCACGCTAAAGAATGAAATGAAATGAAAATCGCTTATTGTCACGAGTAGGCTTCAATGAAGTTACTGCGAAAAGCCCCTAGTCGCCACATTCCGGCGCCTCTCCGGGGAGGCTGGTACGGGAATTGAACCGTGCTGCTGGCCTGCTTTAAAAGCCAGCGATTTAACTGAGTGAGCTAAACCAGCCCTAAACCAGAATGTACTAACGGAAGGAAATAAGAATGGAGAAAGTTGTAGATCTAGGGAAGGTTGAAGTGATTTCACAAAAACAAATTAATTCAATGGGATAGACATTGTAAAATGGATGATAGCAAATTGGTAGCCTTTCTTATCTAAAGTAATTATGAATTAGTGGGATATGTAAATGTTTCATTTTCTTCACATGTTGTCCCACCCTCCTTTTAATATGCCACCATCACTCTCTCCTCAAAAACTAATCCTTGACCCACCACCTTTGTAAACTACAACAAACAACAACATCTCCAACCTCCCCTTCCTCTTCAAAGTCCTTGAATGTGTTGTTGCTTCACAAATCCTTCACAATCTTTCCCAGAACTCCATCTTTTAATCGCACCTTTCTGGTTTCTGTCCCTGCAAAAAGTACCAAAACATATTTTATCAAAGTATCAAATAACATCCAATGTTTCCCTCCCATCTTTCTATGGCAGGTGATACATCTCCAGAAGGATTGAGGATGTGCACCCTCGGAAAATTGAGTACTTTAATATTACAAATTGAGCATTTTGGTTAATTTCTTAGTCACATTTATACCTCACTGATGTGTAAAAAGAGCCATGGGACATAAAGTTTGGATTTGCTTTTGCAACCCGCAGTTTCAGCTTTCACAAAAGCCGCTGCCTTCACAGAAGCACACTCCCCTTTTCATTCACTAGGCAGAATTTAATGTCAGCAGCATCAGTCTTGGTGGTGGACCTGGAAGTGGGCAGCATCGTTATTTGGGGCAGAAGCAGCTTGCTAAATGTGGTCATGTGGCCGCCAGCCAATTAACAAGGTAGAAACATGGGATCAAATGAATAAAGTGTTAGGGGTGGATAGGAAAGCATTGATCCTAGCATCAGGTGGTGGGAGCACATATTCTGCAACATTTTTAAATGGCAACTGGACCTCTCTGCAGTTCTGCTTCATTGTGCCTGCCGCTTCAGGGGCCAACCTTTTAGCATAAACTGACATCCTTTATCAAGACATAGACCCCTCAGCTCCAAGACATAGATTCATCACCCTCCAGACCACCAGTCTTCATCTCCAGTCTTCGCAGTGTCAGAGCTGAGCAGGGACTGTCAGTCATGGAATGTCGCAGCAGGCAGACAAAGGGCGGCTGCACCTTTCAATAATGCCATCTGCAGGTTATCCTCCAGGTTGTCCAGGAATGGTGGGAGATGCTGCTCCCCAATCACGGAAGAGAGCCCTCTGCCTGACCAAGAAGGCCTGGACGGAGATAGCAGAAGAGGGTAGCAGCCATGAGGTCCAGTATAGGGATGCCAATCATCCAGGATTGGCCTAGAGTTTCCAGGACCTAAAGATCAATTTCCAGGACACTTGTAGTGGTATGATTTGCATAGCTGTCTGCCATTGGTGCAGAACACCGGCTTACCATTGGCCCTGGTCGGTCATGTGCCTCTCGACCGATTGGTTCAGACCAGTCATGTGACGGCTCTCCGATTGGTCGAGAGGCTGAGTTAACCACGCCTCCATACCGACGTATAAATAGTCAGAACGCCCGGCGGTCGTCCATTTATTGTAGTCGACCGCAGGGCTAAGTTCTAGCTTATTAAAGCCTAACTTTTGTACAGCAACTCTTCTCACGTGCAATTGATGGCTCATCAACACTGCTGTGTGCAATCCTGGAGAACAATCATGAGAGCTTTAAATAATAGATATTTTTTGTTATTTTTCCTTGAATATTTCTCTTTACCAGATATTAAAATGGGGAGGGAAAGGCTGCTCAGCTGACAGTCAGTCATTATTCAATTGGGTAATGAATCTTTTTATTTTCCAATTGACCCAGGAAGGCAGCCTTTTTTCCCATTTTCAATATTTTTATATCTGGTAAAAAGAGACTTTTAAAGCAAGTTACCAAACAATTATTTTATTTCTGTCCCTAAGATTTTGCTTCAGGCTAGACGTCAGCAGTGCCTTGAAGATTGATCTTTAATTCTGAATACTCCAGGCCAATCCTAGAGGGTTGGCAAACCTGGCTGCTGCCCTTGGAGGGGATGTCTAATTACCCTGAGCTGCTCCACTGAGCTGCCCCTCATCTTGTCCATTTTGTTGGCTTCCTCTTCCCTGCCCATTCCAATAAAAGCTCCACAATGGCTAAACTTTTCCCGCAGAGTCTAAGGCCTTGCCTGGGCACTGCCACCTTTGAATGATCAGGGATCTGACTGCCTCAGATCCCCATGCATTGCATGTTTAATTCAGAAGGTAGATTTAATTCCAGTCAGAGGTATATAAATATGGCATAGTTACCTTTTCAACAAGCTCCACTGTTTTCCGCCGCTTCTGTGCAACATCAACATCTTGCTGCATCCCCAACCCACATAATTCTCCCCGTATCTCTTCCGCGTGCTCCAGTTTCCTCTCACAAGTCCTGAAAGACGTGCTTTGGACATTCTGAATTCTCCCTCTGTGTACGCGAACAGGCGCCAGAGTGTGGCAACTAGGGGATTTTCACAGTAACTTCATTGCAGTGTTAAGCCTCCTTGTGACACTAATAAAGATTATTATTAATTCATCCCAAGTCTTCACATCAGCGGTGAAATTCTCCGACCCCGGGGGGGGGGGGGTGCCCGCCGAACGGGCCTGTGCCGTGGGGGCACTCTTTTTCTTCCGCCTCCGCCACGGCCTCCACCATGGCGGAGGCGGAAGAGAATCCCCCAGCGCGCATGCGCCAGTGGTGAAGTCAGCGGCAGCTGATGCACCGGCCCATGCGCGAACCGGCGAAGGCCTTTCGGCCAGCGACGGGCAGCGGGCGTCAAAGGCTGCTGCCGCCGGTTTTGGCGCCAGTCGGCGAGGCGCCAACCACTCCAGCACGGGCCTAGCCCCCAAAGGGGCACCACGTTTATTTGTATGGCAATTATCTCCTGCTGTATATTTCAGACCCGATCAGGAGCTTTGATAGGATCATGGGAATTTTGGGAGGGGTTGGTCCCTTTGGGGTTTAAGCTCAGCATGGGGAAAAGTGAGATATTCCCAACTAATGCCCAAGGACAGGGGAGGAGTTCTGGGGGGGGGTCTGCCACTTTCGGTTGGTAGGTGCGAGTTTTTGTTACCTTGGGATACAAGTGGCACATAGTCGGATCCAGCTACATAAGTTGCATTTGGCGCGATTGGTGGAGGGAATGAAGGCGGACTTTAAGAGGTGGGAAGTGCTGCCATTGTCGTTGGCTGGGCAGGCCCAGACAGTAAAGATGATGGTAGTGGCGTAGATTTTGTTTGTGTTTCAGGACTTCCCGATCTTTGTGCCCAGGTCCTTTTTTAGGAAGATTAATGGTATGATCGTGAGGCTCGTATGGGGGGGGGGGGGGGGTAAAGCTCTACGGGCTAGGAGGCTGTTCTTGGGGAGGGATCAACAGGGAGGGGGAGGGTGTGGTTAGGGTTGCCGAACTTGGAGAACTATTATTACTAGCAAACATTGCAATGGTTAGAAAATGGGCGTTGGAGGAGCGGTTGGTGTGGGGGTGGATGGAGGCAGCCGCCTGTAAAGGGACCAGTTTGAGGGCATTATTGCTGGCACCCCTTCTATTCTCGCCAGCCAGTGGTGATATCAGCGTTGAGGGTGTGGAACCAGTGCCGGCAGCATTTTAGAATGGAAGGCATGTCACACTGGGCGCCAATTTGTGACAATCATAGGTTTGCTCCAGTGGGTTTGGCTGCGAGATTCCGAGGTGGTTGCAGGTGGGGATAGAATACTTTAGGGATTAAGTTTGTTGAAGGGAAGTTCGCAGAGCCGGAGGGGACATATTAGTTGCGAAGGGGAATGGGTTCAGGTATCTGCAGATTAGACACTTCATGAGGAAGGAGGTGCCTTCGGGCAAGGTCTCAGATATAGGGGCTGGTTTAGCTCACTGAGCTAAATCGCTGGCTTTTAAAGCAGGCCAGCAGCACGGTTTGATTCCCGTACCAGCCTCCCCGAACAGGCGCCGGAATGTGGCGACTAGGGGCTTTTCACAGTAACTTCATTGAAGCCTACTCGTGACAATAAGCGATTTTCATTTTTTCATTTTCATATATATGGGAGCTGTTGAAGAGAGAATGCCTCGGTGGCAGAGGTTAGGTGTAAGTGGGAGGGGGCGCTGGGGGCTGGAGTATGGAGTGAGACTTTGTGGAGGGTTAATGTATCCTCGTTGTGTGCAGGACTAAAGTCTCATCCAGTTTAAAGTGGTATACAGGGCCCACATGACGGTGTCCAGGATGAGTCGGTTCTTTCCAGCGGTGGAGGATAGGTGCGGATGGTATGCAGGGAGGCTGGCAAGCCATGTCCATATATTTTGGTCGTGTCAGAGGTTGGGGGGATTTTGGACAGGATTTGCAAATATTATGTTGAAGCCTTTGGAGGCAATGGTAGCTCCGTGTCCAGAGGTGGCAATATTTGGATTGTGGAGGATCTGGGAGTGCAGGTGGGGTGAAGGGCCAATGTACTCGCCTTTTCCTCCCTGATAGCCCAGAGACAGATTGAGTTGCGCTGGCGGGGCTCAGAGCTGCCGAGTGAGGGGGTGTTGGTGAGCGATTGGCAGAGTTCCTGCACTTAGAGAAAATCAAGTTCGCCATTAGGGCTGAAGTATTGAATCGTCAGCGGGGTGGGGGTTGGGTACTTGTTCTGTTCAGATTGGATTAAAAGTTTAAAAAGGGGGGGGGGAGATGAGTGGAGCTGTGTGTAAGGATGATTTGGCTGTTTGCTGTTGCAGATTTGTGTGTTTTTTCTTCTTTGTTATGTATATATTTGAAAATGCCTCCAATAAAATGTTTTCAAAAAAGAAAGTGCCAGGCAATGACCATCTCGAACAAGAGAGAATCTAACTATTGTCCTTTGACATTTAATGGCATTACCATCGCCGAATCCCCTATTATCAACATCCTGGGGTTACCATTGACCAGAAACTAAATTGGACTAGCTGTATAAATACTGTGGCTAAAAGAGCAGGTCAGAGGCTAAGAATCCTGTGAAAAGTAACTCACTTCCTGACTCCCCAAAATTTGTCCAACATCCAGAAGGTCCAAGTCAGGAGCGTAATGGAATACTCCCCATTTGCCTGGATGAGTGCAACTCCACAACACTCAAGCTTGACACCATCCAGGACAAAGCAGCCCACTTGATTGGCATCCCATCCACAAACATTCACTCCTTCCACCACCAAAGCAGAGTGACAGCAATGTGTACCATCTACAAGATGCACTGGAGGCCAGTCCTCCTGGTCACACTCCCAAAGCTCACAGCTCCCACCACCTTGTCCCAGGCAGCACTGACTGCCCTATGGCTAACTCTCCAGGACCCTCAGGAGAGCAGGACATCCCTCCTGGCCTCCACGGCATCTAGCAGCCTCCTCAGATCTGCGTCCCTAAATCTTGGGGCTGGACTCCTCGGCGCTATTGTTCTGAGCTGGCTGGGTTGGCTGGGCAGGTACTGTTTAAGTGCTGCTTGACCTCGTTAGCGGGGGGCGGGTGAGCACGGTCCTGGCGAATCAGTTGGTGAGCCTTCATTTGCAGCGAGACGCCCGTGAAGCCTCGTTAAGTGGACCAATTAATGTTGAATTGTGTTGCCGGCCTCGCTGGGCCGAGCGCTGGGAAGCTCGCAGCAATTCCCACTCGCTACCACACTTGGGAAATTTTTCTGGAGAATCACGGCCATAGACATTTTTACTTTTTATTTTCTCTTTTCTCTTAATTATCTGTCTTCATTTTGCTTTCCATACCTAATTTGGCATTGAATTTGCTATTCTAATTTACATTTTCAGGTTCAGACTCTGTGCTGCTCATTATTCAATCTTTAATCCGATTAGATCAGAAGATACAAAGTAGCTTGTCCTGTTCACAAAGGTCTCAAATGCTCTTTAGATGGTTCATCATCACTTTTGGCTTTATAATTACCAGAGAGTTCCAGTGAAAACTCCTTTAGAAATCCATAACAAGAGAAAGTGTAATGAATGGCTGACGCATTTCATTTATGTCATAAGAGGCATCCTGCAACATTGGTACCTCTTCAAAATGGGAGCATAGTAGCTCATGTTATTGCAAACTGAGAGTACTTGTGAAGCTTCGCGGTAGTTTTCCTAAGTCACAATCTGATAAATGTAGCACCCACATTTATAAAATGATGTTGCAGGGGGAATTTCACAAAACTGAGCAAGGCAGGCACTACAACCTACAACGGGATCACAATGTTTTCAGCGGCCTCGGTTGGTGACAGCACTAAGTGGAAGGTCATGGTGCAGCTTCACTTGCTTGTTGACATCTTGAATAGTTTTCAGATCATGGATTGAATGGCACCCATACATATGAACCAACTTCAGTCTAAAAACAAATGAAAAAGCAAATATAGAATGTTATATTAAACACATGTACAAACTAAGTTTTACAGTGATGAAACTGACAGGTGCAGCTGAGGTCGATTGAATGACAATCTTTTTACTCTTCAAAACACTTTCAACTAAAATCCTTTTGTGCATGTCTGTAATTCGTTGTTCAATGCGAATCTAACAAATTATTGTATCCAGGCTTGCGTGGCAGCCCCAACATCCTACAAACCCAAAATGTTTGCAATTTCAAATTTTGCTTTCACTTTCAGCTCCTTTACAAAAGGGATTGATGAGGGGTCTTCCTTATGAACAGGAAGATTATAGTAACTTACCCCAAAAGCAATAAACAAAATGGAGAGGCGAAACTAAATATTATTACATTTCCATTAATTTTTATTGTTAAGAGATTGTACTTTTTCCTTCCCTTTAGGAATCCAGATACCAATTTCCATCTAAAATATTGGACTTGATGAGGGAAGTAGGAAGCACAGGCGATTTTCCATGTGTCCCACTGGAAAGTTGATGATCCACGATGGCACAGTGGTTCGCATTATTGCCTCACAGTGCCAGTGACCTGGGTTCTATTCCAATCTTGGATGAGTGTGTGGAGTTTGTCGGCTCTCCCTCTATCTGCATGGGTTTCCTCCGGGTGCTCCGGTTTCCTCCCACAATCAAAAGATGTACAGGTTAGGTGGATTGGCCACGCTACGTTTCCCTTTAGTGTCCAAAAAACGTTAGGTGGGGTTACAAGGAAAGGGTTGGAGCATGGGCCTAGGTAGGGTGCTAACTCGATGGGCTAAATGGCCTCCTTCTGCACTGTACGGATTCTATGATTCGCAAATGCGGAGAATCGAAAAGGCTGCCGTGGGACAGGCCGTGACCCACAGCAGCCTTCACGGCCACTTCCGGGGCCGATTCTCCCCCCCCCCCCGGGCGGGGCTAGGAGTGCGGCCCCGTGCGTCACGGTGGCGCAGCCTTGATGACGGTCGTCAAGGCCACACGTCAAGCGTCACGCATGCGCAGGTTGGACAACGCCAACCCGCGCATGCGCAGTTGGCGTCTTTCTCCTCAGCCGCCCGGCAAGACGTGGCAGCTTGATCTTGCCGGGCGGCGGAGAGGAAAGAGTGCGTCTGTTTTGGGCGCTGGCCCGACGATCGGTGGGCACCGATCAAGGGCCTGTCCCCTCCCGAGCACAGTCGTGGTGCTCCCATGCCAATCGGGCCTCTAGCACCCGTTTTACGATGGCAGCGAGCAGGTGTGTTTGCTGCTGTGGTGAAACGGGCGTGAAGGGCCGGTCGCTCGGCCCATCGGCCTTAGAGAATCGCCGCTCGCCGTTTTTTACGGCGAGCGGCGATCCGTGGCGTGGGTCGGGTATTGGGGGGGGGGGAGAATAGCGGGAGGGCGTGAAAAATGTCGGGATGCCCTCCTGCTATTCTCCTACCCGTCATGGGGGGCAGGAATCGCGCCCCATGGCTGCAGACCTGAATTCCCTCTGTAGCACAGTGCATTAAACACTTATTCTCTGCACTGCCCTTACCTTCTATGGGATATTTCAATACCAGCTTTATGTGAACATGAATTTTGAGCAGACCTCTTTAATTAAAATTCCCAAACATACCGTTTGCAGTTTTTACACAACTTTTTAATGGTATCTCCCGTCATTTCTTTGCAGAAACTGAGTTTCACACACTCTAGGTTTTGGTTGCAGTAGCTGGCCAGTAAACAAATCCTAGGTTATGGAAAAAGGATGAAACTATATAAGTGCAATCAATAGATTCAATTGTCTAGCATCTAATCTTGTACAGCAAGAGAACAGGCAGGCAGCTGCTGGGGAAATAGGAACCTGTTAACGGAAGTGAAAATCTTTACATCACTAATCATAGCTCAAGCAGCATAGCTCAAGCAGTTTATAATGATCAGGTTAAAATACAGTTTATTGGTTCATTGATGATAATATATACTATTCGTTAGTTATAATTCCTTAGATATGAAATTAAAAGAAAATCGCTTATTGTCACAAGTAGGCTTCAAATGAAGTTACTGTGAAAAGCCCCTAGTCGCCACATTCCGGTGCCTGTTCGGGGAGGCTGGTAGGGAATTGAACCGTGCTGCTGGCCTGCCTCGGTCTGCTTTAAAAGCCAGCGATTTAGCCCTGTGCTAAACCCACCCCAGATAGGTCAGCTTGAGTTTCAGTTAAAGGTTAAAATCAACCCAATTACATTTTGATACTTGCAAATATAAGCAGTGTGTAGCCTGCTGAACAAATCTGTTATTGACAGTGTGATGTTGGAGTCAAAACTATAAAAGGTATATGACATATGTCACTGTCATCTATGCCATTCTTGCCATGCTCAGTTTGCTTTCTATTATTTGTTAAAAAAACAATGGACAGAATTTTACAAAAAAAAAGGCAGTATCAGGTTCAGTCAGAAAACCAGCCGATTATTCGCTAAAGAAACAGGCTGGCTTCCTAACAAGATCTTCCCACATTTTACCATTTTTTGAAGGGGGGCCTTCTTAACAGTCCACATCAGTATTCACCTGTCCCCATAGCCGCCTATGAATAGACAGGCCTGACTGTACCCCACGCTAACCCCCCAGAAGTGCAAATTGGATGTAACCAGGGAAATTTCCTGACTCATGCTATCTTGCCAGCAAAAGCCCCCCTATGTATTCTTCACAAAATCAGAGATTAAAAGGCTAACATTGCTGAGAGACGCTAATCATCTGCTTCTTCTGTGAAGGACAAAAAAGGAGCAGTTGCCATGACGACTTTGAAAGTCCAATTTTAAATTCAAAGGCACTGCAATTGAGGAATGGAAAATGAAATTGGACAGGAAGCTTGCGTGTTCTTTAATTGTTCTAATTTGCATATTTTAATTAGCAGCCACTTCAGAGATTGAACAAGAACTGAATATATACAATGATAATGATAAAAATGCTCCCTTATTGAATGTGGTAGTAGTGGAATGAGCATGCAGCTAAAAGTGTTCTGATGTAAATCCACTTTTGAAAGATGCTTTCAGGTTTCAAAATGTACAAAATCTACTGATTAATGAGAAATACTAATTTTATTCCTATTCATTGGCACAATTGGGTGACACTGACAACAGAAAAGCATATATGGGGGCTGTACATATGCGCGCACACACACACACTCCATGGAAATTGCTTCCAAACACTGGCTGAGTGCTATTCCTGAAGGTGGCTGTTTTAGCATCTCCAGGTAGTGTCAACATCCATTTGTTCCAAAATTGCAGGCGAAAGCCAGGCTTTGAAGCAGGCATTTTTTATATGTATCGCAAACATTTCATAGTGTGATTTTCATAGTTTCACCAAAATAATCCTTTTTGTTTCACTTTCAGCTTCAAGGACAATATATAGAATGTGCAAACAATTGACAAGAATAGCATATTCTACCTTGATATTCAATAATTGTAACAAAATGTAATTACGCCTGTAGTTGTACCCCACTTACATAAATGGATTTACTTAAACACGCAGGAAGAGTAGAATTTTATGGTTCCATTGTAGTTGGAGTGGAACGGAAAACGTGGAGAGCTGTTCATTGACTTCAGCGGGACCAGATAATCCTGCCGACAGGAGGAGCCATAGAATTCAGTCCCCAGTATTACTGATTCAGTTTTGGAGGTGGTAGCATCATGGCCTATCATTCTACTTCCAGACAGCAGCAGAATAAGGCGAGCCAAACAGATCAAGAAAATCTGTGGAAGTAGCAGAGGAATTAGCAGCCGCAGCATAGTGACGAGAGACTGAAAAGACTCTTGAGAGAGGCTACTGGAGAGCACTTCCCCAGTGGGTTATGGTACCAGAGGTCCTATGGCCTGCTTGACGGTGATCCAAGTGATGAGCTGGCATTGGTTTAGCATCTCTGTGCTTCCATTGCAAGGTCTTACACTGATGTCAGTAGCAGTATCTTCAGGTTACATCCGTAATCCCCTAATTACCTTGCACAGAGACTCGTAAGTCCAAAATATCTGCCACACGTGATTGCCTGAGGATGAAAAGATCATAGGAGCTGTCTGGATACTGTGCGTACACCTAAATGAAACACTTGTGGTCACAGACAGCTTGACATTTAGGGGCGAAATTCCTTCCTATTGAGGAATCTCCTTGGTTGCTCAGTCAGTGCTTTAATGATCACTTGGATGCAACCGATGACCCTTTGTACCTTAGGAAATCCATCAATGGAGGCAGATCTCCCTTCTCTCAGTTCTTGGAATCCTATGTAAGCTATTACTCTCTCGAACACAGCATCCACCACCGTAATGACTAACGGCACTTGAGGAATGGCACCCAGATCAGCAGCCACTGTTTGCAACAAACCAGATATGAAGACGATCAGAGCCTTTTGTGCCTATCTCATGTTCACAAGACCTGCTAGGATCATGGCGATCTTCAATGAGTGAATACAGCTCTAACTGAGTTGCCTCCTGAGAAATGAATGTTTTGATATTTAATTGCAACTTATCCTTCATCAATACACCCTGCTATGAGTGCATTGCTTTTGTTGTCACTCAGTCCTTCCCTCCTCGCTTCTGATCCCTCTTTGCCAGGGGTCTGCATCTGCTATTGAAGGTGCTCCTCATCGCTGTTCATCTCCAATTCAGGTCGCTATTTTCATTTGTAGGGATGGCCTTGCTCATCTCCAGCTGGAATATCAAGGCATCCTGGAACACCGTGCAATATTTCTGTGACCTTGTGCATTCCCACTCTACTCCAAGCCCCAACAACTGTACCATCAGGGACAAGTTTACTAACATGATAGTTTTTTGAGGTCACAAAGATGATTGATGCAGGTAGGGCAGTGGATGTTGTCTATATGGACTTCAGTAAGGCCTTTGACAAGGTCTCTCATGGCAGACTGGTATAAAAGGTGAAGTCACACAGGATCAGGGGTGAGCTGGCAAGATGGATACAGGACTGGCTAGGTCATAGAAGGCAGAGAGTAGCAATGGAAGGGTGCTTTTCTGATTGGAAGGCTGTGACTAGTGATATTCCGCAGGGATCAGTGCTGGGACCTTTGCTGTTCGTAGTATATATACATGATTTGGAGGAAAATGTAACTGGTCTGATGAGTAGGGCACTGAGGACACGGGTTTGAATACCGCCCTGGGTCACTGTCCGTGTGGAGTTTGCACATTCTCCCCGTGTCTGCGTGGGTTTCACCCCCATAACCCAAAGATGTGCAGGGTAGGTGGATTGGCCACGCTAAATTGCCCTTGAATTGGGAAAAAAACAATTGGGTACTCTAAATTTTTTTTAAAATTGCCCTTAGCATCCAAAGATGTGTGGGGTTACAGGGTTGAGGGGGTAGGACAGGGGCCTGGTTGGGGTGCTCTTTTAATGGGTCAGTGCAGACTTGATGGGCCAAATGGCCTCCTTCAGCACCATCGGGATTCTATGAATTTATGAAATGAATCATTTATATTTTGTAAGTCTCCTCAGTGCATATTGATCAAAATTTATTATTCAACTTTTCCTGTGTTTATCTTGTGCACACCTTAAATTCCCTGTCCCTATTTTTTGTTCTGCATGTCTGTAGAATAATATTAATTTTTATATTCTTTGATAATCAAACTTGAATCTCTCTGTCTTCAAAATTGTTTTTTTTGCTTCTGTCCTGACCTTTTCATATTCCCTTTAGACATCTTCAATTTTATTCTCTATGTATGTCTATGTCTTTCTCTATACCTACCACAACTCTGCAATAACCTCTCTCCAGAAGTAAAACCACCTTATGCATTGGTTTTCAGGTAAGTGGCAGTATGTCCTGCACCTATACGCTGTCAGTAGGGTAAGGATTTTATCCAGACATTTTGTTCGCTGCATATGGTCCTTCCTCCTGTTGCTCCTGAATTCCTCTCATCAGACTGATGTCTTTCAGAAGGATTCCCAAGTATAGGAAGTAAAGTAAGCCTGAAGCCTCTTAAAATTTTTAGAAAGTTGTAGAGCTACTTCTAACAATTTATAATCATCTAAGTCACCAAAAACCTACTTGAAACCACCAGCAAAATGTCTCCCAAACATTTGGAGTGTTCTAAATCAGGGGAAAGAAAGAAACACCTGCATTTTTGAAGTGACTTTCACACCTCAGGGCATTCCTAAGCGCTTTACAGCCAATTAACTACTTTCAAGAGCGACAATGTAAAGGCCAATCCTTTAAGTAATGCTGTAAATGTCACCTTGCAGCCTGCACTACCGCCTTTGATTGCTGGGAGGGTTGAGAAAGTATCAACAGCAATCCTAATTGACCCAAGCCACTTGAAGTCTCTTTACTGGTGCAGTGGGACAGCAGTGAGAAAATAAAATGGCCTCCTGATGTTTGTAATAGTTTATTAGTTAATTTGGTATTAAGTCAAACAAATCAGGAAAGTCCCAAGCAGTTGAAGTGAGATGTTGCAATTGACTTCATGACGGATAGTGACATCCAGATATCAGCCTACAATTCACAGCAGGTGCGATGCCATTCACATGCAATTACATTAGAAGGATGGTTATTATAGGCTGACTGCATGAAAGTATGTGATATGCTGAAAATGGTATTCATCTTAGTTGGTGTTTGCTGCCATGCTTGCTGCCTGGGATGCGATAGCATTCAATCTTGAAGAGAACCCCCTCTGTGCTTCACTCCTGCAATAGGGGATTCTGTTCTATTAAATAGTTTGCCGGTTTGTCGGACATCCTCAAAACGTGTTGGCACACCCAGTAGACAAACTCAACGTTGATAAGCATCAAAGGACAAAGTCTTAGTGCTCCCTAGTACCTAATATTATAGGATTATAAATCATTACCAGCATTAGAATTTTCTGTTTTTAAACAGCAATTTATTTTTGATATTAGCTGCAATAATGAGGACAGATTCTGTTTGGGATTAGCCACTGTTATTTTGGGGGTTTCCTCTCTGCCTAATTATGACCGACAGAATCTGCCCAGTGTTATCCCAATTGATAATTCTGCAGTGTGAATATTACAAGTGTTATGCACCGTCATTCTGGATAAAACTATCCTAATCATGCTCTCATTAGGCTGGAACTTATGCTTCCCAATAGTATGCATGTAGTATGAAATGTCTTTATTTTCTATTTTAATGCGTGTCAAACCATTTGAAAATGAATAAGTTAATGTTTCTGCTAAGTTAGTAACCATGGGATATGAATGTGTTAGGTATTTGCACGCTGTCATGCTAATTTACCAGCTAAATCAATAAGGACAACAGGGGAGAACATATTGAACACAGCAAAAGTCTGTTCATGTGAGCACTTACCCCATTTTGCTAGTTGCTGTGGAGCTAAGGTCAAGATATTGCAGTTTGTGACAGCTCATGGCTAGAGCCTGTACACCTGTATCTGTTACTTTCTTGCAGCCACTGACATCAAGGTGCCTGTTGCCAGGAAACAAAAAAGACTTTAAGGAAGATTAAACGAAATGTCTGCAGTTCACTAACAAGGGTGTTTTATTTCAAGGTTATATTAATCAATAGATTGATTGCTGGCATGAGGCAACAGTTCTTTACTTCCTTTTAGTCAGGAATCAGACTTTAAAGTGTATTAACATTCTGGGCAGGTTCTCCATCGGGCAATGCTAAAATCGGGAAATACGATTGGGCGGAGAATCGGTTCTGATGCCAAAATCATGACGGGCATCGGTTTCACGCCAAATCGCAATTCTCCGGTGCCTCGACTGCGGCGTCAATGTGTTCCACTCTGCACGTACCGCCTGACCCAGTATTTTCCGCGTTCTCCGCAATTCTCCGCCTCCACTGAGAGGAATTACTGACGGTGAGGTTCACTTGTACTTATAAAAATCGGGAACAAGCGCCATGGCTAATGAGGGAGAGAGATGAGGTAGGACATGGAGAAGCGCGACCATGGGCTGCCGGTCCTGACACTGGCCGGGGTGGCTGTGGGGTGGCCCTGCCAGGCATGCGGGGGGGGGGGGGGGGGGGGGGGGTTGGGTGGCAAACGGGCATGCGGCCAGGGTTAGCCCCAAGGAGTAGGGGCAGTGTGCAGGCACGGAGCGCCATTGCCGTGGACCACAAGGCAGCCATCTTGCTGCGCATCCCACTGACCACCCCCCTTGGCCCCTGGTTCTGCAGAGTGACACCGGCTGCATGAGTGCCCCTATCCCAACACCCTCGTACCCCGGCCGCCACCCTCTGCTATACCATCCCCCCCAACTGGCTGCCACCCGTCGGCAGGGCATCAAGCAGCCTGCCCAAGGGCAATCCCCACAGTAGCCCCTACAGGGGAGCACACCACTGGCATGGGCAGCACCAGCTGATGGCACCCCTGGCAGCAGGGACAGACACCAGCATCAGAGGCTCCCACGGTGCCGGGCACCGATAGGGCCAGGGGTGCGGGGGGAGTCCACAGTGCCAACCTGGGCCACTATATAGGCTGGTGGATCTCGTTGGGCACGGGGGTACATGTCGGCTTTTCATCTCCTGTAGTCAATGGATATTGGAATGAAACCAGCAATGGTGGCCTTCCTCCTAGTCGCCACTGCCCTGGGGGATGCACTGCAGCTGGAGTTGCTCGAGGAGCAGGAAGCTGCAGCAGCGGAGCATACTCCAGAGGCTCAGGAGGCAGCCAGTGAGGATGGAGAGCCTGCATCCCGATAGGCTGAGGTGGAGGTGATGCAAAGAAGGCGCGGCATGAGGCCTCGCATGTATCGACAGCGCCTGTCACTCGTGGACCTGCCAGACTGGGCATGCCATCGAAGACTCTGGCTGATCAGGGGGACAGTGCGACATATGTGCCAGAACACGGCGCACTTGGCACCGTGGGGGTAGGGAGAGGACCCCCCCTCCCGTTGGCCATTAATGTGATGGTCGCCTTGAACCTCTACGCCATGGGGTCCTTCCATGTGCCGAGTGGGCACCTGTCCGAGATATCACAGAGCTCAGTGTATAGGTGCAAAGAACAAAGAACAACGAACAAAGAAAAGTACAGCACAGGAACAGGCCCTTCGGCCCTCCAAGCCCATGCCTACCATGCTGCCTGTCTAAACTAAAATCTTCTACACTTCCTGGGTTCGTATCCCTCTATTCCCATCCTATTCATGTATTTGTCAAGATGCCGCTTAAATGTCACTATCGTTCCTGCTTCCACCACCTCCTCCGGCAGCGAGTTCCAGATATCCACTACCCTCTGTGCAAAAAACGTGCCTCGTACATCTCCTCTAAACCTTGCCCCTTGCACCTTAAACCTATGCCCCCTAGTAATTGACCCCTCTACCCTGGGGAAAAGCCTCTGACTATCCACTCTGTCTATGCCCCTCATAATTTTGTAGACTTCTATCAGGTCGCCCCACAACCTCAGTCGTACCAGTGAGAACAAACCAAGTTTATTAAACCTCTCCTCATAGCTAATGCCCTCCATACCAGGCAACATCCTGGTAAATCTCTTCTGCACCCTCTCTAAAGCCTCCACAGCCTTCTGGTCGTGTGGCGACCAGAATTGAACACTATACTCCAAGTGTGGCCTAACTAAGGTTCTATACAGCTGCAACATGACTTGCCAATTCTTATACTCAATGCCCCGGCCAATGAAGGCAAGCATGCCGTATGCCTTCTTGACTACCTTCTCCACCTGCATTGCACCTTTGCATCTGCGTCGTAATGGAGGCCCAGTCGGCACAATACATCCATTTCAATGTGGACTGAGCCCACCAGAATGCCAGGGTAGTGGGATTGGCCACCTTTGTCGACATGCCCCGGGTCCAGAAGTTGATCGACGGGATGCATGTTGCCCAATGAGCACACTCCGGCTCCTGTTCGGGTACACTGAGGGAGAATTCAAAATGTCCAATTCACCCGACAGGCATGTTTTTTGGGACTTGAGACAGGAAACCGGAGCACCCAGAGGAAACACACGCAGACATGGGGAGAACGTGCAGACAGTGACCCAGCAATTTAGCTTGGTCAATCCACTTAACCTGCACATCTTTGGGTTGTGGGGGTGAAACCCACGCAGACACGGGGAGAATGTGCAAACTCCACACAGCCAGTGATCCGGGGCCGGGATCGAACCTGGGACCTCAGCGCCGTGAAAACGCAATTTAAAGGAGGAGGCAAGAGTGCAGATTAGCAATGTGGTGGATGGTTACCTGAAAATAATAGTGAGGGACAGAACAGGTGGCTGTCTTTATGCACCAAGGAATTATAGAAGAGTAGGGATATCTAACATTAAAACAAATTAACGAGCTTGTATCTAAATGCAAGAAGCCTCCGTAACAAACTTAATGAGCTAATAGCGCAAATGGAAACAAAAGGTTAGGACTTGGTGGGGATTACTGAAACGTGGTTGCAGGGAGACCAGGTCTGGGAATTGAATATCCAAGAGTATGCAGTATTATGGAAAGATAGGGTGAAAGGAAAAGGAGGTAGCGAAGCCCTGCTGGTGAGGAAAGGGATCAGTGCTGTAATGAGAAATGACATAAGCACTGGAGATCAAGATGTTGAATCAGTCTGGGTAGCAATAAGAAATAACAAAGAACAAAGGGAAGAAGTCCTTGGTAGGAGTAATCTATAGGTCCTCAAATAGTTCTACAGTCTGGAGGAATCAAATTGGCAAGGGTAGCCTGGAGGCAGAGTTCATTGAATGCATTAGAGATTGTTTCCTGGAACAGTATGTTGGGGAACCAAACCAGGGGGGAGGCTACTCTCGATTTGGTATTGTGTAATGAGGAGGGATTAATTAATGATCTCATAGTTGAGGACCCACTCGGGAGTAGTGACCATAGTACGGTAGAATTCAAGATTCAGTTTGGGGACGAGAAAGCGGAGTCCCACACTAGTGTTCTGGAATTAAACAAGGAAATTACATAGGTTTGAGGTCAGATTTGACCCGTATAGACTGGGCAGGAAGGCTAAAAGGTAGGGCAGCTGATGAGCAGGGGCAGTTGTTTAAGGCGATACTCAATTTTTCACAACTAAAATATATCCCAGTGAGGAAGAAAGATGGTAACAGGGGCAAAAAATATCCATGGCTAAACAAGGAGGTCAAGGACATTATAAAGACAAAAACTAAGTTATATGATATTGGAAAGGCCCGGGGCAGACTGGAAGATTGGTAAATTTTCAAACATAGACAAAGGGATACTAAAGAAGTAATCTAAAAAAGCTAAGGTAAATTATGAAAAAAAACTAGCACAGAATATCAAAAAGGATAGCAAAAGCTTCGACAGGTACATAAAAGGATGAGAGTGAGTAAGGTGAATGTTGGCGCAATCTAAATCTTAATTCACTTACAATTAGTGTAAACAGTGAGTCCCCACATGAATCATGTTGAGCCAGAGTCCACAGGAATCTGATTCACCTGACTCAGGGCTCAGCTGTTCACTGCTAACAAGGGAGGCCAGCATTGAATTAGTCCCTCAGCACTTATTCCCAGTCAAGCCAGGAGGATGGCATTGCGGAGACCTGCTCCTCAATTTTTGGATTCCGGCCTGGCCAGACTTTTGGACACAGTGAAGGAGAAGTGGGGCACCCTGTACCCCCGAGGGGGTAGGAGACCTACCAGAACGCAATGGAAGCTGCAGTGATTGTGTTTAAACTTACAAACCTGGTGACTATTTATTGGGCAGCCAAGGGTCAAAGACTTTGGGTATTTTTCTAAGAATTATTGGTAAATTCACTTGTGTTGTGACTCCGGGTCAAGTGAGGCTGGAAGTGACTGTGCACAATCCCAGTGTGTCATAACAATACTAAAGCACAAGGATGGGAGTTAGAGCGCTGTCATCAGAAAGACAGGAGTCTGGCGTTATCAGATCCTGATCACGCCAGTTGGAGCAGGCTGGGAGAATGGCAAACTGTTTGGAGCCCGGCGCCTGTTTTTATGCTTTTCCCGCTATTTTCCTGACAGAACACAATTGGTGCAGGCGCAGCGCAGCCAAATAATCTTCCCTGTGTTTTGAGAATCTTTATGAACAGCCCAAGTCCCAGGATCCTAAGGATCCCAGCCCAAAATGGCACAATTTTTGATAGCATTTAACGTGAAGGAAAGTACTTCCTTTAACTAGAATTGTGCTTGCTACAGCAAGAACAATTTGTCCCCCCCCCCACCATGGCGTATTTTCCACAGGTGGAATCTTCCGGTTCCGCCGAGATCTATGACGTTTTGTATGTTTCGCCCACCCTGCTGATGGGGAACCCGCCACAGGTTGTCGCCTTCAGTGGAACCACTAGATCCCGCCATGGGAAGGCCTGGAAAACCCCACCCATTGTCTTTAAATGGAAAACCATTCTGATTTATAGAAGCATAAACAAACTAAATAAACACCACGCCAAAAGAGTAGGTAATGTTGCAAACTCATCTTCACCCTGCCTTTGAACATTTGGCAGAATTATTCAAGCACTTGACGTCAGGCAATCATGCCCAGCATCAGTGGCACTCTGTAGAACCTCAGGAGGTGCTGCTTTCGGGAAACCAAAACAACAATTCCTATATTTAGCATTAATTCAGGGTGTGCAAGGTACTCGGGGTGTTTCACCAAGTTCCTTGATTTTACTGTTTACTATTATGCATAGTTTAAACTATACTCATATTTGTTTCCATGGCACCCACATTGTGTGTAAATAGCATTACCTTATGACATTTTAACACATCAGGTATGTGTACATAGTCACCCTACGACTTACACAATTTCACATTTGTTGACTTTATGTCAATAGAAACATTGGCTCAAAGTTTCCTCAAAACTGCTCCCACTATCCTCATAATTTCACCAGAAGTGTGACAGAAGTCCCACTTTATATGTGTAAACTTATGTTCATAGAATTGGAGTAGCTCCAGGAATTTCAGAGCCTATTTACAAAAGCAAATAACTTGCATGAAGTTAACTTGTTCAAATCTGGCTGGCAAAATGGGAAGAGATTAATCTTGGTCGCTGTATAATTATTTCTTTAGCATCTACTAGAACAACAAGAGGATAATAAAGTACAAAAATCTAGTAAATTTAGGTACAGGAATTTTTGATTGGCAGTTTCCTGCCCTGTTACCAGAAGAGTCAGTGTGGAACAAATCCCTGACTTCATCCAAGAAGCTTTAATTGGCTGGAATAGGACTTCCAGCCCTCATTCAGGAGGAATTCCCACCTGGACAACCAGCAACTCCATAGTCCCATAGCACCACTAACAGCAGTGGCCAGGACTGAAACTACAAGCAGTCCACAGATTTAAAGGGCCAAATTGACCGTTCCTGAGTCTAAGGGCTGAATTCTCTGCCGTCCGGATTCTCCGTTTTACCGGCAGCCCGGGGGTTTCTCAACAGCGTGAGGCCACCCCACAATGGAAAACCCCATTGACCAGCCGGCGAAACGGAGCATCCCGCCAGAAATCTGGTGCAACGGGACGGAGAAACCCACCCTAAGTGTTGGCACCGGGGCAGGATTGGTGGACTTCTACAACAGCAAAACTGGCACCGCACCTGGACCAATTCAACATCCATTATGGGGCTAGCACCAGTGCCACGTGGAACATAATCGATTCTAATGGGAAACGGTGTGGGGTTCGCCAGGTTGTCGATTGACACTCAGGAGGCTGACAAGCTGCAGCCACATATACAAACTGCACTCCTCACACACACCATCCCAGCCAACCAGCGAGGAGAGCGGCACCCTGTTTCACAGACGCCGAACTCGAGACCCTGCTAGATACCATAGAGCAGAGACAGGTGCCACCTGTACCCAGGCCCGAGGAAGGAGGCTGCCAGCCGCCGCCGTTCGCCGTGCCTGGAAGCAGGTGGCAGGAGGTGGTCAGCACTGTGGGCAACACCATCCAGATCGGCCAGCAGTGCAGGAAGAAACTGCACGTCCACCTTAAAGCAGCCAGGGTGAGTCGGCAGCGCTGTGCCTCAAGCACCAACCCCATCCCACACACTCATAACCCCACCTCCCCCACAGCCGAAAGGCAGTCGAACCCCCACCCTGCACCATGTGCCGGCAGTCATACGGCCCACATTGGCCAGGTGCCTTGGCCACTGACGCCACCAGCTACCCACCCTTGGGCTGCATGCGTCGGACTCTCTAACACTGCGTTTTCTGTTTCTTCCCAACCCCCAGGAGATGGCCGTCGGGAGCGGGAGAAGACTGGAGGGGAACCGTCGGACCTGTGGCTATTCACCACAGCAGAGCAGAGGGCCCTGGACATGGTTGGCGGACCCGAAGAGAGTGCAGTCACCGGGTTGGAGCGCAGCATCGGTCGAAGAAGTGAGACCCCGCTGAGCTGCTGTTCCTCATGACTTGTGTGTCACCCCGCCCCCCCCCCCCCCCCCCCCCCCCCAACACCACTCCCATACCACCCTCACATCCACAATATTTGGCAGTCAGATTTGGGGATATTAGCTGACAAACTCTTAGCTGTTTTTGTAGAATTTCTTTGTCCACTATTTAATTATCCCATTTATTTTGCATGCGTTTAAAAATGGACAAGATAATTTCTTTTTTTTGTTTAAAAATAATTTTATTAAGGACTTTCCGATTTGGACAAGGGAATTTCATTTGAGTAAGTAACATACAAATAATTTCAAAAGTTTTTTAAAGGGGAAATGTTGAGATATGATAAAGCAGGTGCTATTTGTCAAAACTATCAGTTATTGTTTTTAAATCACTATACATGTGATTGGATACATGCGGTTAAATTGGTCTAATTAAGCAGTTTATTGCCCAAAGAATGTTAAAGTTTCAGATAAGTTTCTATCGAGTGGATAGCCAGAGACTTTTTCCCAGGGCGGAAATGGCTGTCACAAGGGGACATAATTTTAAGGTGATTGGAGGAAGGTATAGGGGAGATGTCAGAGGTAGGTTCTTTACACAGAGAGTGGTGGGTGTGTGGAATGCACTGCCAGCAGAGGTGGTGGAGTCAGAGTCAATAGGGACTTTTAAATGACTCTTGGACAGGCACATGGACAGCAGTAAATTGAAGGGGTGTAGGTTTGGTTGATCTTAGATTAGGATAAATGGTTGGCACAACATTCTGGGCCGAAGGGCCTGTACTGTGCTGTAATGTTCTATTTTCTTCTATGTTCTAATAAGAGCCTTCTTAGAACTGCCACACAACTGATGCTGAGTTTCACTTTGTTTTCATTTCCTAATTGAAAAATAGTTGCTGTTCATTTTATTTCCCACCAAAGAAAATATGCAGAACAATTTAAATAAAGTTTTGCCCACTACCTTTTCCTTCCCCCAACTTGTGGCATCTGCACCTTTCCCAGTCGAGAGGATGGGAGAGCCTATGCTTTCAGATATCAACCTCTACAATGTGATCAAGAGGGGTGCAGATTGAGAGAACCTCTGATTTTCCACAATACAAAAGCAAAATATAGCAGATGCTGGAAATCTGAACTAAAAGCAGAAATTGTTGGAAATGTTCAGTAGGCCTAATGGACTACTCACAACCTGCTCATGCCGAACCTATCCTGATCAGTAACCCCTGCCACAACCATGCCTGAAAGAAAATGGCGCAGAGGTGGAACCACATGGGAAACCAGCACATGGACCCATCCTCAGGCAAATGTCATTTCAGCCTTTTATGGCCACCACTGCTGAGGATTTCTATTATTTTCTGTTTTATCTCTGATTTTCCTTGTTTTCATCTGGGCAAACATTGTTTACTACATAAGATCAATAAAGTGCCAAATGGAAACTCAGAGATACAAAGTCATGTCCTATGCATCATGGTGACACACAAGAGTTCCAGGGAAATATAATTATTGATTATCAATTGCTTTTCTTTTGTTTCTTACCTTATGGTGGGCAAATAGGTGCCTACTTCAAATAAGCTGACATCTGTCAGCTGAGGGCAGGAGCTGAGAGTGAGGCGGTCCATTTTTGGGCACTGTCTAACAATGTGATGCACCACACGATCATGAACCTATAAAAACAACATGGTTTGTCATTCAGGCCCATTTTCCCACATGTATCAAATTAATGCAGTCATGTGTAGTATTATTTCAGTGCAAATTTATCTGCAAAGTAAGTAATGTTCCACTTTTTCACTCCGAGAAAAGAGCAGATTTTCATGAACACAAATTGGATCATGAGGTTTGGATCATGCAATCCTACTCTATTTTCCTTTCATAAAAAGGACACCTGGGGAGAAGGAGATTTTAACCTACACATGGGTTTGGGTATCGGTTTGTCACGTTTCTACAATAATATAAGAGCACCAATCGCTCATAAGAAATTGTGTATACATGTTGTGGATTCATTTATGTAAACTAGGCACATAAGAACAAACATACATGGGAGAAAACTTGAAGACATCAGCTGCAGGACTGCAAGTGCTGTGTTCAGCTCCAGTCTGAGATGAAACGGAGGGGGGATCACATGACATATTTCCCTTCCAATGATGTTGTGTTGCTATCACTTCAAGGCAGATTACAACATACCCTTTCTTTTTAAAGATTCTTTCCCCCTTCCAAAGAAGTAGAACTAAGATTGGGAATCCTGACTGGGCGGAGAATCCCATGTAGAGCCAGAAACGGGATTGGCGCCAGGTGGAGACCCATCCCAGTTTCCGATCCTGCTCCATCGGCCATAGCAGGCATTCTGCCCTTCACCAGTGGGACCATACAAACAGCTGATTTGCATTGATTTGAATGCTATCTCCCCCCCCCCCCCCATTATTCTCCGACCCCTATCACGGTAACACCACCAGGCAAGCTTTGGTGTAAGCATTGCCAAGTGCAGCCCTGGCGTGATGTACCTCGAGGGGGCAGGTCAAAGCGGTCAAACACATTGCTCATGTGCCCCTCTGTCACTGCAAAGCTGCAGAGGAAGGGTCCTCCAAGGTCCTGGATGTTTTGGAGGGCTCAGGCTGTGGGTAAGGGTTTGACCTCAGGGTGCAGGGCCCTGTGTTTGGACTGTCCTTTCCATCCTGGGCAACCTGAGGTTCACTGTTGGCATGTAGATGTCAGGCAGCCCTCTGTTCAAGGTCTTCATCCTGGTCTGACCTGTTTAAACTCTGAAATGGCCTCCTCACTCTGAACTGTTCTGCCTGATGGTCGATGAGCAGACCAGACAGTTCAGTGAAGAATCAAGCCTGGAACACTTCATCTTTCCTCACATCTGCTCCCTCAGCCCAATGCTTTTGAAACTGCTGCTTTTTTAAGTATCAAAGCCTTCCTCAAGAGCCCACAAGACTTGAAAAGTCTTGAGATCCTTTGAAATGCTAAGCATTCATTCAATTTCACAGTGTAGTAACGTTAAATTTCCCATACCAGCCTCCCCGAACAGGCGCCGGTATGTGGCGACGAGGGGCTTTTCACAGTAACTTCATTGAAGCCTACTTGTGACAATAAGCGATTTTGATTTAATTTCACTTGCCTTTGATTGAGCTTAATGGTTTAAACCAGGGTTTACAAACTCAAGGTTGCGACCTGCGGGTGGGCTGCAGGCGGGTGTCGGAAGGATTGCGGAGTGATCGTTTGTGGTATTCCCAATCACGGGAAGAAGTCTCCAAAGACCTTGACTGGTTTTTAAGAATGCCATCTGCGGGCAGCCCCCGATTGCTTGCGGCCGTTGAGGGCCAGGGTGGCGCGAGGCTGGGCAGTATGCTGGTCATCACGCACGCGTGGGGGGGGACACACAAAGGCTGACGGGCATCCACATGTGCCGCAATGCTAACAGTGGTGGCCCCAGCTTGGAGCTCCGCACTGGTACTAGTGCTCTGGGCGCTGCTTGGGTCATCCCCAGCCACCGCTGGGCAGTATGCAACCTGCGGCTCTGTGGTCAAGCTGTTCAATGGCCAGCGCAACGTCCGCTTGCACTCCTACAACGTGAAGTACTGGACGGCAAGTGGTCTGTGACTGGGGTGGTTGCTGCTACTGGACAATGAGAGGGAAGGCAGGCCAGGTTTGTCGGGGAGGAATACTGATTGAATGAGGCCAGTCAATACGGGGCTGACACATGTCAACTGGAAGAAAGCTACAGTCATCACTTTGTGTCGCCACTCTCTGGAAACCAGGAAGTAAGTGCTTTTGGTGCAAATAGAGAAGGAGATTACTTGGATCTTTGGATAGCGCAATACAGTGGAACCAGTAAGAAATATTGTGACATTGTATGTGTTTGACAAGCTACTTCATCTCATCTAATGACATAGTTTGTCAAGTTAAAACAAGATTTTACTTTTTTCTATATATGTTTAAATTTCTAAATAAATGGAAATATATTTAAAACAAATGTCTGTGTGTCAATGTAAGGAAGTGCATGTTCAACTGAAATTGTTTAACTTTCAATAGTACAAAGTCATAAAGTTGGAAAAATCAGGTATTGGAAATAAAGTTTCAAAGTAAAAAAAAAAAAGAATGCTGGCCGTGACCAGCCTTTGAATATGAACAATCGAGTCTTTCCACAAGAGGCAGCGGCAGAGAGAAGGTCAAGTGCCCAGCACATACACTGACGCCATGCACCTTGTGCATCCGTGCTTTGGGTGCAAAATCATGGAGGTGAGATTCCTCCATTTTGGCAGCAAGCAAGCAACAGGGCTTTGTGAAGAACTGAAGATGGATTATTTTGTAATAAAGAAGAGAGTACCCGAGGCACAAAAAGCCCAGGATCTCGCAATTGAATCTGCTGAAGAGAGCTTCTCAGGAGAGTCCACAGCAGCACAAAGCAGTGCTGATGTGGGCTGTAACCAGAGCTCCAGGGCCTGTGGGTGAACAAAGAATTAAGAAAAAACTGAAATTTGGATCAAAGCAGTAGAAAGATGATTTCCTGAGGTATGGCTTAAATTGAGCCAAAGCAAATCAGGATGTAAAGCCCATGTGTGTTATATGCAGGGAAGTACTGGCAAATGAAAATTAAAAACCTTCAAATCTTCAAAGGCACTTGAGGACTAAGCATTACGAGTTCCAGGACAGCCCTTTGGGTTTTTTTCAAGGAATGGAGCGAGAACTTAAATTGTCAACTGAAGTCCTTCGTAAAAATGTGACATCAAATGACGAAGCAAGTGAGATCGTGAGGATCAAGCGAGCTCAGCTGCCGCATTAAAGGTAAACAATAATGATGTATCGTGTAGGTCGGCTGATGTGGTTTGCTAAGGTCGGCTGGCATGGGTCGTGAACGTCAGCCAGCGCGAGCCCCGAAGATCCGCTGGTTGTTAAAAGTGGGTCCCAGGATAAAAGGTTTTATAAACACTGGTTTAAACACAGCTGCAAGAAGGTTTGTTTTTTATCTTTCTCTCCGCGCTTGAATGTATCTGAAGTATCCTCTATTGATCCAAATAGCAATGTTTATAAACATTCTTACTACGATTGGCAACTGCTGTCTACGTCCAGGTAAGTGATTTCAATTCCTCTTTTCTCACTGCAGAAAACACTTAGCATGTGGTGAAGAGAGTGCCTGGGGTGTGGGTGGTTGGCTGAAGGGGGATGGCGGAAGGGCGGGCTGAGGGGAGTGCTGAGGGGGTCAGGTGAAGGGGCGGTTCAGCCTCATGTGTGTGTGGCGTGCAGGGAGGTGGCCCATTATTCACATGGTGAGGGGAGGGTGCCTTTCCTTGATGAGGGTTTGGTCTGCTCCCCTTATCAGTGGGAAGGTCAACATTTGTGTTATGGGGGGGAAGGGCGGCCTATGGGAATCACATCCCAGCGACTCCTCGCGCCAGAGACACAGTTCCGATTCTCCACTGGTGGGAGCACTTAAACTCTAGAATTTGGGCAGCACGGTAGCATAGTGGCTAGCACAATTGCTTCACCATGCCAGGGTCCCAGGTTCGATTCCCGGCTGGGTCACTGTCTGTGCGGAGTCTGCATGTTCTCCCCGTGTGTTCTTGGGTTTCCTCCGGGTGCTCCGGTTTCCTCCCACAGTCCAAAGATGTGCAGGTTAGGTGGATTGGCGATGATAAATTGCCCTTCGTGTCCAAAATTGCCCTTAGTATTGGGTGGGGTTACTGGGTTTTGGGGATAGGGTGGAGGTGTGGGCTTGGGTTGGGTGCTCTTTCCCAGAGCCGGTGCAGACTCGATGGGCCGAATGGCCTCCTTCTGCACCGCAAATTCTATGAATACTGAATCCCAGCCAATATATGTTCATTTTTACATAAGTGTATTGTATCAGTAAATTTATGAGTAGGGTGGGGGATTGGGGCTAGGTCGTGTGCTCTTTCGAACGGTCTGTGCAGACTCGATGGACCGAATGGCCTCCTTCTGCACTGTAGTGATTCAATGGTGCTAAGGCGAGAGCTAATCGGCTGGTTTGCCCAGATCTTGTAATTCAACTTTGTCATAATAAGATCTGTCGCCTGTCTGAAAAATGGGTGCAGCACAGATACATTTCTAGGACACGATGTTTCAATGTCTAATTATCTTAATGTTTAAATTCATCTATACACCAGATTGTTTTCTAGCCTTACCGCATTCAGTCCTGATAAGTTTAAAACAGTTAGATTTTTCAAGCTGGTCACTATCCGTATCAGACAAGTGGTTGTAATGTTTGGAATTCTGCCGGCATTCAGGATCTGTAGGTTTGGGCACTCCTGTGCCATATAGATCAAACATTGTGCACTTAGTTCATGACATCCAAACACTTCCAGTTCTCTCAGACTGAGTGACAAAACAAAGATAGCAATTAGGTCTTGTTGTAACAACAGATTTTTAATAGAAGTGATTCAAGGTTGTCCTTAAATAAATCTAAGTGCGATATGTGCACTAAAGGCCTAACTTAATGACCAACTATTACTCCATGAATTGTTACTTCCAGAGTAATTAAAATATGAGCAAGTGTAAGAGCTGATTTAATGAAATCACGAGCGGGATTCTTTGGTCCACCAGCTGAGTTTTCCTGGGCGGCGCCACCCGCCGGCAGCGGGATTTTCAGTTCCCACCACCTGCCAATGGGATTTCCCTTTGTGGCCACCCCATGCGCAGGTATGCGTGTGCTGCCGGCACAACGGAGAATCCTGCTGGCAGAGAATTCTGCTGCATGTTCCTGGAGAGAAACTTGCCTCCAGGAGTGCAAATCATGAAAGTGTGGGTGCACTCTCCGTTATTTTCCATTCATCATTTTCAGAAATACACTTAAATGGCAGCAGTCATATCTTTCAGCCACTGCTGGATTCAATTTACCAAAACATTTTGAGATCAAATATCAGCTCATGGGGGGGGGGGGGGGGGGGTGGGAGATCGTGGCTGCAATTCTCTGGCTGTTAGGATTCACTTTTCCCACCAGCAGGACACACCTGCCAACAGGTGGGCCAGTGACGCGGGATGGCTTCAATGGGAAATCCAATTGACAAATAGTGGGAATAGAGAATGGCGTCGCCAGTGAACGGCGCACCGCCGAGAAACACACAGCTGGAGAACTGGTGGAGCTCACATCACAACTTTTGTTTTGGAATTTTGGCTTCATCATCGATATTTCCACTTGACATGATATTTGAAATATGTCCTATAATGTGTCCACTTGGCAGCATCTTATAGTCAACTGGCAAAAAAAAATGAGAATTGTTAGTTTTCCAAAGCCTGTAGCGTTCTACCACTGTCTGATTCAACATGGTTACAAATCCTGTAGAGATGGATTTGGTCATAAAACACTTTGTTCTGAATAGGGGTTTTTACAAGACTATTTAAATCATTGGAGACAGTGAAAATGGTGGACAAGGGGCTGGATTCTCCGATTTGCAGACTAAATGGTGACGCCTGCGTGCTTACAGTGCCTTTTACGCCAGAAACCAATCTGAAACCTGGCTTTACCTACGGATAAGGCCAGTGAATTGCCGGGTCCGTAGTCACGCGTGGACCCAGCCTGCCAAATACTGTCCCCCAGCAAGCCCCCTTGCCTCCCCCGGACCACCCCTTATTAGTGCCCCCAGACCCTGCCTAAGCCCCCCCCCCCCCCCCCCCCCCCACGGCATGGCTCCCCCCGGCTGTGGCGGCACTGGACTCAGTCCGCAGCCGCTACGCAGACTCCAAGAAAAAGAATTACCATGAGTGACCCACGCCGTAGGGAACTTGCCCCATCGGGGACAGAGCATCATCCGAGGGTCTCAGGTGACATCCAAAGGCCATCCATACAGTGTGCGACGTACTCCCCAATTACGCTGTTTTTAACGGAGGCAGAGCTTCGCCAAATGGCGCCGCCCCCGATTTCGGCGCAAACGGGGATTCTCCGGCCGATCACCAAAAACAATTTTGGTGTCAGCGACCAGAGAATCCCGCCCCCGGTTTATCATTTGCATTATTATACCCTCATTTGAAAATTAATTTTAATGTACTTTCGCGTCAAATGCTGAAAACCAAATTTTCAAGATAATTTTCACCAAGGTATTAGAACAAATATCACTGCTATTATTGAATGCAGCCAAATATTTTATTGAATCTAAAGGTTGGCAAGCTGAGAGCATTGTGCAAAATAATTTCAAAATAATTTTTTAAATGCCAAAATAGAATTGAGAGCTTTCATATAATCACAAAAGACCCACTGAACATATACTCACATTTTTAAGTGTCTTCGCAACAGTGAGACTGTACGAGATAACTTAAGAAATTTGGAAGTGATGTATCCAGAAAATGTGATACATTTAAGTATTTAATCTGCGGCGAAGTGCTCCCGCCAGCAGGAAAACCAGTGGCCACGATGTGCTAAATGGCACTTGAACATTTGTTTTAACCTCAAACAATGCCATAGCACAACGGGGTCCATGTTGGAACAGAGAAGGGCGGGGCCTAATCTCACTGACAGGACCCGCACCTCAGAAACCAGGATTCCCTTCTTAAAGGGCACCCATATCTCAAGATGCTGCTGCAGCTCTGGCAGATCGCTGGCACCCTTCCCTAATCACTGGCAAGGACCCCTCCCTCAGTGCCCCATTTCCGAACCCCCTATCCCCGTCTTCAGCCCCTCTCATATTCTCCTCGCACCTTCCTCAGTAACCCCCTCACTGCCCCCTTCACACCCTGCTACTTGGCAGTGCCAACCTGGTAACTTGCACTCTGAGGGTTGGCAAGGGGGTGAATACCCTTCCTATAATTGCCTCCAGGGTGGTGAGAGGGGTCCTTGATGGGAGGGAGGTCAGGTGTGCTGGCTTGGAGGGGCTCAGATCAGAGGTGCTTTCTGGGATGGGGGTTCAGTTGGCTGCACTTGTCATCTGCAGCCATTAAAGCCTTTAAACAGTCAGTCAGTATCGAATAATTATAGTGTTCTCATAACAAAGTGGAAGTTTTCATCTGTGGGGAGGCAGTGGTGTAGTGATATTGTCGGTGGACCAATAATACAGAGACCCAGGGTAATAATGATCTGGGGACCAGGGTTCGAATCACAACACAGCAGATGGTAAAATTTGAATTAAATAGAAATCTGGTATTAAAAGTCTATGACCACGAAACCATTGTTGTAAAAACACATCTGGTTCACTAATGTACTTTAGGGAAGGAAATCTGTCGTTCTTACCTGCTCTGACCGACATGTAACTACTGGTCCGCTGTAAATGTGGTTGACTCTTAAATGCTCTCAGGGGTGGGCAATAAATGCTGACCCAGCCAGCGACGTCCACATCCCATGAATTATTTTTTTTAAAAACCCATTAAACAGTCAGTCAGTATGCCGTGTTTATGCTCTTTAAAGTATAGACGCCTGTTTGTATGCCTCGAAGGCTAAAAGCTTTGAACTGCATTGCTTACATTCAATACCACGTGCATTGCTTCCCAAAAGCTTTTGTATGGATAGTTTCAAGAGGATCAAGATTGTTTATTTATGTAGCTCTGCAGGAATCTATTCACTAAAGGGAGCAGTTGGTTTTACAAACGTAGTTTTTTTTAAAAGGCTGTCTCTTTGTTGTTGTAACCATCTGAGATGGCCACCTGCAAAGGACCATGGGAATTATGGCCAACCCAGGACTCAGACAGATACAGAACTTCTGTGTATTTGAAACGCAGGTAGCTAGCCCTAATCGAAACCCCCGCTTGTTTGCATTCTAATGGCCCATTTCCCCAGAACAATAGGACTGCACTCAAGAAACCGATACAGACACAGACTGCTCGGCGCCACCCCCCTTTACTGAGAGAGCCCAACTGCCAAGGTCAATGACCGCTAAGGACCTGCCCAGCCACCAAGGCACCCGCCCCTTTATTGGCCAAAATCAAAGGCAGTGATCAGAGCCCTGTCGAACTATTGGGTCCAAAGTTAAGGACCGCCCCAAAAAGCGCGAAATCCCAGAGGGATTAAAAGGGACACAGCCACGTATTCATTCTCTTTTGAATCTGGCCTGTGCCAGCCCAACTGCAGCATAACGACCAGACAGCCAAGTTCAAGACCAACAATCACTACCTGATGGATGAGCCCAGCAGAGACAGAGCCACTTCTTCAAACCAGCCACGTGAAATCCAGATAAAGGCCTTATCAATCTGCACAGCTCCGGTCACCCTGAAGTTAAGTATAGGTTATTGTAGCTGATAGGTGTAGTTTAACGTGTAGTAGATATTGTGTTTGCATGTCGAAGTAATCCTAGTATGTGTAAATAAACCATCTTTTGAACTGACTAACTGGTTGTGTGGTCATTTGACCGATATAAGGGAAAGACTTGTGGTTCAGTAAGATAAATAGAAATACCCACAGTATTGTTGACGTTGTTGGGACATAACATCATGAAAATGAAATGAAATGAAAATCGCTTATTGTCACAAGTAGGCTTCAAATGAAGTTACTGTGAAAAGCCCCTAGTCGCCACATTCCGGCGCCTGTTCAGTTGTACAAAACTCTGGTGCGGCCGCATTTGGAGTATTGCATGCAGTTCTGGTCGCCGCATTATAGGAAGGATGTGAAAGCATTGGAAAGGATGCAGAGGAGATTTACAAGGATGTTGCCTGGTATGGAGGGAAGATCTTATGAGGAAAGGCTGAAGGACTTGAGGCCGTTTTCGTTAGAGAGAAGAAGGTTAAGAGGTGACTTAATTGAGGCATACAAGATGATCAGAGGATTAGATAGGGTGGACATTGAGAGCCTTTTTCCTCGAATGGTGATGTCCAGCATGAGGGGACAGAGCTTTAAATTGAAGGGAGATAGATATAGGACAGATGTCAGAGGTAGATTCTTTACTCAGAGAGTAGTAAGGGTGTGGAATGCCCTGCCTGCAACAGTAGTGGACTCGCCAACACTAAACGCATTCAAATGGTCATTGGATAGGCATATGGACGATAAGGGAATAGTGTAGATGGGATTTAGAGGGGTTTCACAGGTCGGCGCAACATCGAGGGCCGAAGGGCCTGTACTGCACTGCAATGGTCTATGTTCTATGTTCGGGGAGGGTGGTACAGGAATTGAACCATGCTGCTGGCCTGCCTTGGTCTCCTTTCAAAGCCAGTGATTTAGCCCAGTGTGCTAAACAGCCCCTATTGGTGACTTATTGGCCCTATTGGCATCATATTGGCGACTTAAAAGAGCAACATTGTGTATCCACAGAATCACAGAATTCATATAGTGCAGAAGGAGGCTATTCAAGTCTGCACCAACCCTCTGAAAGAGCACCCTACATAGGCCCCCTCTCCCACCCTATCCCCATAACCAAACCTTGCCTGCACATGTCGACTGTGGGAGCAAACCAGATAGAAGCTTTTTCCCAGGGTGGAAGAGTCAATTACTATGGGACACAGGTTTAAGTTGTGAGGGGCAAAGTTTAGAGGAGACCTTCAAGGGAAGTGTTTTACACAGAGGGTAGTGGGTACCTGGAACTCGCTGCCGGAGGAGGTGGTGGAAGCAGGTGCGATAGTGAAATTTAAGGGGCGTCTTGACAAATACATGAATAAGATGGGAATAGAGGGGTATGGACTCCGGAAGTGTCAAAGATTTTAGGTTAGATGGGCAGCATGGATGACGCACGCTTGGAGGCCAAAGGGCCTCTTCCAGTGCTGTACTTTTCTTTGTTCGTTCTTCACCCAGAGGAAACCCATGCAGATATGGGGAGAGCATGCAAACTACATTCAGACAGTCATCCGACAGTGCCTTCTGGATGCTTCCTCGAAAGGACCTGGAAATTGACTGTGAGTAAACCATTTCAAAGTTTCCACCATTTGAAAGGGAATAATTTTATCTTCATCTCACAGACCTTTAAACGTGCCATACTGACAAACATTTTAAAGGGTTTAGAAATACAGATGGGATCACTTTCACTTTATTATGAGGGATGTGTATTTCTGAAATACTGACTGACTGTTTAAAGGCTACAGGTGGGAAGAGCAACCAAATAACCCCAATCTCAGGAAGGACCCATGATCTGAGCCCCTCCAGCCAAGCACACGCCCCCCTGACCTCTACCTTCCATAAAGGAACCCCTTAGAACCATGGAGACAATTGTAGGGAGGGTATTTCCCCCTTGACACCCCTCGGACTGTAAGCCGCCAAGTCTACATTCCTCAGGACATGCACCAATTCATGCCAGCCATTGAGGGGGAGCAAGAAGATGAGCAAACTTTTGGGTTTTCTCGGGGGTGTATGCCTGGACCTCAGTGAATAGCGACTTGGTGGCAAGTGCATGGAGATGAATGACTGCACAGTATGAACGTCTCCACCGCACAACCAGTTGCCACCCTCCTGGTTGGATAACACAAAGCTCACCCAATGAGGAGCCGCATTATCGACCACACTGGGAGACACAGGACAGGGGCCACAGTGCTTATCATTAACACCAGTTGCAGCAGTCACCGGTACCCCTGTTGTCAGGGAGGGTGGTGAGGATAGAGGCTGCCCACATCATAAACGGGTGCCAGTCACTGATGGGGACTGGGGTGCAATGTGGACTACCTCATCTTCAAGAGGGCAGGGGAGGAAGGACAGGGGGAACATGTTGAGAGTGGTGCAGCAGTGCAATTCAGGGTGACCAGGTAACTGGTACAAAAACAGAAAAAGTGGACAATCTCGGCAGGCTGACAGCATCTGTGGAGAGAAAAGTGAACTAACGTTTCGAGTTGGATGACTCTTTGTCAAAACACAGCGGGAGGCAACACCACACACGGTGCAACAAACACCTAGGGGATGGAACACAACTCCAGGGACATGTCCACGGCCGGAGGATGGATAGGGGCTGGATAGGGGCTGGTTTAGCACAGGGCTAAAGAGCTGGCTTTGAAAGCAGACCAAGGCAGGCCAGCAGCACAGTTCAATTCCCGTACCAGCCTCCCCGAACAGGCGCTGGAATGTGGCGACTAGGGGCTTTTCACAGTAACTTCATTTGAAGCCTACTTGTGACAATAAGCGATTTTCATTTCATTTCATTTTCATTTTAATTTCATTTCAGGAGGGGGAAATGCCTGGAGAGATGGGCCAAGGGTTCAGAGGTCGGACCGCATTGCAGAGGAAAGTGATAGAGGCATCATACTGCTTGTGGCAAGGGTTTTTAATGTGTCACAGGTGTCCAACAATGCCTCACTCTCCAGATGGTGCTGACCCACTCTCCCACAAACCCCTCACCACCCCTCACTCACTACCTACCCCCCACCCTCTCCCTCCCTCTCCCGGTGCCCTCCGTGATCCTCAACATGCTTAACCTTCCTTGATCTACCTCTACATCTAGATGAGACCCCAGGGTGCACACATGAGGTGAAGGCAGCCAGCTGCTTACCACGTCCTGTGGCCTTCGATGTCCCTGGCTGGTATCCTCTGGGAGCACTGGGGCCAAGCACCCCTGCACACTTGTCAACGACACTTGCACAGCCGTGCCACCCTGTCCTTTGTGCTGACATCAAGAGACTGCCCCATCAGAGGGGTGGAACTCTGGGGAGCTGGTGGTCACCATCCACATTCTGTGGGACGGGTCTAGGTTGGCACCCAATACCCTCTCCTCCCATCCAGTGCCCATTGGCCGCTGGGTTCACCTTAGGACAGAGGGGCAGCGCATCGAGCCCCAGCCGCCCCTGCGTCATCTGGCTCTGCCAGCCCTGGCTGCTCCCCAATCTCTGCACCATTATGTCCACGCCCTCGGCGATACTCTTCAGTGACTGGGGAAGCTACACATCGCCTCAGCTATGCCCACCTGCCCACCTTAGAGTGGGACATGTGCCGCAGCAACTTATCAAGGTCAACCTGGTACTGGGTCACATCCCCCAGTGAGTCGGAAATTCTGTCGATGCCCTCAGCCATGGCCGTCACCAACTGCCCACGCCTTGGGCACCTTCTCCAATGGTGCTGACGTCATGCACCAGGCTTTCCACTGCCGGCACCACCCTAGCAGTTTGGCCTCGGTGCCACGGATTGCCGGCGACATATCCTGCGTCAGTAGCCTCTGGGACTCCTCCAATTAGCTATGGACCTTCTGGAGTGTCGCTGACATCTCCCTCTGAATGTCCCGGCCACTCCCTAACATTTCCATCAACTCCAGGTAACCCTGTTCCACAGACTCAGCATCAGGCTGGGACCTAGCTGGGATCTGGGATCCAGAAGACCTCTGACTGCTGTCTCACCTGGGGGTTCCTGCCTCCACCTTAAGTGCATCAGCAACTACGTGATGCTCTCCAGATTGAGCCCCAGAAGCCTGTCCACTAACATGCCCCACCAAGGTGCGTGTATCTGCGTTGGTAGAGAGTTGGGGTGACAGCTGTGATGCATCAATCACGGCATCCTCGGAGCTCTCCTCTGTGATGTTCACCTGGGAGGCAGGGGAGTGGAGCACCCAGGATGGGCCGGCGCCATCAGCTGCAAGACCTGCGGGAGAATGGACATGTGGACAGTGGGAGGGATGGGTCAGTCAGTAATGCAATAACAACTCACATCTGACAGGTCACCCGGGTGGGATCTGGTGGATCTTCAACCTCTGCGGATGCGCCAACCTCCGAATTGGTGACTGCTCTGCCCTCAGCCACCCCAGTTACTTCCAGGGCCCTTTCCTTGAAGGTGGTGAGGATTCGTATGTCCAGAATCCCTACGCCAGTCTGGGCGATTGTGGGCGAGCTTCTCCCCCAGCAATTGTGGGCGAACCGCTCCTCCGGAGACAGAGAGAAAGCATCGTTCGCCGCACGCTTTGTTCACTGTGGTGGGAGGGTGAGTGTGAAGGAAGGGTGTGGGGGGGGGGTTGAAGGGAAAAGAGGGTCAAGGGAGGATTGGGGGCCATATGGAGGGTTAGTGAGGTTGGATACTCACGTGGGGGCGGAAAGGTTTTGGTGGGGAGGCTGCTGGGGAGCATTGGTAGCTACACACTTCTGCTGCCCAGTGTAGGTCGTTGACCTTCTTGTAACACTGGAGGCCAGTTCTCCCAGCCACCGCAGCATCGCCCCAGGTGGCACTGACTGCCCGATGGCTCACCCTCCAGGCACCTTAGGGGAACAGGGCATCCCTCTTGGCCTCCACTGCACGAGGAGTCTCCCCAGGTCTCCATCCCTGAATCTTGGGGCTGGTCATGTTGGTGCCATGGCTGTGAGCTGAGTGGGGTTGGCTGTGCAAGTGCTGTTTAAGTGCTGCTTGACCTTATTGTGGTCGAGGGGGGCATACGCAGTCCCAACAAATCAGTTAGTGAGCCTTCATTTGCAGCAAGAAGCCCATGTGGCCTCATTAAGTGGATCAATTAACGTTGAATAGCGTTGCCGGCCTCGCCAGGCTGAGCGCCAGGATGCTCACGGCAATTCCCATCGGAGTGAATGTCCACAGATGTAGCAAGACAGGTTGATAAGTTGGTGAAGAAGGCATGCGGAATCCTTCCATTTATTAACCGAGGCATAGAATATACAAACAGGGAGGTTATGCTGAAACGATATAAAACATTAGTTAGGATGGAATTGCATTAGACAGGGTACAGAGGAGATTTATGAGGATATTGCCAGGACTGGAAAATTTCAGTTATGAGGAAAGATTGGATAGGGCGAGGTTGTTCTCCTTGGAATAGAGGAGGCTGAGGGAAAATTTGATTGAGATGAACCAAATTGTGAGGGACCTGGATCGAATGGATGGGAAGTGCCTGTTCACATTAGTTGAGGGATCAGTGACGAGGGGGCATGGATTTAAAGTGATTGATAAAAAAGTTCAGAGGGGGAGATGAGGAAATAAATTTTCATCCAGAGGGTTGTGGGGATCTGGAACTCGCTGCCTGCGAGGGCAGTAGAGGCAGAAAGCCTCAAATAATTTAAAGGGTGTTCTGGATATGGACCTCAGGGTTTGTAACCCGAATGCTGCGTACCAAATGCTGAAAAGTGGGATTAGGCTGGGTGGCTTGTTTTTCAGCCGATGCAGACACAATGGGCTAAGTGGTCTCTTTCTGTACCATAAACCTTCTATAATTCACTCCCACACAGTTAGCAACTATGATTCTGGCCCTTCTTTAGAGGACAGCATAGAGGTAGGATCTGCAGAAAACAGGCTCCCTGAAAACAAATTATTGTTAAAAGGGCAGTCGGTTAAAATCAAAAATTCAAACTGAGAAGATTATGCCTTCGTTGAAACTGAAGACGGTTTCCCAAATATGGGCATATAAGCTGTGCGTGGTAATTATCTGCTGGATTTAGCTCATAGAGTTATATCATGTTGGATGTTGCTTGGGAACAAGGGGCTACTCAGAATTCAGGAAACATAGGTAATTGGGAACAAAGGGGTAACTTCATGTAATACACTGAGCGCATGGCCATCAATACAGTTAAGTGTACTGTAGTAGTGTATTATAGTCCTTCTTGTCGTATGGTTTTCTTTTAAGTTAATAAATATTCTTTATTAATTAATCACAAAACAACTGGACTATTTTTCCCTGGTTTCCCCATTTTTCTCACATTAAAACAAATTGAAAATATACACCAGTAAGAACTGGTGTCCCAAATTACCTTTCTGGGTTTGGGAATACCCTCGCATTTAACATTAGTGGGGTTTATAACACAGTACACAACTGTTAAAAATGCATTTTTTATAGTACTTTACAGCACATTAAAAATGTATATTTAAAACTTTAGTAGAACCAGATGCAGTCAAAGCAATTTGTTCTTTTCATCTTTACAATGAGTCCCAAGCATTCCAGAGGTCTGAGGAGCCTGGATAGAGTAGATGGAAAGGGCCTATTCACTTTAGCAGAGAGGTCAGTGACTAGGGGGCACAGATTTAAAGTGATAGACAGAAAGATCAGAGGGGGAAAGAATTTTAGAGCTAAAAGCGCCAATTTATAAAATCTATCCACAGAAGACTGTAAAGTGCACTATGCGTCCTGTGTTCAATTCAAATTCACCATCAGCAGGGCATTGAACTGACATGCTTTACAAAACGTACTGTACAAGCAGTACAGCTATAAGAGCACATGGTTTATTGTCTATGTTCAATCAGCATGACGGCTGATTTGCAAGCTCCAATTTCTTAAGAAATAAATATTTTCAGTCAGTTTACAACAGAGAAAGCATTACTTTGATGTGACTCATTTTATCCCATCCATCACAGCAGAATTATGTATTTATTTTTATTTTCCCTGTTTTGATGTTTTCCTATTGTTTGTCTTATTTGTACACCAGACTTCAGGGGTGCGATTCTCCCAGCCCTGCACCGGGCGCGCTTCTCCGAGGTGTGGAGAATCGGCGCCATTTGCACCGGCGCGTTTGGCCCGCAGTCCACGGCCGGGCCGCCGATTCTCTGGCCCGTAGGGGCCGGCGCGCTAAAGAAGTCCCCCGCGCATGCGCGGGTAGGCGCGGTGCCCATTTGACGCCGGGAAGGGAGACTGGAGGCGCATGAAATCGGTCATCCCTGTGCCCGTTTCGTGCCGCCGTGAAACGCGACGGTGTTCATGACGGCATGAACACTGAGTCTCCATTTTGGAGAATCCCGCCCCAGGATTTTGCGAGTGGTGTTTATAGCAGTAAACATACACAAGGAACATAGAAACTAGTAGAAGGAGACAATTCGACCCTTCGAACCTGCTCCACCATTCATTATGTTCATTGTCATCCAACTCAAGAGCCTCATCCCACCTTCCCGTCCCCCCCCCCCCCCTCCCTTTCTTCGATCCCTTTCAATCCAAAGCTATTTCTAACTCTTTCCTGAAACCATACAATGTTTTGGCCTCATTTACTTTCTGTGTTCGTGAATTCCACAGGCTGCCAATCTCTGGGTGAAGAAGTTTCTCTTAATCTCAATCTTAAATAATCTACACTGTATCCTTAGACTGTGAGCCCTGGTTCTGGACACTCCAATGGAACGCCATGCTCCAGCACTTCGCTAGCATCCTTCCTGTATCTAGTCCTGTTAGAATTTTATAGGTTTCTACAAGCTCCTCCCTCATGCTTCTGAACTCCAGTGAACATAATGCTAACTGGCTCCATCTCTCCTCATACATATGTTTGTCCTGCCGTCCCAGGAATCAGTCTGGTAAATATTTGCTGCACTCTCTATAGCAAGAACATCCTTCCTCAGAAACGGAGACCAAAACTGCACACAATATTTCAGATGTGGCTTCACCAAATCCCTGTATAATTACAGTAAGACATCCCTGCTTCTGTACTCTAATCCTTTCGCTAGGAAGGCCAACATACTATTTGCCTTCCTTCCTGTCCAATGCACCTGGATGCACACCTACAGCGAATGCTGTATGAGGACAACCAGGTCTCTCTCAATGTATCGCCTTTCCGATAACAATGTGCCTTCTGGATTTTCCTACCAAAGTGGATAACCTCACATGTAGCCACATTAGCCAATACATTTGCCCACTCATTCAACTTGTCCAAATCACACTGAAGCATCTTTGCATCCTCCGCACAGTTCACCCTCCCACCCAGCTTTGTATCATCTGCAAATTTGAAGATATCGGGCGGAATTCTCCGTTGGCTGATACCAAAATGGCGAATCATGATCGGGCAGAGATTACGGTGTCAGCCGAAAATGGAGGTTGGCGCCGGGTGCCCAATGGAACGGCATGCTCCGGCACTTCGAAAGCAGCTGGAATGCGGTCCACGCCACGCAGCGCCAAGAGCATACAAAATGTACAGTAGCATACACTAACATCTCATTAATGGGTCCAACCCGGTTTCTTCTGACCTCCTACGATGCTCCGCCCCCACCAGGCGCTATTCACTTGTGGTATTTAAAATCAGGAATCAGCACCGTGACTGCTGAGGGAGAGAGAGAGAGAAGGTAGGTAATGTCCCTAAACGCGCAACAGTAGGCTGTCAATTGTGCCGATGGCTGAGGGGGGGGCATCTGCCAGGGTTGGGGGTTGAGAAAAGTAGCGGGGGCGACCAGGGGATGGGCCGTGGGATCGGTGTATCCCCCTGGGACCAGGTCCTGAGAGTGAGCAACAGGGCTAATGCCAAACTATCCTCCTCCAACAACCCATGTGGCCTAAATACCCGCCATGACTATATCCACCTCCCCATCGATGGCCCATTATAGCACCTATGCCAACTTAGTGCCAGCACATACCAACCCAAAATTTCAATCATAACATACAGAATAGTCCAGCAAAATTATACACCTTTATAAAAATATCCCCCCGACTAAGCCCTACCTAACCCAGACTAACCTAAAACTCTCCCCACCCCAGCATCTCTCTCCCCCCCCCCCCCATCCCCTGCACCCCCCCCCCCCCCCCTACCCAGCCACTCTCCTCTCCCCAGCCCCACCTACCATAGCAATGAGGACCTTCAGAGAATACAGCTGGACATAGATTGGTTGGTGACTTGGCCAGAGAGGTGTCAGATGGAGTTTAATCTGGACAAATGTGAGGTAATGAATTTTGCAAGGTCTAATACAAATGGGATATATTCAGTAAATGGCAGAATCCTTATGAGTATTGATAAGCAGAGTGATCTGGGTGTACAGGTTCATAGGTCACTGATAGTGGCAATGCAGGTGGAGAAGGTAGTCAAGCAGGCAAACAACATGCTTGCCTTTATCGGCCGGGGTATTGAGTTTAAAAATTCCCAAGTCATGTTGCAGCTGTATAGAACCTTAGTTAGGCCGCACTTGGAATATAGTGTTCAATTCTGGTCGCCACACTACCAGAAGGATGTGGATGCATTGGTGAGGGTACAGAAAAGATTTACCAGGATGATGCCTGGTATGGAGGGCATTAGCTATGAGGAGAGGTTGGAGAAACTGGGTTTGTTCTCACTGGAACAACGGAGGTTGAGAGGTGACCTGATAGAAGTCTACAAGACTATGAGTGGCATGGACAGAGTGGGTAGTCAGAAGCTTTTTCCCAGGGTGGAAGAGTCAATTACTGGGGGCATAGGTTTAAGGGGCGAGGGGCAAGGTTTAAAGAAGATGTACAAGGCACTTTGTTTTACACAGAGAGTTGTGGTAGCCTGGAACTCGATGCCGGAGGAGGTGGTGGAAGCAGATACGATAGTGACTTTTAAGGGGCATCTTGACAAATACATGAATAGGATGGGAATAGAGGGATATGGTCCCCGGAGGGATAAGGGGGTTTAGTTCAGATGGGCAGCATGGTCAGTGCAAGCTTGGAGGACCGAAGGGCCTGTTCCTGTGCTGTAATTTTCTTTGTTCTTTGTGCCCACCAGCCTCTATTTGCTGATGACAACCTGCTCCTTAAAGAAGATAATGAATGGCATCCACCTTGAGTAAAACCCTTCCTCCGGTCACCTCATGGCGTATTTAATTATTTCCAAATGCGGGATTCCAACAAATCTCCCAGTCATCATAGATCATAGAATTTACAGTGCAGAAGGAGGCCATTCGGCCCATCGAGTCTGCACCGGCTCTTGGAAAGAGCACCCGACCCAAGGTCAACACCTCCACCCTATCCCCATAACCCAGTAACCCCACCCAACACTAAGGCCAATTTTGGACACTATGGGCAATTTAGTATGGCCAATCCACCTAACCTGCACATCTTTGGACTGTGGGAGGAAACCGGAGCACCCGGAGGAAACCCACGCACACACGGGGAGGATGTGCAGACTCCGCACAGACAGTGACCCAAGCCGAAATCGAACCTGGGACTCTGGAGCTGTGAAGCAATTGTGCTATCCACAATGCTACCATGCTGCCCATAATCATGCTGATGCCTTGGCTGGCACTGGTGCCCTCCACCTCACAAGAACCCCCCAACGGGTTATCAGAGAGGTGAAGGCCAAGACATCAGCCTTCCTCCCCTCCTGTAGCCCCAGACACTCCAAAGATCACCACCATTGGACACGGCTCCACTCTAATTTCCAAAATCTCTGGCATTATTTCAAAAAAGGAAACACAGAACATAACCCGCTTAGGAAAAAAGACCAAAACGTGTGATAGTGGTTTACCAGTCCCTTAAACAACGCTCACACTTATCCTCTACACCCAGGAGGAACACACTCATACATGCCCTGATGCACCACTTAAACTGTATCAAACTTAACCTCGCACACAAGGAGGTATAGTTAACCCTATGCAGAACCTCACTCCACACACACCCATCCAAAACCAATCCTAACCTTTCCTCCCATGTACCCTTTACTTCCTCCAGCGAAGCCTTCTCCATCGCTACCATCTGCCCGCATATGTCTGCTATCTTCCCTTCCCCTATCTCATCAAGAGTCAGCACTTTATCCTGTTATGAGAGAGGCGTTTTCAGGACCCCAAAATGTATCATGGAGTTCAACCAACCTCTCCCTTTAATGTATTGTTGCTTTTGAAGCACACGGCTTGTTCTCCAGGTGTGCTATTACAATTATGGACACGTGGGATTTTAAACACAAAACAATGTTTATTCCATGAATTCAACTTAACCTTTTAAATAAACATTGGATCACTTACCACCCTTTAATTCAAATATAACCCTGAAAATAATACAACACTAAATAATCTCTCAAAATGTTCCTTCAAACCTTCAAAAGACTTAACACCTTTAAACAGAAACACATCAGGTTAAAGACATTATCAGTTTAAATCACCCAAATGATTCGGAGATAGTCTTTTATGGCAGAGATCACAGCAGATCCAGCTCACTGCAAACACAGACACACCCAAGCTCTTTTCCTCAAAACCGCGTTCTGCTTTCAAACAGCTCACAGCAAACCAGCCAGGCACTTTTCAGCTGCTCTCTCTCAAACTGAAACTATAAGCAGAAGTGAGCTCAGCTCCCCCCACCCTCTGACATCACTTCAGTAATATGAGCTGCTCCATTTCTTAAAGGTACATTGCTTTAACATCCATTTCTTAAAGGTATTCTCACATGACACCACCCCCCAAGAAAAAATAAATAAACCATCAACTTCAAGATGGTTTCATTTTTCACTTTTGCACCATCCACTAAGAAATGTACACAGTAAATATACTTTTTCGTTTCACAAAAAAAACAACATAAGCAAACAGGCATAATAATAAAGCCCATCTTTCCCGTTCTTCTTCCTCCAACCGAAATCCTTCTATTCACACATTCGTGACAAAGCATTGGCTAGCACATTTTCCCGTCTTGCCACATGTACTATTTTTAAATGAAATTGCTGTAACAATAACCTCCAGTGAAACAGACTTGCATTGTTATTCCGGAATCGCTCCAAAAACGTCAAAGGATTATGATCAGTATATATAATGGTGTCAGATGGATTGCTGCTCATATAAATGTGAAAATGTTGCAAAGCCAGCACCAAACTCAAAGTCTCCTTCTCAATCGTCTAATACTTTTTCTGGTGAGAATTCAGTTTCTTTGAAAAATAACCAACAGGCCGCTCTAGCCCTTCATCGTCATCTTGTAGAAGCATCGTAACCTACACCCACATCACTCGCACCAACAGCCACTTTGAATGGTTTTGTGTTGTTTGGGATGACTAACACAGGAGCAGTGGTTAACACAGCCATCATATGCCTGTTGGCACTCCGCTGTCCAATGGAATTTGTAACACTTCTTGAGCAAGTCCATCAGTGGAGTGACCACACTGCTAAAATGTGGTACAAATTTCTGGTAAAATCCACTCATACCAAGAAAGCGCATTATTTCCCGTCGTGTCGAGGGTATCGGAAGCTCCCCAATAACTTTTGTTTTCACATCCCGTGGGACCATTCGACCCTGATTGTATGGCCAAGGAAAGTGACTTGGGCTTTTCCAAATTCACTTTTGGCTAGGTTTATCACCAAACCCGCCTCCTGAAGTCGATCAAATAACTCCCTCAGATTTTAAATGTTCTTTCCATGTCTGGCTAAACACTACCAGATTGTCGATGTATACCGCACAATTGGGTAATCCTGAAACGACTGTATTAATTAACCGTTGAAATGTTGCTGGGGTGTTTTTCATGCCAAATGGCATAACTTTGAACTGGTATATGCCATCTGGAGTCACAAAAGCTGAAATTTCCTTCACCCTTTCAGATAAAGTAACTTGCCAGTAGCCTTTCAGTAAATCCAATTTGGAAATAAAAGCAGATTGTCCCACTTTCTCAATGCAAGCCTCCAAACGTGGGATAGGGTAAGAGTCCGTTCTTGTAACTGCATTCACCTTTCGATCATCCACACACAACCATTGGGTACCGTCTGGGTTAGGTACCATCACTATGGGTGAGCTCCATTGGCTGCAACCCACTTCAATTATGCCATTTTTCAACATACTCTCAATCTCTCTGTTAACCTGTGCCAATTTTAAAGGATTAAGTCTATATGGATGTTGTTTGATAGGAACAGCATTTCCCACATCTACATCATGTAGCCATTTATCTCTACAAACTTGCCCATGTGATATCAATAACTCTTTCAGGTCAGTTTGTTTTTCCTCTGGAAGGTAACTTAACAACTCATCCCAATTTTTAAGAACACCCTAATTTTCCAATTTAATTTGAGGTATGTCAAATTCACAGTCATCTGGATTTGGTTCATCACTTTGAGTTAGAATCATTAAAACTTCCTTTTTCTCTTCTTCCCTTTCAAAGTACCTTTTAAGCATATTGACATGACACACTCGGTGAGTCTTCCTTCTAGCTGGTGTTTTTACCACATAATTCACCTCACTTAATTTCTTTTCAATCTGATACGGTCCAAAAAACCTGGCTTTTAAAGGCTCACCTACCACTGGTAACAACACTAAAACTTTATCCCCACTGACAATACTACGAACTTTAGATTTCTTGTCCGTTACCCGTTTCATCACATCTTGTGCAACTTTCAAATGTTGTCTAGCCAATTCACCTGCTCTATTTAATCGTTCCCTAAAATTTGACATGTAATCCAATAGTGTAATTTCCGATTTCTCACCCACTAATTTTTCCTTAATCAATTTAAGTGGTCCTCTTACCTCATGACCAAAAATTAGTTCAAAAGGACTAAATTTGGTCAACTCATTAGGTGCATCCCTAATTGCAAACAATACGAATGGAATTCCTTTGTCCCAATCCTCTGGATAATCTTGACAATACACCCTCAACATTGTCTTTAATGTCTGATGCCACCTTTCTAATGCTCCCTGCGATTCTGGATGGTAACTTCTGATCCAATTGGATTTCTGTGAGTAGTCCATATCTAGTAACGAATTTAAGTAACTCCTCCACAATCCGTTTAGCTGTAATATTACGTACTGGAATGGCCTCTGGAAACCTAGTAGACACATCTATTATAGTCAAAAGATATTGATTCCCACTTTTTGTTTTAGGAAGCGGTCCTACACAATCGATTAGGACCCTTGTAAAAGGTTCCTCAAATGCTGGAATGGGTATTAAAGGCGCTGGTTTTATCACTGCTTGAGGTTTCCCTATCACTTGACATGTGTGACGTGATTGACAAAATTTAACTACATCTTTATGTAGTCCAGGCCAATAAAAATGTTTCTGGATTTTAACTTGAGTTTTCCTTATCCCCAAATGACCTCCCACTGATACCTCATGTGCAACTTGCAACACCTCCTTTCTATACCCTACCAGCAATACTACTTGATGAACTTCTGCCCACTTTTCATCGGCCTGCTTATGTACAGGTCTCCATTTTCTCATCTCGTCATCACTTTTACGGTGATAACACTCTGGTATTCTCTCAGATTCCTCTTCTGTATATGCTTTCTGATATATCCGTTTTATTTCTACATCTTTCTGTTGTAACTCCGCCAATTTTCCTGAACTAAAAATATCCACCTCATCCTCCACCTGTTCTTGTTCATTTTCAACCATTTGATCAAAAATCGTTTCTGATAACTGCACTTCAACTTCATCTTTGATTTCTCCTCTTGTCTTAACCTGTGACTTTGTGACCGGGTTACGACACAATCCGGAAAAATCCCAGGATATTCATCCTTCGACACTTCAGTTGTCTGATTTTCCACTGGCTTATCAACCACAGTAGGCATCACTCCCACCTGCGATCCAGCTATATAATTACCCAAGATAAACTGTATTCCTGGACAAGATAGTTTATCTATTACTCCTACTACCACTTCACCGCTCTTCACTGGACTTTCCAACCTTACCTTATATAATGGAACGCTACTCCTCTCACCCTGAATTCCACATATCACCACCTTTTCTGGCAACATTCTTCCCAAACTACATAATTTGTCATCTCTTACTATTAAAGATTGACTAGCCCCTGTATCTTTTAAAATTGTCATTTCTTTACCTGCTCCTCCTGATACACATGAGTAAACTTTACCCACACAAGTAAATTCTTTAAAGACATCTGGCACCTTCTTAACAATTACTTCTTGAACAGGCTAAACAATCATTTTCACCTCCTTCGTTTCCCTTGAGCTTTCCTTTACCACTCTAACAAATCCCACTGTCTTAGCCTGTTTTACTACATCAGCCTTCCCAGTGCTTTTCTTCAACCACCAACACTGTACTTTACATGGCCTAGTTTATTACAGTGAAAACATTTGAAACATTTCATCTCTTTTCCACCCTCCTGGATTTAATTTTTAATCTGAGATACACTCTCTTTATTGTCTCCCATCAGATCACCTTTACCTTTACCACTTGAGTATTTCTTATATCCCCAGTTTCTATCCCTCACAGGCTGAAACTGATGTCGGAAACCAATCTTTGATTTATGAACTAATTCATAATCATCTGCCATTTCTGCTGCTAATCTCGCAGTTTTAACCCTCTGTTCTTCCACATGAGTTCTCACTACATCAGGAATTGAATTTTTTAACTCCTCCAAAAGTATAATTTCTCTGAGAGCTTCATACGTTTGGTCTATTTTCAAAGCCCTTATCCACCTATCAAAATTACTCTGTTTGAGCCTTTTAAACTCCATGTATGTTCGATCAAATTCTTTCCTTAAATTTCTAAACCTTTGTCTGTAAGTTTCAGGAACTAGCTCATATGCACTTAAGGTGGATTTCTTCACCTCCTCATATGTTCCAGATACTTCCTCCGGTAGTGATGCAAACACTTCACTAGCCCTACCTATCACCTTTGTTTGAATCAGTAACACCCACATGCCCTGTGGCCATTTCATTTGTTTAGCTACCTTCTCAAATGTAATGAAAAAGGCTTCCACTTCTTTCTCATCAAACCTTGGCAATGCTTGGACATATTTAAATAGATTCCCACCAAGCCTTCGACTATGACACTCTTTCTCACAATCCTCATCACTATCATCCAACTGTACGTTTCCCTTTACGTCTGCCAATTTCAATTAACTATCATGTTTCATGGCCATTTTCCGAAGTTCAAACTCCCTCTCTTTATCTCCTTCCCTGATCTGTATCTCCCTTTCTTTTTCTTTTTGTTCTCTCTTTCTTTCTTTTTCCCCTCTCTCTCTTTCGTATTCAAGCTGCTTTAATTCTTTCTCATGTTCCATTTGTTTAATTTGAAACTGAATTTTTGCCATTTCCAATGAGTCAAACTCTATCTCAGGCAACTTTAAATGCTTAACCACCGCCATAATTACCTCATCTTTTCGCATTTTGTCAGGTAATGTTAACCACAATGTTTTTGCCAAATCTAACAGTCTGCTTTTCATCTCTGTCCGTAAGGGACTGCGTATATCATTCTCCACCCCCAAAAACTTCTGAGCCTCTGAAAGAGCCATTGTCCACAACACACTTAAACTATGTTCCTCCGTGTCTGGCCACTGTAGAGCTCCGCCATGTTGCCACGGGCCAGTGTGGAGACGGCTGTAGTGCGCATGCAGGGACCCGCGCTAGCCGTGGCGTGCATACACAGACCCGCACCGGCTGTGCCAGGCCGGCTTTCGGTGCTGGAGCAGCGCAATTCACTCCGGGCCATTCTGGCCCCCGAGGACAGGGAGAGTGACTGGGCCTGCAGGCCCGTTGACGCCGTTGTCGCTCGCGCCGGTTTTGACACTGGCGTCAACACTTAGCCGGGATTTCAGAGGATACCGGCCATGGTTCCCACAGATAGGTGCCAGTAACAACATAGACGCTAATTTAAAATGCTGTCTGAATTGATTCCATATTCTTACAGAGGCTATGACCGCTGGGCTCAAAGAGAACCTAGTCACAGAGAACAGAAGAGGAACAAGTGCCCTCAAGCTCAAACCTATAGAAGAAACTTCCTCCAACCGTCAAGAAAGCCCTTCACACCTGTGGGGTCTTACCAGTCCAAATAAAAGTTGAAATTAACTTGCTGACTCAACTAAAAAAGATTTAGAAAGGAAGACTGGGAGAGATGGAAACGCAAGCAAGAACCACGGAAAAATGTTTGTTTTAATCGTCTGACCCTTCCCGCCAAAAACAACAGGAGGGCATCCCATCTCTTTAAGTCTGCCTTCACCCCCTCTAGCAGACTGGCCAGATTCAACTTAAGCAGCAAGGCCCAATCCTGAGCTAGCCATGCTCCCAAATGATTAAAAGTGGACCGAGCCAGCCAAAACTGTAGCCTCTCCTGACCCGTTCCCATCCCCTGAGGGTTCACAGGATAACCTCACTCTTGCCCACATTCAATCTATAACATGAGAAGAAACTAAACTTCTCAAGCACCTCCATTATCATCCCCACATTAGAGAGAGGATCCATGACATACAAGACCATAAGATATAAGAGCAAAACTAGGGTTTAAACTAGATTGGCAGGGGGGTGGGTTCCTCAGCAGCAGGGAGCTGCTGGTGAATACCAGGATAGTCCACCCACAGGTCTCCCAGCAACCTCCGCACCTTGCTGGATACACCCAAGTCCCACGAGGTGTCGGGGTTAGAACTCTGCCCAAAAGGGGCGGGACCAAATGGAGCTCACTAAACTAGGTCGTAAACCTACTTCAGGCATCCCTACCTGGGATGCAAAGGCCTCCCTTGATTCTCGGCCTCCCCAGCAAGGCTGCAGCTGGGCACCAAACAGTACTGCTCCACAAGAAGGTGGACCAAGCAGAACAGCACCCAGGGGTGGTTTCCTGGGCCATTTGAGGCCCCTGGATGGTCAGGGACAGACAGACATGACACCACAACCCAGGGGACCAGCACACAGGGGACAGACAGACATGACACCACAATCTAGGGGACTGCGGACTTCAGGTCCGATGAGGACACTGACTTTCCGTCATTGCTATCTCCTATATCCTCCACCATCACAGAGACTATCGCCTCGGTTGAGCTCTTTATTGTGAGGCTTCTGGGACACTCACTGGTGAGCACCACACAGCCGCTCTGGTACAGCAGGTGGAGGTAGGATGGGAGGAGGGGCTGGACGGTCGGAGGGCAGCCCGGCCACAGCAACCAGCTGCCTCCCAGATGGGTCCCGGGTTCCTGGAATTTCCACACCTACCCAGAGACCCGATTCAGTCAGAGACCCAGGGACGAGAGAAGGGGATGACGGCCGGTTTCCAGCACCTGCAAATGCAGGTGGAGGAGTGCATCCACGTGCAGGAGCAGGGAATGGTACCAATCATGAGTGCCACCCAGGCCGACACCACACGGTGGCGTCCGCGGTGGAGGCAATGGGGGCGACGGTGTTGGACAAGGGTCAGAGCATGCAAGGCCTGGGGCTTTCTCTGTACGCGGCTTCCGTGGCCCAGGACAGGGCTGTCCTCTCGCAGGCAGCCATGAGCCAGAGCCAGCTGCAGATCGCAGTGGTGCTCGGCAATGTAGCCCAGTCTCAGCAGGCCATCGCTGAGAGCATCGGCAGCATCGCCCAGGTGCTGGCCAGTGTCATACAGGCCCAGACAGGGATGGCCAACTCCCTGAGCTCCATGGCTGCTAACGTGCAGACTCTGGTCAATACCAGAGCGGGCCTCCAGAACTGGGAGCGCTAGGTGCCGGGGGTGGCACAGGTGTTGGATCAGCTCGCACCCCCATCCGATGGAGAAGCCCGGGGGCCATCGGAACCCCGAGGGAGGAGGAGGTGCTGGGGCCCGTTCCGGGTCCCCCTGCAGGGGAGGTCCCGGAACACCGCGGCACCTCGGACTCCGCCCCCGCCACCACCATCCCTGGTGCATCTGGTGGGCAGCAGGCAGAACAGGGTGGCAGCACGCCATCCCGGTCGCCCAAGGCATAGCCTACCTCATCCAGTTCGGGCTGCCCCAGGAAACAACCGCTAAAGGGGGCCCTAGTCACAGGGCAGGAGTCACAGCAGTCCGCCTTCACTTCTGCTGTACCGTCTGCGGAAACACCTCAATGTAGTCAAAGGGCCCGTAAGGCTAGAAAGGTAGACACTGGTAAATTGGCACGGATTAGTTTTAGGGACTAGGGCACGTGTACAGATTTTCCCTTATTAAACTCACTGTAAGACCTGTGAAAGCTGCCTCTGTGCTCTGTCCGATGCATGTGGGGGTGGGGCGGGAACTGAGTACCAGTGTGGGTGAGGGGTAATGGAATGTTGAGCTATGGTGTGTGTGACGTGCGCCCCCACCCCCCACCCCTCCGCCGGGTTGCCCACGGCACCCCGCCCCCAGCGAGACGACAGGGCCATGTGATGCCATGTCCAGCATGCATACAGGGGCCACCCAGGTGGAGGGCATTACTGTCTACTGACATTGTCTAATGATGTAGAGCTCAGAGCTCATCACAGAGTGGGCTTTCATCATCCTCCATGCCATAGACCAGACCCGCTTTCACCGGCAACCGTGTGAGCCCAGCTCATTGTGCTATTGCAGGTGGATGTGTAATGGAGGGGTGGTGTGCATGTGGGTGATGCAGTGGTGGGGGAGGTGAGGGTGGTGTGGTGGTGGGAGAGGTGAGGGTGGTCGGTGGTGGGAGAGGTGAGGGTGGTCGGTGGTGGGGGAGGTGAGGGTGGTCGGTGGTGGGGGAGGTGAGGGTGGTCGGTGGTGGGGGAGGTGAGGGTGGTCGGTGGTGGGGGAGGTGAGGGTGGTCGGTGGTGAGGGAGGTGAGGGTGGTCGGTGGTGGGGGAGGTGAGGGTGGTCGGTGGTGGGGGAGGTGAGGGTGGTCGGTGGTGGGAGAGGTGAGGGTGGTCGGTGGTGGGAGAGGTGAGGGTGGTCGGTGGTGGGAGAGGTGAGGGTGGTCGGTGGTGGGGGAGGTGAGGGTGGTCGGTGGTGGGGGAGGTGAGGGTGGTCGGTGGTGGGGGAGGTGAGGGTGGTCGGTGGTGGGGAGGTGAGGGTGGTCGGTGGTGAGGGAGGTGACGGTGGTCAGTGGTGTCATACTGTAGTGTCCGTGCCCATGCTCAGCAATTCCCCACCCCCAAGTTGGTGAAACGTGCGGCTATCAACTCCTCCCGTGCTCACTGTTCCAGCCGGTGGCGTGGGCAGCCTTGCTTCCCTGTCAAGCACCCATGTCCCGTACATTGCCCCCCACCCCCCTCCCCATCCCCCTCATTTGGAGAGGAGTGCACACACCTCAGTGTGAAATATTAGTGGTCAGGCTTCTGCAGCACAATCTGGTGAGCACCACACTGCTGCTGATGTACATCTGGTGGAGGCAGGAACCCCCAGGCGAGACAGCGGGTGGAGGTCTGCTGGATCCCAGGACCCAGCTGGGCCCCAGCCTGATGCTGAGCCTGTGGAAGAGGTCATCTCGGAGCTGATGGAGATGTTAGGGTGCGGCCATGGCATTCAGACGGATATGTCAACGACACTCCAGCAGGTCCATTGCCACTTGGAGGAGTCCCAGAGGCTAATAATAATAATCTTTATTGTTGTCACAAGTAGGCTTAGATTAACACTACAGAGAAGTTACTGTGAAAATCCCCTGGTCACCACATTCCAGCGCCTGTTTGGGTACACAGAGGGTGAATTCAAAATGCCCAATTCACCTAACAAGCATGTCCACATAAATCCAAGGAAGATCTCATGGTTAAACTACTGTTCTTACTTGGAATATATTTGTTTTAGAACTGTCACGTGAGAGTACCTTTAAGAAATGCGTGTTTATAAATGGGTGTGTATATAAATATCAGTAGTGAGAGTACCTTTAAGAAATGGGTGTTTATTGCTGCAGTGATGTCAGAGAGTGGGCGGAGCTGGGCTGTCTGTCAGCTTTTTACTTTTGTTTCAGGCTGTTTGCAGCAGAGTGTGTTTTAGTTTCGTTTTCAGAGCTGGATAGCTGCAGTCACAGCCAGAAGATGTATGAGTCTCCGTCTCTGTAATCTCAACACTGTAAATTGATCCTTTGGTGACTTAAAACTACTAACTGCTCTCAGTAGTGACTTTAACCTGATGTGTTTCTGTTAAAGGTTTTTTTTTAAAAGTCTTCTGGATGTTAAAAGGACAGCTTCAGGATTACTTAGTGTTGTATTCTTTGAGGGTTGTATTTGAATTGATGGTTGCTAAGATGTTCACTGTATGTTTTAAAAAGGTTAACTTGAGTTCATAGAATAAACACTGTTTTGCTTTTAAAATACTTCTCCATTTCTGCTGTACCACACCTGTAGAGTGGGCCGTGTGCTCCCCATACCACAATCTATTAAAAGTTGTGGGTCAGGTAAACCCTGGCCCATAACAGAACCTTACTTTTTCTGCAAAAGACATGACCATTGATCAACGTTAACAATAAAGAAAAGCATTACCTTGTTTTGTGTTTTTTAATCAAAATATTGATGCTTTCATCTGTAAGCTGGCATCCATTGGCAAGGAGTCTGTAAAGACTGCAACAAGCACATATTTGTATTCAGAACGACTTTATACAGATTTAAACACTAAGCAAAAGACAATGCTGTTAATTGGAACCTGGGCAAATAAGGTTTTAATTCTTTCATAGGATGCAAGCATTGCTGGCATGGGCAGCATTTGTTCCCCATCCCTAATTGCCCTTTTAGCTAAAATACAGCTGCCTGTTTCTGTACCTTGCATGTTGAGGGAGGAAGGTAGAGTGCAATTTGCACTATTTATCAGTGCTTTGAATTTCAAGAAAACCATAAACATTTATCTTTAAAGTGAAAGCCAGAAATAGCAAAATAATAAGTTTAGACTTTACAATTATTTTCACGAGAGGATCCTCCTGAAGTAATCTTCAGATACTTAATGCTAGCTCAAAATATGGTTGAATTTGTTTTGATGCTATCGTTTGAAAGCTGCGTGAATTTTGTTGCTTGGCCTGACAGCATTTTATGCCCCAAATATTAATTCAGAACACCAGAGTCAAAGAAATGCAGTTTGTAGGATATTATAATGGGTGTTTTTAGGTTTGATCCCAAAAATATGCTGCACCTCAACCAGAAATACTACCCATCAAATATAAAGAACATTGAACATGTAATTAGAAGACACAAGGTTGGGAAGTTGGAATTTGGGGTACAAACTTCATGGGACTAAGTTGCTTTTTTCATAATGGACAATAATCTTACTCAAGTATTTGTGCAGAAAATGGTATCAGATAATTGTTTTGAAATATTATTGCCAGAAGCTTCATTTTTGTACAGTTTCCAGCAAGTGCTAGGAGTCCAGGTTAAACACCCAAAACTGTTTGTGCCCTAGCCTCAGAAACAGCAGCTGAAAAATAAGTTGGAAAAAAAGAGGCCAGCCAATATGCGTGTTAAAAAACCTACAGGAACATTTGATTGGATGGGTTTGGGAGGGGGGTAGTGGGGTAACAGTAGGTGGAGGGGGCATGTACAAATACGCACATATTCACGCGTCATGGTCTTTTGTGAAATAATTATTTAGAATAGAGAATGCTATCCCTTTAAAATCTGATTAGAAATAAGTTCAATTTCCACCTATCACTCGCAGAGTTAACATAATTCACCAGTAGCAAAATATGTGGCACATACCTTGAGGAAGCTTGAGCCAGTGCTATGATGCCTTTGCTGGTAGCTGCTGTCCAACTGACATCCACTGAAGTTAGCTTGTGACAAACTGCACTTGCACAGAGCAGAATTGTGTCCCCTGACAGCTTTGGCCCACTGCAGCTTGTAACACTCAGTTCCTGCGGTTTGAGAAATTTACTTTTTACAATAGGAACCTGAATTAGCTTACTGTCACAAATCAAAACATGCACAATCTGAGTTGTTGACTTACAATATTTTCCTTAGCTAATGAACATTTAACAGGACTAGGTAACCAGATTTTGTGACACTTTAAAACATGCCTTTAAGTGGAGAAACCTGCAGAAGTGCCTAACGATAGGGCACTAGTTGGAGATGTAAGAGTGGAACATTCCAGTGAAACAAACGTTTAGACATGCCTGGAGAAAAACTGCTTTGTGTCCATGGGAAGAAATTTCAGAAAGATATCACATATGCCATGTCGGCGAGGGAATTCCTTCTCTCACTGCCAACTGAATGAAAAAGCTCAATGAACCGATGAGGACACGCAAGGTCCACTGACTCTCATCTTCCTTAAGCACCGTGGGCATCACCACACTCTTCGCCATCTAAAATGAATAGTTACACAGGTTTCCCCTCATAAGCCATCATGATAAGGAGTTCGCTAACTCTGAATCCTATTGCATTTGTCACCTTCTCCCCAATGGAAAATAATTACATGCACAAAAACAAAATTTTACCGAGTGTGGCATCAAGTTGCTGTAGCAAATTCGAATTCAATGGGATCAGAGGAAATGTATCCATTGGTTGGAGCCATACATTGAGTGACACTCCACATAATTCCCAGCTTCTGACCTGCTCTTGGAACCATAGCATTTAGATAGGTCCAGTTCAGCATTTGGTCCATAGAAAGTCCAGGTTGATGATATTTGGGAAATTCAGCAATAGTAATGTCATTGAATGTCACTGGAAGAAAACTAAATTATATTATTGATGATGGTTATTTCTTGGCACTTTTGGGGCACAAATGTCAATTGATACTCTTCAGCCCAAGCCTGAATGTTGTTCAAGTCTTGCTGCAGATGGACACAAACTGCTTCAGCATCTAAGGAATTGCAAATCATACTGAACACTGTACAATATCTATGAATATTAATACTTCTGACCTTGTGTTGGTGGTAAGGTCATTGATGAAGCAGCTGAAGATAGCTGGGTGTATGCGTCAACCCTGAGGAATTCCTGCAGTGATGTCCTGGAGGTTGAGATGATTGATCTCAAACAACCATAGCATCTTCCTTTATGCTAGGTATGACTCTACCAGTGGAGAAATTTCCTCTGATTTCCACTAAATTCAAATTTGCTACAGCTCCTAATGTTTCACTCTGTAAAATGCTACCTTGATGTCACTCTCACCTCACTTGCTGAGTTCAGCTCCATGTTTGGACCAAGGCTGTAATGAGGGCAGGAGCTAAGTGAAACTGGTGGACCCAAATTGAGCATTGGTGAGCAGCTAATTGCTTAGTAACTACCATTTGATAGCACTGCCGACAATTCTTTCCATTACTTTGCTAATGACCAAAAGTAGGCCGATGGGACAAGAATTGGCCAGATTGGATTTTTCCTGCTTTTAGAGGGCTGAGCATATGTGGGGAATTTTCCACATTTTCATGTAGGTATCAGTATTGTAGCTGTACTGGAACAGTTTAGCCAGGGTGCAGCTATTTCTGGAGCAGATGTCTTCAATACTACTGCCGGGATGTTGTAAGGGTCCATATTCTTTGTTATATCCAGGTGTTTCTTAATATCACAGAGAGTAAATCAAATTAGCTGAATACTGACATCTGTGATGTTGGAGACCCCAGGTGAAGATCAAGATTGATCATCCACTTGATGCTTCTGGGTGAAGATGGTTTCAAATGCTTTAGTCCTGACTCTTGCACTGATGTGCTGGGCTCCTCCATCATTGGAGATGGGGATATTTATGGAGCCACCTCCTCCAGTTAGTTCTTAAATTGTTCATCACCATTCACGACTGGATACTGCAGAGCTATGATTTGATCCTTTGCTTAGCTGTATATCTCATGCTGCCTCCATTGCCAAGATGAATGTAGTCCCATGTTTAGCTTCATCAGGTTCACACCTTATTTTTAGGTTTGCCTGGTGCTGCTCTTGGCATCCTCTCTTACAGTCCTCATTGAAACATTTCAAGGATTTGACAAAAGAAAACTGTCAAAAACCTGGGAAAACTTCCCTGGTTAAGTTGAACCCGGTCGGAACTTAATGGAATTGATTCAGATTCAGAAACCCACGTCGCTTCTGAGGCAGAGGCCTGACCCAGATTAAGCACCTGTCAGGCACTTACCAGGCCAGTGTCGGACCTTTTCATGGAATTGAGAATCCCAGGGATGGTAATCCCACCCAATGTCAACTACCGGTCATTTAGAAGCAGCAGCTCTTCAATATAGGCAGTGTCACTAGGAGCAGTAGCTGCTGCCGGTAATTCACCGAGGGAAAGTCCAAGGACACTGAGAGACCCAGGTCACAAATAAGTGAGGTTGGGATGGGTGGGAATCACAAGGAGGAGATGGGGGAGGGGGTGTGGTAAGCAGGGGGATGCAGAGGAGTAGAAGCAAGGACAGAAGGATGGCTTTCAGCAACCCCCCCATAACCAACGCCAGGTTACTCAATGGGCCCTAAGTGCCTTTGAGAGAGGGACCCCCTGAGAAAGCTGAGGGTAAACCAATAGGATTTGCATGGCGAATTTCTGGAGGAGCAGGAAAGTTGCGCTGTTCGCATATAATCTCGGAACAGCCATTAGATTCTGAAAGGCTCACGGATAATTAATGTCAATTGGCTCAGTAGTGACCCCAAGGGGGGAATTTTATGGAGCCTGCGAGAGGGATCAACACGTAGTGTGGGTGACTGAAGGAGGTAGGAACTGAAATTTCAATTTCCTGATAGCAAGTTGGTGGGGTTGAATATTTGAACAGCACCAGGACTGGCATCCACTATTTGGGGACCCCTAGACTGACAGAATTGTTCTATAACATAATAATCTTTATCGTCATAAGAGGGCTTGCATTAACACTGCAATGAAGTTACTGTGAAAAGCCCCTAGTCTCCACATTTTAGGGCCTATTCGGAGAATTCGGAATGTCTAATTCACCTAACAGCATTCACCTGACCCAAGCCAGGAATCGAACCTGTGGCAACTAGGGGCTTTTCACAGTAACTTCATTGCAGTTTTAATGTAGGCCTACATGTGACAATTAAGATTATTAAATTATTAAGTTTAGCTTATGTATTTTTCCACAGATAAAGTAATGATAGTTTGACTTTTGCAACCATGGGCTGCTTCTTCCCTGCTTTATGTGTTGACTGAAGGCAACTTTTAACTGTCAGTGCAAAGCTGTGACAATCTCCACTTTGATGTGAAGGCCAATTCCTGATCCAGATATTGTGTGCAGTGAATTATATGTTACTTCGGCAGCCTTTTATAAGAAGTGGGGGTAGCAAAGTCGCAGCTCCATTAATGTGCAAAAAATGAGCAAAACCAATGTGACCAAACGGCCACCTGCAAAGGACCCTGGGCAATTTAGCCAAGTAAAGGACAGGCAGGATGATGCACTATCAATTACTACAAAGACGAGAGTATTGAATAATCGAGGCTTTATTGAGCTGGGATGTGCGGCCTACCAGAATGGGAGTAGCTCTGGTGAGCACACACATTTATACGCTGCCGACTGGGCGGAGCCAGCAGGCAGGGATTTACCCCTGTACCTCTAGCACAGGGGCCTTACCGTAATACATCTAATACACAGTTACTTACAGTTACTACATCTAATACACATGGCATCTAATACACAATACTCGGGGCAGCACGGTAGCATGGTGGTTAGCATAAATGCTTCACAGCTCCAGGATCCCAGGTTCGATTCCCGGCTGGGTCACTGTCTGTGCGGAGTCTGCACGTCCTCCCCGTGTGTGCGTGGGTTTCCTCCGGGTGCTCCGGTTTCCTCCCACAGTCCAAAGATGTGCGGGTTAGGTGGATTGGCCATGCTAAATTGCCCGTAGTGTCCTAAAAAGTAAGGTTCGGGGTGGGGGGGGGGGGTGGGGGGGGAAGAGTTGTTGGGTTACGGGTATAGGGTGGATACGTGGGTTTGAGTAGGGTGATCATTGCTCGGCACAACATCGAGGGCCGAAGGGCCTGTTCTGTGCTGTACTGTTCTATGTTCTATGTTCTATGTGGTGAATGGATTCACCTAATGCATGAGCTGTCTGTACTGTCTGCAGAATGATGTGACCTATAACCTGGAAGTGATGATACGGGCTACTTCCAGGTACTGTACTGGAACCCCTGTGGGCTCCGCTCTCACCCGTGCCATATATAGACCGGCCACCTGTGGGTGGCACTCATTTGTACAGCCGACTCTGGCAGGCGAGTTCATGGATAATAAACTCGCCCAATGTTCACTCGTTCTCACGGTCTCACAGTGAATTGACAGTATAACAACACAGTTAGTGGTGACTACCACGTTCACCCCCTGTTAAAAAAAAAGAGTCCAACGGAGGTGGTGGAAAAATTTACAGTTCAGGCAAAATTTACAGGTTCAGGCGAAAATTACAGGTTCAGTCAGTTGGGTGCCTTGATCCTCCGCTGGGATCACCTCAGTCCCGGTGGTGATGCGGGCGCCGAATTGGTCGCCGGTGACTCCGGGAGCGTGTTGTCCTCATCTTCATCCCAGAGTAGAATCAGTGGGAGGGCGGTTCGTCCTGGGGCGGGGGGTGTGGTGAGGTGCGCTGGGGGGGAGGGTGAGTGGCGCCGGAACAGTCGGAGGGGGGAGGGGGTGTCGGGTGGTGGGCCGTGGGTGGGGATCCAGCTGGTGCCAGGTCCCGTAGGGAGACGGTGTCTTGGCACCCATCGGGGTGTACCACGTAGGCGTACTGCGGGTTCGCGTGCAGTAGATGTACTCTTTCGACCAACGGGTCTGCCTTGTGGGTCCGCACGTGTTTGCGGATGAGGACGGGTCCAGGAGCTGCCAGCCATGTTGGGAGCGAAATCTCGGAGGTAGACTTCCTGGGGAAGGCAAGGAGACATTCATGGGGGGTTTCAATAGTTGCAGTGCAGAGTAGTGATTGGACGGAGTGAAGCGCGTTGGGGATGACCTCCTGCCAGCGGAAGACCGGGAGATTTTTAGACCATAGAGCCAGCAGGACGGCCTTCCAGACCGTCCCATTCTCCCTCTCCACCTGCCCGTTTTCCCGGGGGTTGTAGCTGGTCGTCCTGCTCGAGGCGATGCCCCTGCTGAGCAGGAACTGACGCAGCTCATCGCTCATAAAGGAGGATCCCCGGTCACTGTGGATGTAGGCGGGGAAACCGAACAGGGCGAAGATACTGTTGGCAGAAGTCGTATCGGGGCGTGGGACGGCGAAGGGAAATCGAGAGTATTTGTCGACCACGTTCAGGAAGTACGTGTTTCGGTCGGTGGAGGGGAGAGGCCCTTTGAAGTCCATGCTGAGGCGTTCAAAGGGGCAGGAGGCCTTCACCAGGTGCACTCGGTCTGGCCGGGAGAAGTGCGGTTTGCACTCCGCGCAGACCTGGCAGTCCCTGGTGACGGTCCTGACCTCCTCAATGGAGTAGGGCAGGTTGCGGGCCTTTATAAAGTGGAAGAACCGGGTGACCCCCGGGTGACAGAGACTATCATGTAGGGCCCAGAGTCGGTCCACTTGTGCGCTGGCATATGTACCTCGGGATAGGGCAACGGGGGGCTCGCTGAGCTTACCAGGGCGATACAAAATTTCGTAATTGTAGGTGGGGAGCTCAATCCTCCACCTTAAAATTTTATCATTTTTGATCTTGCCCCGCTGTGTGTTGAACATGAAGGCAACCAACAGTTGGTCAGTGAGGAGAGTGAATCTCCTGCCGGCCAGGTAATGCCTCCAATGCCGCACAGCTTCCACTATGGCTTGGGCCTCTTTTTCGACAGAGGAGTGCCGAATTTTGGAGGCATGGAGGGTGCGGGAAAAGAATGCCACGGGCCTGCCCGCCTGGTTGAGGGTGGCGGCCAGAGCGACGTCCAATGCATCGCACTCGACCTGAATTCGGAGGGACTCCTCGACCGCGTGCATCGTGGCCTTGGCAATGTCGGCCTTAATGTGGTTGAAGGCCTGGCGGGCCTCAGCCGTCAAGGGTAAAATAGTGGAGTGGATGAGTGGGCGGGCCTTGTCCGCATAGTTAGGGACCCACTGGGCATTATAGGAGAAGAACCCCAAGCATCGTTTCAGGGCCTTGGGGCAGTGGGGGAGGGGGAGTTCCATGAGGGGGCGCATGTGGTCGGGTCGGGCCCTAGAACTCCGTTTTCCACAACATAGCCAAGGATGGCTAAGCGGTTGGTGCGGAATCAGCACTTTTCCTTATTGTATGGGAGATTAAGGAGTTAGGTGGTGTTGAGAAATTTGGAAAGATTAGCGTCGTGGTCCTGCTGATCGTGGCCGCATATGGTGACGTTATCTAGGTACGGGAAGGTGGCCCGCAGTCTGTCTCACGTTGGAAGACCGAGACCCCGTTAGTGACGCCAAAGGGAACCCTAAGGAAATAATAGAGGCGGCCATCTGCTTCGAACGCAGTGTACTTGCGGTCCGCCTTGCAGATGGGGAGCTGGTGGTAGGCAGATTTCAGGTCCAGTGTAGAAAAGACCCGGTACTGTGCAATCTCATTGACCATATCAGATATGCGTGGGAGGGGGTACATGTCGAGCTGCGTGTACCGATTGATGGTCTGACTGTAGTCGATGACCATCCTGGGTTTCTCCCCAGTCTTTACCACTACGACTTGGGCTCTCCAGGGGCTGTTGCTGGCCTCAATGATGCCTTCCCGTAGCAGCCACTGAACCTCCAACCTGATGAAGGTCCTGTCTTGGGCGCTGCTCCTGGTGGCGACGGGTTTGCAATCCGTGGTGAGGTTTGGAAACAAGGGAGGTGGATCGACCTTAAGGGCCGTGAGGCCACAAATGGTGAGTGGTGGTAGGGGTCCGCCGAATTTTAAAGTTAAACTTTGGAGATTGCATTGGAAATCCAGACTGAGTAACAGGGCAGCGCAGAGGTTGGGGAAGAGGTAGAGTTGGAGGTTGCTGAACTCTACGCCCTGGATGGTGAGGGTCGCGCTGCAGTACCCCCGTATTTCCACGGAATGGGATCTGAAGGCCAGGGAGATTCTCTGGGTAATGGGGTGTACCGCGAGGGAGCAGCGCCTTACCGTGGTGGGGTGGATGAAGCTTTCCGTGCTCGTGGAGTCAAGTCGGCAGGAAGTCTTGTGCCCATCGTTTTTCACCAATCCCGTCGCGGTTGCGAGGTTGTTAGGCCGGGACTGGTCAAGGGTGTCGATACGAGATGCGGCTGGTGCTGGTAGGCCCCAGGCTGGTTGACGTTGGTGGCAGGCGATGAGCGGCCAGACGCGCTTCTCGACGAGCCGGGATCCTGAGGCGCGTCCAAAATGGCGCCGAAGATGGCAGCGCCCATCAGTTGCCGGGGACAAAGATGGCAGTGCTCACGGGCCACACGTGGTCTGCGGAAAGGAAGATGGCAGCGCCCATGGGCCGCACGTGGGCGTGTAGGAACGCCAGAAACAGCGGCGACCGACCGGGCCTGGCACACAGCAGCAAAATGTCCCTTCTTTCCACAGGTCTTGCAGGTTGTGCTCCGCGCTGGGCAGCACTGCCGGGTGTGTTTGGTCTGCCCACAGAAGTAGCATTTGGGCCCCCCGGGGTTGACTGGCTGCCGCGCAGAGCAGGCTTGGGGTGGGCTGGGACGGTAGTTGGTGGGGCCCACAATGTCCATGAGGGTGCCATGCGTTCGGGGGCGTCTGCCGTGCGGTCGGGGGCGTACGGCTGTACGTTACGGGAGGTGACCGTTAGCGAATTCGCGAGCTGTCTAGTTGTTGCAAGGTCAAGCGTACCCCCTTCCAATAGGTGCTGGCGGATATACGCTGACCCCATGCCCGTAACAAAAGCGTCTCTGATTGAAAATTCTGTATGCTCGACTGCCGAAACTGCCTGGCAGTCACAGTTCCTCGCCAGGATGTGCAGCGCATGCCAGAAACCGTCTAAGGACTCACCGGGGAGTTGCTGTCTCATGGACAGGAGGTGCCTGCCGTAGAGTTTGTTTACCGGCTGAACATAATGTCCTTTCAGGAACTCCATTGCCTCAGCGTAAGTAGGCGCATCCCGGATAAGGGGAAAGATATCGGAGCTCATCCATGAATAAAGGACCTGGAGCTTCTTTGCATCCAAGGATTCTTCAGCGGACATTCGGAGATAGCGTTCAAAGCAGGCTAGCCTGTGGTCGAAGGCCGGCGTGGTGTTGGTTGCTTAAGAGTGCAGCTGCAGGCAATCAGGCTTGATACGAAGTTCCATCGCTGTAAAATCTCAGCTCAATAAATTGATGAAGTATCAATTACTACAAAGACGAGAGTAGTGAATAATCGAGGCTTTATTGAGCTGAGATGTGTGGCCTCCTGTAGCTGCTACCAGAATAGGAGCAGCTCTGGTGAGCACACGCATTTATACGCTGCCTACTGGGCAGAGCCAGCAGGCAGGGATTTACCCCTGTACCTTTAGTACAGGGGCCTTACCGTAATACATCTAATATACAGTTACTTACAGTTACTACATCTAATACACAGTTAGTAGTCACTACCACACAGGATGCAGTTGAAATAAACATTAATGAGCAAGCTGCAGCCTAGACATCGCAATACACAGGAAAAGGTCATCTCCAGGACATCCAAGGAGCAATAGAACTGTCAAGTCAATCACGCTTGTTTACCAGACACAACAGCACTAATACCCCTTATTTGGAAAGCCTACATGTTCCTCACACCTGAAGACATGGCCGGTGAGTGCATACTCCGAAATTGATGTGGTCTCTGTTTGGATTTTATCGATCAGGGTGATCGAACCTTGATCAATTAATTGGTAATGACGCAGGAACCACTCAAAAGGGGGCAAAATCCAGGAAGACTAAAAGGCACCAGCTTAGAATCTCGTCTGCAACAGCCAGCAACAGCAACGGAACAGCGGTGATCTTCGCCAGCCACCACGAGGAGGACCATCATGTGACCAACAGAACGAAGACCAGAGCCAGAGCATCAGACCAGATCGAGGATCAAACATTGAGGACTACAGGAGTCAGCACACAGATAAAGACAATATCTGTCTGGGTACTTGCTAGTCACTCACAAGTTAAGTTAAGGTCTAGTACAAACTCTTAGTACTCTGTAGAATAACTTGTGTTGATGGAGTGATTGATTAACTGTAACATTGTGTGGGTGTTAATAAATACGATTTGATTAAATAAAGTCGACTCACAGTAATTTTTCCACCATTTACGGGTTAAAGACACACTGTGGTAGTATCAATTAACCAACAAAAGCATCCAGCAAAAAGAAGCAAAGGGGAAACTGGGAAAATAATTAGAAACCTGCCTCTTCTTCCTAATTTGCTTCAAACAATAATAATAATAATAATAATCGTGTATTGTCACAAGTAGGCTTCAATGAAGTTACTGTGAAAAGTCCCTAGTCGCCACATTCCGGCACCTGTTCGGGGAGGCCAGTACAGGAATTGAACCCGTGCTGCTGGCCTTGTTCTGCATTACAAGCCAGCGATTTAATCCACTGTGCTAAACCAGCCCCAGTCTCATACACTATGGATACAGTCTCACTGGTACTTGTAAAATTCAGATCTCAACATTACGGTATTTCCATATTGAGATGAGGCCACAAATTCAGTGCATGCCTCAATTTTCCAACCGTAAGTGGCAAATTGTAACAGAGACACTCAACAAATCATCAGAGATTAACTAGTGGATGTTCGGACCCACCTCTGCTGCATATAAAAGCTCACCAGCAACACGGAATCTCACAGAGTTTGTCCTATAATGTGGGAAACAACTTTGGACTCTGAAAGGTGTGGATTTGATTGTACGTCACTAATGTGACAAATGCAGCACGAAAACTGATAGAATAAATAAAAATAACTAACAAAAGCACAAGCAAATGCCAAGAACTGATCTCAAACATGTGAAATAGATCTTACCACTTTGAATTTAATGACTTTGAAATTCCTGTGCAGGGGACTAAAAGAGGGAGTTTTCTACTCTGAAGAGCAATGTATTGATAATTCCTAATAGGGCAGGGGCTGCAGTGCCATCAAATGCCTGGTGTCAGAAAGGAGATAGAGACAGCATAATGGTATCACCTTCTGAACTTGTTTTTCCCACTTCTATTGGCAAGATACAAATATCCAAGTACAGGAGAAGTGTGACATAAAAACATAAGAAATAGTAGACCATTTGGCCCTCAAACCTACTCTGGCAGTCAATACAATCATGGCTGACTCAGGAGGTTTCCAGATTTGGGTCAAAATTTCAATGCTAATTTTTTTAATGGGCCATCTTCTAACAGGGTTGATTGAATAAGCTTTTAAACCTGGGGCCACCTGCTCCAGCTCCACCTTACAATTCAGCTCTGCATCTCCCACTCCCTACCTGTACACTCACCATCACCACTGCAGGAGCCCAGGAAATACAGCCTGGTTTATTTTAGTTCCCTGAGCCGAAGCACCACCCCAAAATGGAGAGCACAGGTGACTTGGAGGGTACAATTCCTGCAGTTACTCAGCAGCACGGTTTGCTCCCATGTCTGAAGGCTTTAAGTGATATTAAAATTGGAGAGAATAGGATAGAACCCCAACAGTGCAGAAGGAGGTCATTCGGCCCATCGAGTCTGCACCAGCCCTTGCTCCGATAGAGCACCTTCCCGAAACCCAATCCCCCACTCCTAACCTCGTAACCCCACCTAGCCTTCTGGACAATTTAGCATGGCCAATTCTCCTACTATGCACATCTTTAGACTGTGGGAGGAAACTGGTGCACGCGGGGGAAACCCACGCAGACACAGGGAGAAAATGCAAACTCCACACAGGCACCCGAAGTCAAAATCGAACCTGGGATCCTGTTGCGGTGAGGCAACAGTGCTAACCGCTGTGCCACTGAGAGACACAAACCCATTCGATACTATGTATTTTTTAAGTGTTTGCTCAAGAACAGGCGAATTGGCCATGCTAAAGTTCCCCTTAGCATCCAATGACGTGCAAGTTAGGTGGGTTATGGTGTTCCTGGGATAGGGCGAGGGAGTGGGCCTGAATAGGGTTCTCTTTCAGAGGGTCGGTGCAGACTCGTTGGGCTGAATGGCCTACTACTGCACTGTAAGGATTCCAGAGAGTGAAAACGGCACATAGAGGGCAAATTATCTGTCTTCCCCATCAGAAAAAAGGCACAGGAGCCTAAAAGAGTGGGGAGGAAGTAAAATAGCTTCAAGGCAGAAATTATTGGTGATTTTAGCACACTTATCGAAATATTATTCCCTGCTATTTTAACAGAACATTAATTAATTTCTTCAAAACAAATTCATTCCTCCAACCATTTAAAGTAACGGACAGGGTAATTTTATGAACATGCAACAACCATTTGAACAATAGAAGCACCAATAGTAATTTCTTTAAATTTTACAAAGAATAAGAAGCTACATGGGGAATTCCTGATCAGAATCGAGACATCCAAAAGTACATAGAACATAGAACAGTACAGCACAGAACAGGCCCTTCGGCCCTCGATGTTGTGCCGAGCAATGATCACCCTACTCAAACCCACGTATCCACCCTATACCCCTAACCCAACAACACCCCCCTTAACCTTACTTTTTAGGACACCACGGGCAATTTAGCATGGCTAATCCACCTAACCCGCACATCTTTGGACTGTGGGAGGAAACCGGAGCACCCGGAGGAAACCCACGCACACACGGGGAGGACGTGCAGACTCCACACAGACAGTGACCCAGCTGGGAATCGAACCTGGGACCCTGGAGCTGTGAAGCATTTATGCTAACCACTATGCTACCGTGCTGCCCACACTATGCTACCATCTCCAAACAGGGAAACAAGGAATGCCGAGACTTAATTTGCCCACACTCATGGAGCTTGGCTCACAATGGTATTGCATCTGATCGTTCAATGCTCTCTATATCACTTTAGTGACGGTTACGAACAGGGGAGAACGAATAATAATAATAATCTTTATTGTCGCAAGTAGGCTTACATTAACACTGCAATGAAGTTACTGTGAAAAGCCCGTAGTCACCACATTCCGGTGCCTGTTCGGGTACATGGAAGGAGAATTCAGAATGTCCAAATTAACTCACAGTACGTGGTTCGGGACTTGTGGGAGGAAACCCACGCAGACACTGGGAGAACGTGCAGACTCCACACAGACAGTGACCCAAAACGGGAATCAAACCTGGGGCCCTAGCGCTGTGAAGCAACAGTGCTACCCATTGTGATGCTGACTAAAAACTGGGCAAAGCTAGTAGAGCAATTGAAGCATTCTAAATAAAATAAAAATTTTAAACAATAATTCCTTCACAAAGTTTCCACAACAATTGCAACAATTCAAGAAAATAGGAAAATTCTAAAATGACTATTCTAAAGACAATTAAAACATATACCTTAATCATATATAATTAATTTGGTACATTATTGAAATCAACTTTTTAAAAACCCTGTAATTTTTTCACATATTAGAGTTTGGTGCAGTAATGCCATCTATTCTTCAGTATTTAATGAGCCCAGAGATTTAATTCCCTCATTCTTCATATACTTCATTCATCCTTCATTAATGCTTCTGCTTTACTTTGTAAGAAACAATTCATAAGCATGATCACCATGCCTTTATGCCGGATATTTGATAAAGGCGTGCCATTGATAGTAATATGAGAACTTGTAATCCTTCATTGTATTTACCTTACCAACCTTTGATCCAGGATCTGGTTTAACTGTTTGAAAACAATGCCATTTGCACGAAGTCCTGTTACCAGATATGAATTGCAACAAATATGTTTCTTATGGTTGATCTTCTCAGCATTTCCCAAATACCTTTACAACAGTAAATGTGGATTTTGTTTTTACTTTCCGAGGATTACATGTCCATTAAATGTAAATGTAGGCACAGTCCCAGAGGACCATTGGTTTCTCTCCTTTTTGAGCGCTGATTGGTGGTGATTTAACTTGAGGGTCAGGCAAAGGGTAAGGTTGAAAAGGCGAAGCGTTCATGAATAAGCTGAGCTCCATTTCCTAACCTCTATCCAACTTTCCATATCGGCCTTCCCTTTTTCCCATGCCTTCAATTGCTAAGAGCCCACTCTCTGAAATTTCATAAATAACTACTCCTTGCCATAAGCACCTAATCAGGGAATATAAGCCCTATATTCCCAGATTTCTATCAATTCCATACTGTAATTAGATTTGCAACCAATGGTCTAGCAAGGGATAAGAAACTGCCAATTGGTCTAATGATGGTCACCTTTCTGACATACTAAATGTTATGCCTCGAATTGTACTCAGAACAGGCGGCACCAATCCATTAAAACCAGGATACATGTAACTCCAAGTAGAGAGATTCAGAGCATGACTCAGCAGACAAAAGCTAAGTCTGGTTTTGGGCGAGTTTGGCAGGGAGTTTTGCACGGCCGCATTGGTGAGATCACAGCCCATATTCACCGGCACTTAGTGCCAAAAATGGGTAAGCAATTGCCGCCTGGGAGGCAGTGGCATCAGTTGTCAGTCTGGCAGCATGGCAAGGGTAAGTTACCACATGTCTAGGTGCGGTGCCCACACATGCCACCTGCGTAGACCCCCCTTGAACCATAAAGTGTGTGTTTCACAAAGCTCTCTCTCTGTCCCCACAGGAGAAGATAGCCCATAATAAACAGGAAACGGACAAGACGGGGGTGGCTGGAGGGAGGGGGGGGGGAAGAATCACGGAGATTCAAGTCCTCACCCACTATGAGGAACGGGCACTGGAATTTGGGGAGATGCCCGAAGAAAGAGCAGTTACCCACAGCGAAGTTGGCCAGTGCCACAGAGGTGAGGATCCCTTCATCCAGGTGAGTGAGTCATACATGACTGACAAAATGATCCTTCCCTTTCACTGACCGCATGTCCATTGTGTTGCAGGAACTCCATCTGATGAGGCCGAGCCATCCGGAGTCGTATCTCCCCCCCCCCCCCCCCCCCCCCCCCCCCCCACCCCCACTGTCACCCAAGAGAACACCTCAGACAAAAGCTCTGAGTAGAACACCGGTGATTCATCACAGCTATCACCAGCACCTTCCACCTGCGCTGAGACACACACCTCGCTGGTTGTCATTAATGGACAGGCGCCAGGGACACAATCTGAGCCCCATACACCTGCTGATACACATCAGGTGGAAGCAGGAGCATCCAAGGGAGACAGCAGGTCTCCATGTCGGTTTTTGGCCTTCGGATGGGCATCATCATCCACAGTGGATAGCCCCAGTCCCCCAGGAGCCAAAACCCCAGCCAGGAGTACACCTCAAAGAGGCCAGGAATCGCCAAGTGTGCCAGGATGAAGGTGTCATGCACACTGCCCGGGTATCGGGTGCAGACGTGCATGATGCGCATCTGAGGGTCATATATCAACTACACGTTCATGGAGTGGAACCCTTTTGGTTGGTGTAGAGCGGCCTGTCATCTGCAGGTGCTTATAGGGTGAGATGCTTCCCACCGATCATCCTGGACCCGGGGCATATCGGAGATGCCAGCGAACCCCACTGCCCGGGCATCCTAGTGGGCTTGCTCCACATTGAAATGGATGTATTGAACCGACTTGGTATATAGGGCTTCCATGACGGTGCGGATGCACCTGGGCACCAAACTCTGTTAGATCCTGGTCTGATCTCCACTCGGCCCCTGGAGGTAGCCCGTGACATATAGGTTCAGGGTGACCATCATCTGACGGCCATCGGGAGCGGGTGTCCTCCCCCATACCCCCGGGGTGCCAGGTACGCCATGATCTGGCAGATATGCCGCACTGTTGCCCTGCTCAATTGGAGTCTTCGACGGCATGCCTGGTCACGATATTGCGCTGCCGGTACACGCATGGCCTCGTACGGCACCTCCTTGGGACCTCCTCATCCTCCTCAGCCTGCGTCCTGTCCCTCTGGGGCAGACTCCACTGCTGCAGTTTCCTCCTTCTCGAGCAGCTCCAGCTTGTATAGCCGCAGGCCATTCCCCAGGGCTGCGGCGACCAGCAGGAAGGCCACCATTGCTGGTTGTACTCCAACATCCATTGTCTGCGGGGGGTGAAAGGCCAACATGTTAGCATGGTGCGTACCCTCGTGCCCAACCAGGTCCAACGGGCTACACGGTGACACTGCGGACTCACATTTTACCCCCCTCCTCTCTTCACTGTGGGGGCCTCTGGCCCTGGAACCCGTCCCTGCTGCCAAGGGTACCATTGGCTAGTGCTGCCCTTGCCAGCGGTACTCTCCGTGGCCCCCGTCCGGTGCCCTACCTGACAGGGCTACAGTGGGCGTTGCCCTGGGGTAGACCGCATGATGCCCCGCTGCTGTTTGCTGGCCGGTTCTGGGGGGAATGATGTGGTGGAGTGTGGGGTGCGGGACACCCGTATGGCCGGTGGCACTCTGCAGAACCAGGGGCCAAGGTGGGTGTTCAGTGAGGTGTGAAGCAAGATGGCTGCCTTGCAGGCCACGACAATGGTGGTATGTGCCTGACACCACCCCAATCCCGTGGGGGTCACCCTGGCGCCACAGTCCTTCCCTTGGTCACCCACCCATCTCCGCCGGGCCTGGCAGTATCCCCCCCCTTGCCTCCATTCCAGGCAGCTCGGCCATTGTTAGGACCAGCATCGCACGGTCCTACCATCCTCTCTCTCCCTCAACAGCCACGGCACCTGTTTCACGATTTTTAAAAGCACGAGTTATCCACGCCATCGGGAATTCACCCCGGTGAAGACGGAGAATCGCAGAGGCCCCGGAGAATATCGGGTCAGGCTCGTTAATATGTCACGTGTGTTTACTATACGTGCGGAGTGGAACGCATCGCCGTCGCTGTCGAGACACCCGAGAATTGCGACTTGGCTTGAAACTGGCGCTCACCACGATTTCAGCGTCAAAACCGATTCACCGCCCGATCGCGCTTCTTGATTTCGGCATTGGCCGATGGAAAATCCCACCCAAGCTATTTGTAAGGTGAAAGATATGAGTGATCAGGCCTGTGCCCTGCAGTTTGTAGCAATGAGGGAATATACTGTTAAATGAGGTCTTAGTACATGGACCGTACAGACATTGCTTTCCATTAAATAGGCAGGTTAGATTTGTTGCTCGAGTCAAAGGAGCTTTTATACATTGGGAACTGTACTAACTCTGCCGCTCACCTTCTGCCACCTTGTGGCATAGTGACTCTAACTGGAGTTCAAAGATGAGCATTTTGCTGTATCAGCAAGATGCTCAGACTCTCATAGACTTTGCAGCTGCTCCATACATCTTTACTGCCTCAGCAGCCAGAATTCGGGAAAATTAATTCTGCCTCACTTTAATTGCAGACACTCTTCAAAAGCGAGTGAAAGTTAGATTTTGTTCACCTCTCCCCATCAATCTGTTTCCATTGCCTTAGAGAAAGAGAGTTACAAAGACTCATGACCCTCTGACAGAATAAAATTCTCATCTCAGTCTTAAATGAGCAACTCCAGTTCTAGATTCTCCCACAAGACGAAGTATCATCTCCACATCTACCTTGTCAAGACAACACAGGATATTAAAGACTTCACTCATGTCACCGCTTACTCTTGTAGCTCCAGTGGATACAAGGCTAACATGTCCAACCTTTCCTTATGAGGCACCTTCCTTATTTGTAAACCCTTTCTGAACTGCTTCCAATGCATTTACATCCTTCCAGAAATAAGGAGTCTAATATTATACATGATACCCCAGATGTGGTCTGACCAGTACCTTGTGGAGCTGAAGCATAACCTCCCTAATTCTGTGTTCAATTCCCTTTGCAATAAATTAGAACATTCTATCAGCTTTCCTAATTACTGCTGTGTGTGCATATTAGCCTTTTGTGATTCATGCACTCAGGCACCCAGAACCCTCTGAATCTTAGAGCTCTGCAATTTCTCACCATTTAGATAATATTCTTTTTTTTCCTTCCAGCCAAAATGGACAATTTCACATCCATGCACACTGTACTCCATTTGCCGTATCTTTGCCCAACCACTTAACCTCTTCTATATTCCTTTGCAGACTCCTTACATCCTCATCACAACTTACCTTCCTACCTATCTTCATATAATCAGCAAATTTAGCACCCAGACTTTCAATCCCTTCATCCAAGCCATTTATATAAATTGTAAAAAGTTGAGGTCCCAGCACTGACTCATGTAGCGAGTGATGTGCCGCATCCTGCCAGCCAGAAAATGACCCTTTTATGCCAACTCTGTTTCCTGTTAACTAGCCAATTTCTTTCCGTGCCAAAATGTTACCCCTCACAGAATGAGCTTTTATTTTCCACATTGACCTTTAATATGGCCTCTTATCAAACACCTTCTGGGAATATAAATACAGAACATTCCCTTTATCTAAAGCACTTGTGACTCCACAAAACCAGAGAAAAAATGTTTTAGTAAACATTTTATTGAGGTATTTTTTGGTATTATAACAACACAATAAACAATGTACATGCAGACCAAGGCAGGCCAGCAGCACGGTTCAATTCCCATACCAGCCTCCCCGAACAGGCGCCGGAATGTGGCGACTAGGGGCTTTTCACAGTAGCTTCATTTGAAGCCTACTTGTGACAATAAGCGATTTTCATTTCATTTCATAGTGCAAAAGCCGTCTCCCTCCTTTACAGGTCCCACCTTTATTAACACCCTACTCGAAGCAAAACTAACCCCCCCCCCCCCCCACTTCTGCTGACGATTAATTTTCTGCAAAGAAGTCGACAAACAGTTGCCCCCTCCAGGCGAACCCTAACAGTAACGTTCTCAAGGCGAACTTGATTTTCTCCAAACAGAGAAAGCTAGCCATGTCCGATAGCCAGGTCTCCGACTTCGGGGGCTTGGAGTTTCTCCAAGCTAATAGTGTCTGTCTCCGGGCTACCAGGGAAGCAAAGGCCAGAACATCTGCCTCTTTCTCCTCCTGGATTCCCGGGTCTTCTGACACCCCGAAAATCGCCACCTCTGGATTCAGCGCCACCCTTGTTTATAACACCGTAGACATGACATCTGCAAACCCCTGCCAAAATCCCCTAAGCTTCGGACATGTCCAGAACATGGTTCGCTGGTCCTCCCGCACATTTTGCACACCTGTCTTCCACCCCAAAGAATCTGCTCATCCAGGCCACTGTCATGTGAGCCTGGTGAACAACCTTAAATTGTATCAGGCTGAGCCTGGCACATGTTGCGGACGCGTTGAATCTATTCAGCGCGTCTGCCCATAGACCATCCTCTATCTCTCCTCCCAATTGCGCTTCAACTCCTCGGTCTGCGTCTCCTCTGACCCCATAAGTTTCTTGTAAATGTCCAAGTCGCTCCCTTCTCCTACCCACCCTCTGGAAACTACCCTGTCCTGAATCCCTCTTAGCGATAGGAATGGGAAGGTTGACACCTGTTTACGTAGGAAGTCCCGCACCTGCAGATACCTGAATTTGCTTCCCTTCGCCATACCAAATTTCTCCTCCACCGCCCTCATACTCAGAAAGCTCCTCTCTATAAACATATCTCCCATCCTCTCAATCCCTGCTCTCCGCCATGTCCAGAACCCCCCATCCCTACTTTCCGGGGCAGACCGGTTTTATTACAGATTGGGGACCAGACCAATGCTCCCTTTGCTCCCACATGTCTCCTCCATTGCCCCCAGACTCCCTTGTCCGCCACCACCACAGGGCTGGTGGAGTACTGTGCCAGCAGGAACAGCAGAGGCAGTTATCAACAGTTACCAACGCCCCAAAAACTTGTGCCCTTGCATGAAGCCGCCTCCATACGCTCCCATGCCGACCCCTCCCCCGCCACCCACTTCCTGATCATGGCTATATTCACCGCCCAGTAATAGTTACTAAAATTTGGCAGCGCCAGCCCGCCCTCTCCCCGACTCCGCTCAAGCATTACCTTCCTTGCCCGCGAAATCTTGTCTGCCCAAACAAAGCCAGAGATCACTTTGTTGACCCGTTTAAAAAAGGACCGTGGAATAAAGATGGGGAGACATTGAAACACGAACAGGAATCTCGGGAGGACAGTCATCTTCACCGTCTGCACCCTCCGAGCTAATGACAACGGGAGCGCGTCTCATTTCCGAAAATTATCCTTGATTTGGTCTACTAGCCGGCCAGATTTAATTTATGCAGCCGGTCCCATTCCTGCGCACTTGAATGTCTCGGTACCTAAAGCTTCCCCTAACTAATCTAAACGGCAGCTCCCCCAATCGCCTCTCCTGACCCCTCGCCTAGACTGCAAGCATCTCACTTTTCCCCATATTTAACTTATGCCCCGAAAACCGGCCAAATTCTCCTAGAATCCTCATGATTTCTTCTATCCCCTCCAATGGGTCCGAAACATACAGAAGCAGGTTGGCTGCATAGAGCGAGACTCTGTGCTCCACCCCCCCCCCCCCCCCCCCCCCAACCGGGACCAGCCCTTCTGTCATAATACACACACAAGTATATGATGGTGCACAGACAGACATTGATTGACACATGACCAATGAACACACAGAACACAGCAGCCAATCACCAGACAGGACACGGCCACTATAAAGCCAGAGGGCACTAGTTTTCCCGCTCTCTGGGGATGCAGCCTCTGAGACAGCCAGAGCCTGTGAGCAACAACTAGAACATCCACCATGTGGTAGTAAGATAGTCTGGTCAGGTTAGCCTCAGGTCTCCAGTCAACTCAGCATAGTGTCAATCCATAGTTAAAGTATGTTTAATTGTTAAGAGTTCAATAAAATAGAGTTGCATTTATTCAAGTGTTGGAAGCCTGTCTCTCTCACTGCTTTGGTAAACGCAGTCCTCGCAGACCCAGCTTACCCAACACATCATGGTACCAGTGCATGATGTTAGAGTTTGACGGACCTACCTTGAGATAGTCTGCCTTTGACCAGCAATCAGCCATCCGGTAACATGGACAGCGTTCACCCTCCCCCGCCGCTCCGCATCGCTGGCAACCTCGGTGCCAACTGGAAGATTTTTAAGCAGACGTTTCAGCTGTACCTTGAAGCCACCGACCTCGAAGCCACATCGGATGCCAGGAAGATCGCTCTCTTCCTCTCTACAGCCAGGGACCACGCTATCCACATCTTCAACTCCCTCACCTTTGCTGAAGGTGAGGACAAGACAAAGTTCAAAACAGTCCTGCTGAAGTTCGACAGCCACTGTGACATCGAAGTCAACGAGAGCTTTGAACGCTATGTGTTCCAGCGGAGGCTTCAGGATAAGGATTAATCTTTTCAGTCCTTCTTAACCCATCTCCGTATCCTCGCCCAATCCTGTAACTACGGCTCCACTTCCGACTCCATGATCCGCGACCAGATCGTTTTCGGGGTCCACTCCAATCCCTTTCGTCAGCAGCTCCTTAAAGTCAAGCAGCTCACCCTCACCATCGGCATCGAGACCTGCGTCCTACACGAGCACGCTACTAACTGGTACTCCCATATGAAGGCGGCAGAGACGGCGCGGCAAGGCCCCCACGATGCGGAGCAGGTGCAGGCCGTAAAACAGCTCCAGGGCCTGAGTCTGGATGAGGGCAGCCATTTCGCGCACTTTTCCCGGGCTCCTGCGCATGCGCGCAACAACCGAGGGGACGGCGAGACTAAGGACCGAACTGCGCAGGTGCGCAGATTGTTCGACCACACCGCGCATGCGCGGTGGCACACGGAGCATCCTGACGTCGGCGCCATGACGTGCAACAACTGTGGCTCCGCCTACTTAAAGCGGCAATGTTCCGCGAACTCTTGACGCTGTCTCCAGTGTCGCAAGCTTGGCCACCACGCAGCCCTGTGCAGATCTGCTCAACTGCCCACCACACATCGATCCCAGCAGCAGCGCAGGAACATCCGGTCAGTGCAGCAACCAGTTGCAGACTCCGATTCCGACATGGTTCCAGAATCCGACACCAAGGATCTCACATCCCCATTCCGGGTGGGCATCATCACCAAGCATACGATGCTTTCCGCAAAAAAGGCTAAACCACTCCCAGTGATGAGCATTGATCTGGATGACGAGTGGTGTGCCACCCTTACGGTCAACAAATCTCCCATACGCTTCAGGCTGGACACCGGGGCACTTCAGCGAACCTCATTTCGCAGTCTGACCTGGATACCATCCGCGTCTAGCCGAGCATTCTTCCACCGGCCTGCCAGCTTCTCGACTACAATGGCAATGCCATTGCTGCCAGTGGCTCATGCCAGCTTGTGGTATCTCATCGTTCTTCAAGAGCCACCCTGCGTTTCGAAATTGTAGGGTCCAATAAAGCTTCCTTGCTCGGTGCTCAGGCCTGCAGGATCCTGAATCTTGTGCAGCGGGTTCACTCCATGTCGCCCGCTGAGGCATCAGCCTTGCCAGATGCCAACTTCCAAATCCAATTAAATGACATCATAGCACAATGCCACAGCGTCTTCGAGGGTATGGCCACACTCCCCTATACATACAAGATTCTTCTGAAACTGAATGCCACATCTGTGGTTCATGCACCCCGTCAGGTGCCGGCACCCCTTAAGGACCGCCTCAAGCAGCAGCTGCAAGACCTCCAGGACCAGGGCGTCATTTCTAAGGTCACGGAACCCACGGACTGGGTTAGCTTCATGGTTTGTGTCAAAAAACCGTCAGGGGAACTGCGCATTTGTATCGACCCCCAAAATCTGAACCGTAACATCATGAGGGAACACTACCCTATCCCTAAGCGCGAAGAGCTCACCAGCGAAATGGCTCGCGCCAAGTTTTTCACAAAGTTGGATGCCTCCAAGGGATTTTGGCAGATACAACTGGATGCATCCAGTCGAAAGCTCTGCACTTTTAACACCCCGTTTGGTCGTTATTGTTACAACCGGATGCCCTTTGGCATCATCGCCGCCTCGGAGGTGTACAACCGAATAATGGAGCAAATGATGGAGGGCATCGAGGGGGTGCGACTGCACGTCGATGACATCATTGTCTGGTCCATGACTCCGCAGGAAAACATCGATCGCCTCAAGCGAGTGTTCCAGAGGATCCATGAGCATGGCCTCCGACTCAACAGAGCCAAATGCTCGTTCGGTCAAGCAGAAATAAAGTTCCTCAGCGACCATATTTCGCAGTTCGGTGTGCAGCCAGATGCAGATAAGATGTCGGCGATCAATGCTATGAAGACACCGGAGGATAAGAAGGCGGTCCTCCGCTTCCTATGGATGGTCAACTTCCTTGGGAAGTTTATCCCCAACCTTGCATCACACACCACAGCTCTCCGCCATCTTGTAAAAAAACCACTGACTTCCTCTGGTTCATGAGCGAGAGTGGCGTGAGCTCAGGGCGAAACTCACCAAGGCCCCGGTACTGCCATTTTTCGACCTTGCCAAGGAGACGAAGATCTCCACTGACACGAGCCAGTCTGGCATTGGGGCAGTACTCCTCCAGCGCAACGAATCCTCCTTCTGGGCCCCAGTCGCATATGCATCCAGAGCCATGACACCTACTGAGCAGCGCTATGCTCAAATCGAGAAAGAGTGCCTGGGCCTCCTCATGGGGATGACAAATTCCATGACTACATGTATGGACTCCCCAAGTTTGCGGTCAAAACGGACCACAGGCCACTGGTTCACATCATACAGAAGGACCTCAACGGTATGACGCCACGCCTACAACGTATCCTCCTCAAACTCCGACGCTATGATTTCGACCTGGTCTATACCCCGGGCAAGGAGCTCATTGTGGCCGATGCACTCTCTCGCTCCATCACCAGGCCGTGCGAGCAGTCGGACTTCGTCTGCCAGATCGACGCCCATGTTGAGTTCTGCGCATCCAACGTTCCGGCCACTGACGAAAGGGTCGCACAGATTCGTCATGAAACTGCCAGGGTCATGCGCCATCTCACAGATGGTTAGAAAAAGGGCGAGTGCCCACAGTTCTATAATATAAAAGACGATCTGGCAGTGGTCGATGGCATACTAATGAAACTGGACAGGATAGTATGCAGGAGCTCGTCCTCGGCCAATTCCACAAGGGTCATCTGGGGGTGGAAAAGTGTCGCCGGCGAGCCAGAGAGGCAGTATATTGGCCTGGCATCAATCAGGACATCGCCAACACTGTCCTCAATTGCCCAACGTGCCAAGGGTTCCAGCCGGCTCAGCCGAAAGAGACTTTGAAGCCGCATGAACTGGTGTCGTCCCCATGGACCAAGGTTGGCATTGATCTCTTTCACGCAAAAAGCCGCGACTACATCCTCCTCGTGGACTATTTTTCTAACTACCCCGAGGTGGTCAGACTGAATGACCTCACATCAGCAACAGTTATCAGGGCGTGCAAAGAGACGTTTGCCCATCATGTCATTCCACTTACGGTCATGACTGATAATGGCCCGTGCTTCTTCAGTCAGGAGTGGACGGATTTTGCCCGACAGTACAATTTCACGCATGTCACCTCGAGTCCCCACTACCCCAGTCAAATGGGAAAGCTGAAAAGGGGATACACATTGTCAAACGACTGTTGTGTAAAGCGGCTCAGGGTTCGGGTTCAGATTTTAACCTGGCGCTGCTAACCTACAGGGCGACTCCTTTGTCCGCTGGCCTGTCCCCAGCACAGCTGCTAATGAACCGCACACTGCGGACGACGGTGCCAGCAATCCACATCCCGGACCTTGACAATATACCTGGTCCTGCAAAGAATGCAACTGTCTCGGGCCCAATGCAAGTCGGCGTATGATGCCCATGCCACCGATCTCCCTGCTCTCGTCCCTGCTGCCGAGTTCGTGTTCAGCTACCTGACGGTGGCTAGTCTGCCACAGCTGTGGTGGTCAAGCAAGTGGCCCTCAGATCATTTCTCGTTCGCATGCATGACGGCTCTTTTCTTCGGCTTAATAGGCGGGCACTGCGGCTGCTTCCACACTCGCCACCTGAACGTGATGTCCCTCCTCGCCTGCTGATTCCTCAGGACACACCCTTCCAAGAGGTCACCGATCTGCCGCTTCTTTTCTACCCTCTACATTGGATGCAGCTCCGCCCATTCCAGTGCAGGCGGCCCCTGACCCTCTCTTGAGGCGGTCAACCAGAATTCGTCGCCCGCCACAAAGACTGAATTTATAGACTGAATGTTTCATTGCCTTGTGCTTCATTTACACATCTGTACATATTGTTTCTTCCTAATTTGTTGTATGCACTCCATCTGCACTAGACACCTTCCCATGTAAATAGGTTCACATACTTTGTACATAGTCAGGCTCACTATTTATTGACATATACACATTTTTAAAAAGGGGGGAGATGTCATAATATACACACAAGTATATGATGGTGCACAGACAGGCAGTGATTGACACACAGGATGACCAATGAACACACAGAACACAGCAGCCAATCACCAGACAGAACACGGCCACGATAAAGCCAGAGGGCACTAGTTTTCCCGCTCTCTTGGGATGCAGCCTCTGAGACAGCCAGAGTCTGTGAGCAACAACCAGAACATCCACCATATGGTAGTAAGATAGTCTGGCCAGGTTAACCTCAGGTCTCCAGTCAACTCAGCATAGTGTCAACCCACAGTTAAAGTATGTTTAATAGTTAAGAGTTCAATAAAATAGAGTTGCATTTATTCAAGTGTTGGAAGCCTGTCTCTCTCACTGCTATGGTAAATGCAGTCCTCGCAGACCCAGAATACCCAACACATCACCTTCCAGCCCTTTGAGGCTCTCAGAGCAATTGCCAATGGCTCTATAACTAGCACGAACAACAGTGGGGTGAGGGGGCATCCCTGTCTCATCCTCCGGTGCAGTCTAAAATAGTCCAATGTTGTCCTATTCATCCGTACACTTGCCACAGGAGCCTGATACAGCAACCTGACCCAGTCAATAAAGCCCCGCCCAAATCCGAACCGTCCCAGTCCCTCCCACAGATAATCCCATTCTAACCAATCAAAAGCTTTTTCTGCATCCATTGCGATCACTACCTCCACCTCCCTACCTTCCAGGGGCATCATGATCACATTTAACAACTTTCTTACATTGGCCACCAACTGCCTACCCTTAACAAACCCCGTCTGGTCCTCCCCAATAACATCCGGAACACAATCCTCAATCCTGGAGGACAAAATTTTGGGCAGCAGTTTGGCATCCACATTCAACAGGGATATCAGCCTGTAGGACCCACGCAGTTCCGGGTTCTTGTCCCACTTCAGAATCAACACAATTGTGGCCTGTGACATCGTAGGGGGCAGCACCCCTCTTTCCCTTGCCTCATTGAACATCCTCATCAACACCGGCCCCAATATCCCAGAGAACCTTTTATAAAACTCCACTGGGTACCTGTCCAGCCCCGGGGCTTTACCCGCCTGCATGGCTTCAGACCCTCCACTATCTCTTCCAACCCGATCGGGGCCCCCAGCCCTTCTGCAAGCTCCCCGTCCACCTTTGGGAAATTCAGCCCTCCCAAGAAGTGCCTCACCCCTCCGGCCCCGTAGGTGGTTCCGACCTATACAGCCTACTGTAGAAATCCCAAAATGCCTTATTCACCCCTGCTGAATCTCCAACCAGGTTCCCATCACCATCATTTACTTTCCCTATCTCCCTCCCTCTTTCTAAGGTGCTGTGCAAGCATTCTGCTGGCCTTCTCTCCATACTCATAGATTGCCCCCCTCGCCTTTCTCAGCTGCTCCACCGACCTCCCTGTGGTTAACAAGCCAAACTCCACCTGTAGCCTCCGCCGTTCCCTTAAAAGCCCTGCCTCAGGGGTCTCCGCATACCTCCTATCGATCTGTAGTATCTCCTTAATCAATCGGTCCGTCTCTGCCCTGTCCACCTTCTCCCTATGGGCCCGTATCGAGATCAGCTCCCCTCTGACCACTGTCTTCAGTGCTTCCCAGACCATCGCTGCTGAAATTTTCCCCGTGTCGTTGACCTGCAGGTAGTTCTGAATACATTTCCTCAGCCGCTCGCACACCCCTTCGTCAGCCAAAAGTCCCACATCTAACCTCCAGTGCGGGTGCTGGTTACAGTCTTTACTAACCTGTAGGTCAATCCAGTGCGGGGCATGGTCTGAGATTATAATCACCTCGTACCCAGTGTCCACCACACCTGCCAGTAAGGCCCTGCTCAAAATGAAGAAATCGATCCGGGAGTAACTTTATGCACGTGTGAGTAGAAGGAGAACTCCTTCACCCTCAGCTGCCCAAATCTCCATGGATCTCCCCCCCCCCATCTGCTCCATGAACCCTTTTAGTTCCTGATGAGACCATCAGTTCACTAGATACGTGCTTTGAGATATGAACAGTGGTTTTAATCTACTTACTACAGAGCCAGCCTGGTACATGTTGAACTCTCAATGAACTGGTCGGCTGGCTCTGGGCATCGATATTTATACAGCAGTCCAGGGGGAGGAGCCATGGGAGGAGCCATGGGCGGAGCCAAGGGTGGAGCCCTGTACAAACTCCTAAGCATTCCCAGAGCTACACCCCTAGCGGTCGGGCAACGCAACTGCGCTTACAATCGTACGATCTCATATATATATCACAGAGTGAATTACAGAGTTACATTCACCACAGTTCCTTTGCCATTGCTGGCATGCTGCCCGTTTTCGAGCTTGACCGGTCCATGCCAGGATAACTGTGTTGAAGTCTCTCCCATGACCAGCCTGTGCGAGTCCAAGTCCAGTATCTTCCCCAGCATTCACTTTATAAACTCCACATCATCCCAATTTGGCACATACACATTTACTGATACCACCTGCACGCCCTCCAGTTTCCCACTGACCATAATGTACCGACCTCCCACATCCAAAACTATTCTACCCGGCTCAAACACCACCCGCTTATTGATCTCTTGCAACATTACCACCCTGACATTGCATTCAATACTTAATTCAATAAGGGAAGGCATTCCATGGGTGCAATTCTAACTCCCCATTGCACCCAGCGTACCTCCCGCTATTCCTGGAGAATAGTGGGAGAGCCTCTAAACAGGGTTAGGCCAGGCGCCAAACAGAGCTTGATGCTCCCAGCAAATGGAGAAGGTTGAGCAGAATGGAATTTAGAAGAATGAGAGGTGATCTTATTGATATGAGTCTGAGAGTGCTCGTCAGGGTTTGAGGATGTTACCCATTGTGCAGGAATCTAGAACCAGGGTCACAGGTTAAAAATAAGGCCCTGGATCCTCCGATCCCCGACACCAAAATCACGTTCGGCGACAGGGCGGAGAATTCCTGATGAGGACAAAATCAGGGGCGACGCCGCTTTCGGGATGCTCCTCCACCTGAAAAGTAGCGCATGCTAGGAGTACGCGCACTCGGTATCCACGGCCTCAGGCCATTGCCTGAGGCCCGCCCTGCAATGCTCCTTCAACGGCCGGCAGAGTTCCCGACAGCGTGGGACTGTCATCGTCTCACCCGTCGGGAACTCAGCGTGGTGGTTGCGGTCTCAGTCCAGTGCTGCCACAGTTGGGGGAGGGCCGATCCGCGGGGAAGGGGGGGCTTTATTCGGGTCTGGTGGCACTGTGGGGGGGGGGGGGTCCGGGAAGCGCGAGCCAGCTGAAGCGGGGGACTATTTTGGCGGTCCGGGTCCGTGGGCTGCGTTCGCTATGAACCGCTGCAGGCTGCCGCCGGAGCATGCGTGGCCATGCACCCGGCAATGCTCTGGACTGTATCGGCAGCTAAAGCCAGCCACCCCCAGCGGAGCAGGAATCGGTGGCCATTTTGCGCCAGTTTTCCTGGCATAAAACACCTCCGTTTTCCTGGCATAAAACACCTCCGTTTTCCTGGCATAAAACACCTCCGTTTTCCTGGCATAAAACACCTCCGTTTTCCTGGCATAAAACACCTCCGTTTTCATGCTGGCATGGGGACTTAGTCTCCCAAACGGAGAATCCAGCCCAAGGAGTTTTCAATTTACGATGGAGGCAATGAGGAATTTCTTCTCTCAGAGGGTCGTTAGTCTTTGGAATTATCTTCCACAGAGAGCAGTGCAGGCTGGGTCATTGAATAAATTCAAGGCAGGCTGAGCTAAACAGATTTTTGATCTACAAGGGAGTCAAGGGTTATGCGGGGAAAGGAAAATGGTGACACTGGGGAATGTCCCCCAGTACCAATCCAACCTTGATTTGATTCTGTGGGACATGTCACAGTCACAGTTGCAGATGGGCATTGCCGAAGATCTGCCCAGGATGGCCCAGTAATTGCGGGATGTGTCCCAGTCACTGAGGAGCATCGCCGAGGGCGTTGAACCATGCTGCAGACCATGGGGAACCGCCAGGGTTGGCAGAGACAGGTGAATCAGGGATAGCTGGGGCTCAAATCAGCTGCCCTCCATCCCAAGGTGAACCACAGGTCCCCATCGGCACAGACCAGGAGGAGGGGGCGCCAAGTGCCCACCCAGCTTCCATGGGTCCACCCCTCTGATGAGGTTGCGTCTCGGGGTCAGCACACGGAACAGGGCGGTACAGCTGTACATATGTTGTTGGCAAGTGAGGCAGTGCTTTCCGGTCCCAGAGGACACCCACTAGGGGCATCAGAGGCCAATGGACGAGGTAAGCAGCTGGCTGCTTCCACCTCAGATGTGCATCCTGGGGAAACACCAAGACATAGTCGTAGAGCAAGGAGGGCCGGGCACGTCAAGGATCACTGAGGGCACCGGGGAAGGGGGGAACTGGGTACGTAGGGGGAGAGGGGGGGGGGGTTGTGATGATATGCATAAGCAGTTATGTATGTGGTGATAGTGAAGACCTCCAACCAGCAGGTGGCAGTAGAGACCAACCACGTGACGCTGTTACCTCATGGAATCTGAGGATGAAATGAAATGAAAGGATAGTCTTCGTGGTGGACAGTCACAATTTGTAACAGCTCATAGTTTATTTATAATAGTTAGTAGTTTTTGATAATATTTTTATGGTTATCTAACCCACTCTATTGTTTAACAATAAAACTTTAACTAGACTGGAACTAGACATTCGTTAGTACATTTATTCCAACCGGCCAAGCACCAGAACGTGGGGGGGGGGGGGGGGGGGGGGGGGAGTGTACAGGGGGGGTTGGGAGAGTGGGGACCTGTATTGACCTGTATTGACAATAAACACCCTTGTGCACAACCAGTAGCAAGCCTCTGTCACTTTCTTCCGCAATGCATTACCGCATGCAGGTGATGGGTGTGAGCGAGCACTCAGCAGACAGGCAGGGGTCAGACTGCGGCATAGACTGAGGAGTACCAGAGCCCAGCTCTCTGCGGGTTATCAACACCCCCCTGCCCTCGACAATGACTGCTAACAGTGCCGGCACAGTCCCAACATCCTGGTCTGATGTGACACATACTCTGGGAGGGTGGGTGGGTAAGGTTACGATGATGGACCAGGTGACGTCCAAAGTGAAGTGCGCGAGTACGAGGGCCTCCCTGGCCTTCCAGGCTTGCCAGACCCTCACCGTTGCCGCTTGTCCTGGAGCTTCCGGCTGGGCCTCAGGTTCCTCCCCGGCCTCGTCCTCCAGCCCTGCTCGTCCTTCTCCTCCTCGTCCCTGCCTCCTTTTCTCTGAACTGCATCTTGAGGAGTCTGGGTGGCCACATGGGCCTCATTGTATCAGGTCTCTGCTTTGGTCTCCGGCCTCCGTATTGGCGTCATTAGCCGGGTCCTCAGCGGATACCCCTTATCCCCCAAGACCTAGCCGGCCATCCTGGGATGCTCCTCAAAGAGGGCAGGGATGACTGACTCCCCCAGGATGCAGCTGTCGTGCACTCTCCCCGGGAAGCAGATACACATGTGCATTATCTTCATTTGCTGGTCGCACACGAGCTGTATGTTAAGAGAGTGGAACTCCTTTCTCGAAACATAGGACACACCCAGATGGCCCGGTGAGCGCAGGACAACGTACGTGGCATCTATGACCCCCTGGACCTGGGGCTTCCCGGCAATAGCAGAGAAATCTGCAGCCCGGGCATCTTACTGAGCCTGGTCCATGTCAAAGACGACGTAGTCAACCCCCCTGACATATAGGGCATTAGTTACCTGCCAGACGTACCTGTGGGCTTTAGCCTGTGAGATACCACACAGGTCCCCGCTCTAGCCCTGGAATGATCCAGATGCGTAAAGCTTCAGGGCTGCAGTGACCTTGACAGCCACCAGGAGCAGGTGTCGTCCTCCTCCACGTGGTGCCAAGTCCAGGAGAATATGGCACAGGTGCCGTACCGTCTTCGTGTTGAGGAGACCTCAACACGCGCTGTCCATCATTTGTTCAAAGGACCAGCGTCGCCTGCACACCCTAGGCTTATGGGTCTTCAGGGTGTGGGGCAGGGTCCGGCACATGGGCTGTTGCCTCAAGCATCTACAGATGCTGCTACTGCAGTCTTCTCCAGTGTCTGGCCGCATTGCGAAGCACTAGCACCACTCGGGCAACCTCGGCATCCAACATCCCAGTGATAGCGTTCAATACCAGTAAGGAATTGGGAGAGGGTGTTAGACTGACAGACAGTGGTGGCTCCCACCCCAGGAACCTCCATTCCTCCACTGATCCTCACCCCAGCCCCCCACCCGGAATACCCTGCCCACGCACAGCCAGCCGTAACGGGCCCCCCGTCACCGGACCCCAGACACCGTACCCCAGACACTCGCTCACAGCGTCAACTAGACCGTCTGCTGGCCCCATCCCATTGGCACTTGTGGCCATGGTCATGTCTCCCGGAGTTGTGTCCCATCCCCTGGGCGTTCAGGTATTTGCTGCTGCGTGTCTGATGTTGCCTCCCACAGTGTTCCGGTGCACTGTCCCGATATCATGATCCGATTTCGATGCTGGGCAATGACTCCCACATGCTACATGGCCCGCCCACACGCGGGTATCCACTTAGGTTGTATGAAATGCTCACTGAAGCATGACTGCCAATTCCCCAGAGGCTATAGCCTTCAGCTGCATGGCCAGAGGTAGGGGTCGTGGGTGGTCATTGGGGCAGACGGGCAGGGACAAGGGTTGCCCCTGGAACGAGTGCACAAGATCCAGGGGTTGGCATGGTGATGCCATGACTGGTTGCCTCCAAGTGGTCCCCGCCCACCCTCCCATAGTGGCCCAACCCTGCGGAGGGTCCCCCACCCTCAGCCAAGAATCTCCCATCCCGCGCCAAACACAGGGGCAGCAGTGCCATATTGACTGGCTGCCCCGATCTATCCCCCCACCCTTTCATGTCCCCCCTGTTTTTGTGACCCCCTCACTCCGACCCCGGGAGGCTGCCCCCGGGAATCCCCTAACCCCCTCTCTACCTGGCAAGGCCACCCCTGGGCCTGACCCCTGGCAGTGCCAACCTATCAGCCCGGCATCCTGGCACTGCCAGCTTGGCAACCTGGCAGTGTCAGGGTGGCAGTGCCAAAGTGCCTAGGTGCCAGGAGGCAAGGTCCAGATCGCACCGGGCACAAGAGCTGGGTGATTCAAGATCGGCCCGGCGCTGAGCACGATTTTGGGCTGACACGCGATTCATCCATTGTGCCTGGATTCGCAACAGGACCGCTAAATTGTGCCAACGTCTTCAATTACCTACGCCCTAGGGAATCGCCAGAAATCCTAACAAAAACCCATTAGGCCTCTCTTTGGAAACATACACAGGTTGGAATGAAGGATGATCTCACTTTTACAACATCTGAATTGAACATTTTGCAGCCATAAAGCCTGGCAGTCTTTCAAACCAGGATTTTTAAATACATACACACCCTCGATACATACACACCCTAACCTAGGCTTTTAAAACCACTACTGTATTAGGTACATACAGTACAATACATTTCTACCAATTTCTTACATTCATCGCACTAGGAAATAAATTACTCAAGTATACTGGAAATCTGTTTGTACCTTAAGTGAGTCCTTGCAATAGCTGAACAGCTTCTTTAATCCAGAGTCAGTTATGCATTTTGTTCTGTCATTGCATCGATAAAGCCTGAGGCTTTGTGGTTGATGATGCCCAATGTTCGCAAGACAGTCGTCAGTCAAACAATTTCTATTTTCAATCTGAATAGTCTTCCCTGAAAAAGAAATAGTGTACTTCAAAGTTTCGTTCTCATGTCCTAAACCAAAGAAAATCACATTTCTTTGAGAGTAAACCCCTCTGTATTTTGAAGGTTATTCTTCTCAACTTCTCTATTTTAGTCTCCCGCCCAGTATTATTATGACTAAAATATAAACCCCATTCCTGGTTTTCAACAATGTTGCATCAAAGCGCACAAGAATGTTCCATTATGATCTCCACCTCCCTCACGACCATGTAAATCCACCCTGATGCTGGACTACACAAACAATTCGAAAAATCAAAATGCAATTTCAATTGGCAGGCTTGGTGTGGTACCTAAACAGCAACCCATAGGATGCCAAATTGCTTGCTCGGGAATCTATAAGAAAAGACAATTGGCCAACATAAAGGGAATCCCAAAGTTTTCTATAGACATATAAATAGTAAAAAATTGATAAAAGGAGGAATAGGGCCAATTAGGGACCTAAAAGGAAATTTTTATGAGGAGGCAGGGAACATGGCTGAGGTATTACATGAATATTTTGTATGTCTTTACCAAGGAGGTAGATGCTATGTAGCACATGGTGACAAAGACTGAAATTCTCTCCCTAGAAGAGCTTAGAATTGATTGGGAGGAAGTGTTGAATAGACTGTTGGCACTGAAAGTTAACAAGGCACAGGGCTGGATGAAATACATCCAATGGTATTGAAGGAAGTGAGAATGGAAATTGCGGGGAAGTTTGCTATAAAACGGCACCAATCCTGTTCCAATAGTCTGGCCCCTATTGTGCTGGGATTCAGGTTCACATCCCGCACCAGTGGGAGAATGTAAATGGATCATTAAGGCCAATTTGCATGCTGTTAATGGGCCACGCATCCTGGGCGCGATTCTCCGAAATGGAGACAGAGTGTTTGCGCCGTCGTGGTCCACGTTGGCGCGAAACAGGCGCGGGCCAGCGCAGGGCTGGAGCGGTTCACGCTGCTCCAGCCTCCCTTCCCGGCACCAAATGGGCCAAAGCGCCAACCCGCACGCGCGGGGGACCTCTCCAACGCGCCGGCACTGACTCAACATGGTGTGGGGGTTCAGGGACCGGACGCGCAACAACGGCAGCACGGTAGCATTGTGGATAGCACAATCGCTTCACAGCTCCAGGGTCCCAGGTTCGATTCTGGCTTGGGTCACTGTCTGTGCGGAGTCTGCACATCCTCCCCGTGTGTGCGTGGGTTTCCTCCGGGTGCTCCGGTTTCCTCCCACAGTCCAAAGATGTGCAGGTTAGGTGGATTGGCCATGATAAATTGCCCTTAGTGTCCAAAAATTGCCCTTAGTGTTGGGTGGGGCTACTGGGTTATGGGGATAGGGTGGGGCTGTTGACCTTGGGTAGGGTGCTCTTTCCAAGAGCCGGTGCAGACTCGATGGGCCGAATGGCCTCCTTCTGCACAGTAAATTCTATGAAAGTAGGCCCGGTGGTGGTGGTGGGGGGGGAAGATAGGCCGGCCCGCCGATCGATGGGCCCCGATCGCGGGTCAGACCCCATCGAAGACCCCCCCGGGGACAGAGCCCCCCCCCCCGCGACCCTTCACCAGAGTTCCCGCCGGCAGCGACCAGGTGTGGACGGCGCCGGCAGGACTCTGCTTCTTTCGGGCGGCCACTTGGCCCATCCAGAATTGGCGGCCCGGCCTCATATAGCGGCCCGCGACCAGCGCCATGCCAAACTCACCGCTGGAGAATCGTGCGTCGGGGCGGCATGGCACAATTGCAGCGATTTTCCGGCCCGGCGCGGGGCTGGGAGAATCGCGTTCCATATTCTCATAGCCCTCGTAATTCTCTGGTCCTCTGGGCTGTGAATCACGTGGGCGAGAATTGGTGTAGGTCTTGACAAACATGGCCCTGACGTGATAGACCTTGCGGTGGGTCAAATGAGTTGCCCCAATGTCCATCGGAGGGCCACCCTCTCCAAGTTCCCATTTGCCTGCTGCCCTGGTGTAGAGTTTGAGAGTTTGGAAGGTGCCGTCGAAGGAGCCTGTTGAGTTGCTTCCGTGCACTTTGTCAATGGTACACCCTACTGCCACTATGCGTAAGTGGTAGAGTGGGTAGATGTTAGAGGTGGTGGGTGGAGTGGCAATCAAGCTTTGACCTAGATTGTGTTGAGCTTCCCAAGGTGTGGATGGAGATGCACTCATCCAGGCAAGTGGAGAGTATTCCATCACAATCCTGGCTTATGCCTTGGACAGCTTTGAAGAGTCAGGAGGTGAATTACTCGCCACAGAATTAATTTGCTTTATCAAACCTCTTGCTCACATGTGCAACCAATGAACAGTATGAGTTAAGCTGGCTTCATGCACGAATCATTGAAATCAGCAGGTAGCTCCAATGTACTATTCTCCCTGCAGAACATGAATAGGTATGGGTTAATCGCACACCATGACCCACATACCATCTTTCTGGAGTTATCCAATTTTGAACCCATTGAGCTTTTCATGATAACATTGGTACTTATGTAAAATAGTTATGCAAATTCACAAAATGCAAGATGTTGTAAAAGGAAATGGATTATTAATGCATGTTATTAATGCATTTAATTGTGAGGGTAAGTATCCTCTATAATCAATGTTTTGCACATTTGGAAGATAAATTATCTTGCCAAGCTAAAAAACCTGTGAATCAAACTATAATGAAAGCAACAATGGAATGCTAATATCATCAAGTAAACCAACTTTGTAAAACACTAATTTCACTTTCAGTACAGAGGTAAATTACAATGATGAATGTTTGACTTCTATTTATTCCAGCCCTAAACCCGAATCTAATTGTTTCTTTAAATTGGTTATGTATGTTGTACAAACTGTACAATCTAGGCTACTTCACAATCGGAATGTTTTGTTTTCAGGTGGAGCATTATGATTTCTGACATCCAAACACACCCATGTGTGCATTCTTTTAGTTGTTACAAAGAGTGACAGGAATATTTGGTGCAATTATCAAGAACGTGTTTGCATTCAAAACCTTTATACTTACTTATTTGAGTACAAACCTTTAAAAATTCAGGTAAGAATTCTTAAACTGTTCAACGTACCTTTGGTGTCAGATTGCAATGTGATCTCTCTAAAGCATTTGCAATTCTAAGCATGTATTTACAGAAAACATTGCATCCTAATAGTAAAGGATATTAAACTGATATAATAACGTTCATTTTGGTACAAATTAATCTACGTACATTTTGCGTCAATAAAGACTAGGAGTGTACATACCAAGGAGTTAAAAGGACTTCCTATGCCATAGTAATGAATCTTACACTGTTTACATAGCTGAATCCATGTTGCATGTCTTCACTGAATTCTGTGAGTGCTTGTTTTCAGAAAGTACACAAAAAAGATCAATCAAATATTTTTTGTTCTATTCATGGGTTACATAGTTGAGTCACCCTGATATGAATGTTTATTGGAGCACCTTTAGCAAAGTATGTGACTTTGCATTTTGATAGGTCTAACATAGAGGGGAAATATACCGTAAATGGCAAAACTTTTAGGAATATAGAAAGTCAGAGAGATCTGGGCCTGTAGTTCCACAGATCTTTGAAGGTGGCAACACAAGTGGACAAGGTAGTCAAGAAAGCATACGGAATGCTGGCCTTCATTGGTCGGGGCATCGAGTATAAAAACTGGCAAGTCATGCTACAATTGTATGGAAGCTTGGTCAGGCCGCACTTGGAATATTGCACACAATTCTGGTCACTACACTACCAGGAGGATGTAAAGGTTCTGGAGAGGGTGCAGAGGAGGTTTACCAGAATGTTGCTAGAGTGGATGGGCAGGCGCTCTTTCCCAGGGAGGAGGGGGTCATGGGCCAAAGTTTAGAAGAGATGTGCGAGGCAGAGGGTGGTGAGTGACTGGAACGTGTTGCTAAGGCAGGTTGTGGAAGCAGATACATTCACAGCGTTCAAAAGACATCTTGACAAACACATGGATAGGATGGGTATAGAGGAATACGGCACTAAGAAGTGATGAGGGTTTTGGCAAAGGTTGGTATCATGACCAGTACAGGCTTGAAGGGCCTGTTCCTGTGCTGTATTGTTCTTTGTTCTTAAACATTTCTCATTTCTTTCAGAGAATGTGGGCACCGTTAATCAGGCCAGAATTTATTCCAATTCTAAGGGCAGGATTCTCCAGCGGCACCCGCCCGGTGACCACAAATTCCCGCCCAAGATCGATGGACCTTTACATAGTCCCACCCGTGGCAATTTTGAGGCGGGCGGGGCGGAAGAATCCCACCCCAATTCGTTCCCCGTACCTAGTGCTGCACGAAGGTCGACTTCCGTCTATTTCCATAGCTAATAATTTCTGGAATAGGTCAGTTGCCTGTTGCCAGATGCACATAGCTTGATGGGAGCCCCTTCACATCAAATGTGGCTGATCAGGAGGCTCCTCCTCTCTGACTGCCAGCCATTGGCATATTGAAAGGATTTGCAGGTTGTCACTAAACCTGTTTGGTTATGTTATAAATACACTTTCCTTGGCCATCAGGTCCTGGGGTGGACTCAAACCTGGAGCTTCTGACTCAGATGTAAGGACACTACCCTCTGCGCCACAAGACCTCCAACCAGCATTCATTGCCCATCCCTAATTGCCCTTGAGAAGGTGGTAGTGAGCCACCGTAATGAATACGGACTGCAGCAATGGTAACACCACTGAATGTCAAAGGGAGTTGAATTCTCTCTTGTTGTAGATGGTCATTGTCTGGCACTTATGTGGGGCAAATATCATTTGCCACTTATCAGCCCAAGCCTGAACATTGTCCAAACCTTGCTGCATATGGACATGGATCGCCTTAGTATCTGAGGAGTTGTGAATGGTGCTGAACATCAGAAGCAAACATTTCCACTTCTGACATTCTGATGGAAGAAGGATGGTTGAGCTAGGACACCATCCTGAGAAACTCCTGAAGTGATATCCTCGGAACATTATTTCAATATACCGGCAGAGGTGGACTAGTTCATGCAGACAAATGGCCTGGACAAGGGACAGACAAGGCAGCGTTGAGGATGAAACAGAGGAGGAAAAGAGAAAAGAACTCTGATGGACCTATACAATGTTTGCGTGGGCCAGTACAGCCTCGCAGTGAACAGAAATATCAGACCGCAGGGAAAAGCAAGAGCAGAGGAAAATAGGCGAGGGTGAGGAGGAGACAGAGGGAATAGATATCTAGCGAGCAGGAAAGGGGTTAGATCACCCCCGAGAGGGGGGCCACCACACTCGCGGGGAAAGCAAGCGCTAGGAAGCACAAAAGCAACGGGTGGCTGCAGCGCACCTCCTGGCAAGCAGGGAGCGTCTGGCAGGGGGGTCTGGAAACCACAGGGGCAGTGATGGGGAAGGGAAGGGGGGGGATAGGGAGAGGGACATGGGGGGGAAGGGTATAAGGGTCGACAGATGGGGGGGGAAGGGGAATACAAGGAGAATACAACGATAAGAAAGGAATGAGTCTCTGATTGGCTTCAGTAGGTAAGGTGCATGATGAGGGAACAAGATGGCATCGTAAGCAGCCACTTTGGAGGGTCTCTGGACAAAGGGAAACCCCGGAGTGGAGGGGTGTGGTGAACCACTGTACACCTGTATTAGGGGATGTAAGGTCGGACCTGCATTACAGGTTCGCTGGTAGCCCCTGCCGGCTGGCTCCGCCCACTAGGAGCGTGTTCTCCACTGATCTGCCATTTCGCCAGCTGCAGCAGGAGGCCACGCATCTGACTGCAATAAAGCCACAGTTTGTGCAATTGATCGTGCATCAAGGGGCTCACCCACATGGCATACACACAGTTGGTGGCCATGTGGGGTGCCTCTGGACAAAGGGAAACCCCAGAGTGCAGGGGCCAAGCCGCATGGTGATAGCGGTGACCGCGGCCATTTTGGACGGCCCCCTACCAAAGGGAAAACCTGGAGTGCAGGGACGTGTCTACTAGGTAAGTATGGTTGATCTCGCAGGAAGGGGGGACAAAAAACCCCCACCAGGATTATTATCTGGAACATCAGCGATCTTAATGGCCCAGTGAAAAGATCCAGAGTCTTCGTCCACTTGAGAAGTTTGAAGCCAACATAGTCTTCCTTCAAGAGACACCTGAGGGAAGAAGACTGACTGCGGGTAAGGAAGGGCTGAGTAGGACTGATGTGGAATCGCTGGGGCAGCACGGTGACACAATGGTTAGCACTGCTGCCTCACAGCACTGAGGACCCGGGGTCGACCCCGACCCTGGGTCAGATCCCAGCCCCGAGTCATTGTCCTTATGGAGTTTGCACATTCTCCCCTCTCATCCTCACAGTCCAAAGATGCGCAGGTTAAGTAGATTTGCCATGCTAAATTTCCCTTTAATTGGAAAAAAAAAGAAGGGGGCACTCTAAATTTATTTTTAAAAAGAATGTGGAATCTCTCAGTGGATACCCAAGATTAAAGTGGATCCTAATTGTTTCAATCTATAGCTAGAGGGCACATTGGCTTAGCTGAATGGTTGAACACCCCAGGGAACCCTCACACAACTGATTACACATACAATTAAAGGACTAGTCCCAAGGAAATCCATATTGCAAACTATTACAAATCTTGAAAAAGAGACGAAGGGGGTAATTTTCGGGTTCCAAGATGGCTTTTTCGCCGGCAAGATTTCCCCATTCGATTGTCCCCACCCCTGCCAATGACCTAACAGAAATGCAACTTTAAAAGTTGGGATTGATGAGACCATCAATTCACAAGACACGTGATTGGAAATAAACTGTGGTTTTAATAGCCTTACTACTGAGCCTGCCTGCGACGAGAGGAACTGAGAGCAGGCTTACGACTGCAGTGCTTTATACTTCCGGTTAGTGGGAGGAGCCATGGGCGAAGCCAAGTGTGGAGCCCAGTACAAACTCCTCATCTCCCCCTATGGGCAGAGCCGCGCAATGGCTCGTATACAGAGCCCACAAGGACTCAATACATGTAAGGCAATAGAGTGTGAATTACGGTACATGATTGAGCCTAAGCATTACATCATGGGACCGAAATCTTCTGGGCAATTATCTGAGCGAGGATCCTCCCAAACCAACTCAGCACAGGAAACCTTGGAGACAACTGCAAAGGAAATAGGCACAGATGCCAACCCACTTTCATGGTACTAGCCCCACTAGTATGCTAGCATTCTAGTCAGTAAAGAGTTTAAATGTCTCAAAGTGTCTTTGAAAAGCTATAGTGGGATAGTAGTGGGTGGGTGGGGTAAGTGGGCAAGAGGTTAGTGTGGTAGCTGGCAGGATGGTGATGTCAGGTCAGTTTGGATCAGGAGGAGGATTTGGAAAGAGTCGTGTAGTGGGAGCTAGTCAGATTGGGTAGGAAACGATTGGGGTTTGGGAGAGTTGGGTAATGGGGAATAGTCAGGTTGAGTCAAGGTGAGTCTGCAGCGCTAATTGGGGGCTTGTGGGAAGAGTTGAGATGATCAGTTGTATAGTTAGCCAGGAGTTAGACTAGGTAGTTTTGGGCCAACACTTCCTGGCTAACTGTATGTAAGTTCGAACCGTGAAATGTCTCTGACTAATTTGAGACTTTTTCAGAGGGTTCCGGGGAGCAGAGGAATTATCCATCAGAAGTTCAAACGTCCAGGGAATTTCCCACGAGTCGGTACAAAGAGTCCCACAGCACACCTGACGAGGTTCGACCGGCCTCCAACGATCCGGACAATGGAGGAACTGGGCCATTATGTGCCCTTTACTTTCCACTAATATCAATCTTCTGTAAACCAAGACCTATGACATTAATTTGACCTTAACAGCTTCAGTTATGAAATACAGTAAATTCCTGCCTTTCGTGGGGATTAAATTCTCAAGAGGGCGCAATCGCAAATGGCGAACCTCCCTTTATCCTGGGAGTAAATTAGATAGGTTCCAAACATCCCAAAATGTGACCATTTTAAAGGAACAAATGCTTTAAAAACTAAGATTTTGAAGACACTCAAGACAATTTTACTGGAGAAATTGTTTAACAAAGCAAGAATGTAAATTTTGCCACGCTTACAGTACACATTATTGTACATTACTTCACTTGAGAGTGGAGGTGAAGGGAGTGGGCGAAGTGGCTGATGTAGACATTGATATGGGTAAAAAGGACAATGTTATCCTTGTCTACTTCGGCTTTTGCTTTTCAATTTTGTAAGGAGCACAGCAGTGTAAATCACTATATAAAAGGCAAAGCTTCTCTTCATGTTTGTATCAAGGAGCGGGATTCTCCGGTCGCCAACACCGAAATTGCATTCGGCGATCGGTCGGAAAATCAGCGTTTGCTCTGAAATCAGGGGCAGCGCCGCTTTTGCAATGCGCCACCCCCTCCAAAGCGGGGTATTCCAGAAGTACGTCGCACGCCATATCAACGGCCTCAGGACGTTGCCTGAAGCCCTCCTCCTGATACTCCGTCCCCAACCGTGGCGTGGGTCTCTCATGCTATTATTTGTCGGGAACTCTGTGTGGTAGCTGCGGACTCAGTCCAGTGCCGCCATAGTCGGGGGAGAGGCGATCCATGGGCAGGGGGGATTTTGGCAGGGGCTGGGTGCACTGTTGGCGGGTGGTCCGGGATTCGCGAGCCAGCCAAAGGCAGGGCACTATGTGGCAGGCCAGGTCCACGGACGGCCGGTGTCATGTTGCACGCCACGGCCGATGCAGGCTGCCGCCATGCGCATGTGCGGCCACAGACCCGGCAATTCTCCGGCTGTATCGGTAGCTAGAGCCGGGTGCTCCGCTCTGCCTGCCTGCTAGCCCCCAGCAAACGGAGGATCGGTCGCGGTTTTGCGTCAAATATTCGGTCATAAAACGCCACCGTTCCCACGTCAGCGTCAGGACATAGCCTGAAAATCGGAGAATCCAGCCCACGGTCTCCCACTTTACAAACCTTCAGTTGATCCAGTATTTATTACTCATCCCAAATTGCTCTTGAACTGGGCCATTTTGTTGTGGATCTGGAGTCACATGTTGGCCAAACCAGGTAAGGGTGGCAGATTTCCTTCCCGAAAGAAAATTAGTGAACCAGATGGATTTTCACAACAATTGACAATCATAGAATCATTTACAGAGCAGAAGGAGGCCATTCGGCCTATTGACTCTGCACCAGCCTTTGGAAAGAGCACCCTACTTAAGTCCATGCTTCCACCCTATCCCCGTAACCAGCAACCCCACCGAGCGTTTTGGACAGTAAGGGGCAATTTAGCATGGCCAATCCACCTAACCTGCACATCTTTAGACTGTGGGAGGAAACCGGAGCACCCGGAGGAAACCTACTCTGATACGAGGAGAAAGTGCAAACTCCACAGAGTCACCCGAGGCCAAGATTGAACCCGAGACCCTGGCGCTGTGAAGCAGCAATGCTAACCACTGTGCCATCCCAATCAATACACTTTTAATTCCAGATATTTGTTCAATTCAAGATTCACCATCTGCCATGGTGGGATTCAAACACAGGTCCCCAGAGCATGACCCTGGTCTCTGGATTACTCATCAGCGACAGTACCACTACGCCACTCCCTCCCCTCCTCCAGATTCACCAGGTGAAGGAGCTGCGCTCCGAAAGCTAGTGATTCGAAAGAAACATGGTGGACTTTAACCTGGTGTTGTAAGACTTCTTGCTGTGCCCACAACAGTCCAACGCCTGCATTTCCACATCATCCCTCCTCCTGTTCACTTTCATTTAATTTCACCAGTTCAACCAATTCTCCGTGGGCAGTTTCTTTTGATGAGACTGAAACAACTCTTCTACTTCATTTGTGGCCAGGTCTTCAAATCCCTCCCTTCGAAGTTGTGTTTCCAACTCAACATTCCAATTTCATCATCCAGGGGAACTCTGTGAAATAATTCATAGCCTCAGACCAAACTTTTTCCTGCAGACATTTATCTTTGAGTCCTTAATGTTTTTTAAAACATTCATACAATGTGGATGTCGCTGGCTAGGTCAGAATTTATTGCCCATCCCTAATTGCCCTTGAGAAGGTGGTGGTGAGCCACCTTCTTGAACTGCTGCAATCCATGTGGTTTAGGTACACCCAGAATGCTGTTAGGAGCTGGTTTAGCTCATTTGGCTAGAGCTGGTTCATGATGAAGAGTAAGCCCAGCAGCGCGGGTTCAATTCTCCTACTGGCTAGTCATTAATGAAGGTCCGCCTTCTCAACTTTGCCCCTCGCCTGAGGAGTGGCTATCCTCAGGTTAAATCATCATCAGTCAGCTCTCCTCCTCAAAGGGGAAAAGCAGCCTATGGTAATCTGGAACTCTGGCAACTTTACCTTTACTTAAGGAGGGGGTTCCAGGATTTTGACCCAGCAACAGTGAAGGAACATCATATATTTCCAGGTCAATTATGCCTGCTGCAGGAGGTTGAGATCCTTCCGAAAATCATGTTCTGTGGTTGAAGGGTCTGCTTTCATAAGATTAAAAACGTAGCTGAAACTGTTACGGGTGTCGTACACCTTAAACAATGCTATGAAGCCTGGTCCATTGATTGGGTAAGTGAGGTCATATTTGGATGTAAAAACAAAATAGCAACATCTGGATGGCTCTCTGCAAGAGACTGTGGAAGTCCAGGTAAGTGCATTATTGAGATAAGGAGAACCTTGAAAGAAAGGTTCCTTTCGTGCCCCTTGTCTCCCATGCTCTTCACATTAGCAATTGAGCCCTTGGCCATGGCGCTGAGGGATTCGGAGAACTGGAGGGATATTGTGCGGGGGGGGAGCACCGATTGTCGCTGTACATGGATGATTTGCTGCTGTACGTTGCGGATCCGGCGGGAGGGGATGCCAGAGGTGCTGAATATACTTGGGGAGTTTGGGGATTTTTCAGGCTATAAGCTCAGCGTGGGGAAGAGTGAGCTGTTCGTGCTGCACCCGGGGGGCCAGGAGAGGGAGATAGGAGAGCTCCTGTTGAAGAGGGCAGTATGGAGCTTCGATATCTTGGGGTCCAGATAGCTAGGAGCTGGGGGGCCCTGCATAGGCTAAATTTTGAGGTTGGTGGAGCAGATGGAGGAGGAGTTTAAGAGGTGGGACGCGTTGCCACTCTCTTTGGCGGGGAGGGTCCAGTCGGTTAAGATGACGGTGCTCCCGAGGTTCTTGTTTCTCTTCACGTGCCTCCCCATATTGATCCCGAAGGCTTTTTTTAGGAGGGTTAACAGGGGTATTCTGGGGTTCGTGTGGGCGCAGAAGACCCCGAGGGTGAGGAGGGTATTCCTGGAACGAGGCAGGGAGGTAGGCGGGTTGGCGTTGCCCAACTTGTGTGGATACTACTGGGCTGCAAATATGGCAATGATCCGTAGGTGGGTGATGGAGGGGGAGGGTGCCGCATGGAAGAGGGTGGAGGCGGCGTCCTGTGTGGGCCCCGCTCCCACTCCCCCCGGCAAGGTATTCTACGAGTCTAGTAGTGGTGGCTTCCCTCAAAATTTGGGGGCACTGGAGGTGGCATGGGGGGGGGGAAGTGAAGGCCTCAGTTTGGACCCCGATACGGGGCAATCACCGGTTTGCACCAGGGAGAATGGATGGTGGGTTTTTGAGTTGGCATAGGGCAGGCATCAGGCGGATGGGGGACCTTTTCCTCGACGGGAAGTTTGCGACTTTAGAGGAGTTGGAGGGAAAGTGGGGTCTCCCCCCGGGAACAATTTTGGATATATGCAAATCAGGGCGTTTGTTAAGCGGCAGGTGGCGGAGTTTCCGCTACTGCCGCCTAGGGGGGTACTGGATTGGGTGCTCTCGGGGACGTGGGTCGGTGAGGGTAGGATCTCGGCAATTTATCAGGTGATGCAGGAGGAGGAGGAGGCCTCGGTGGAAGAACTGAAAGCGAAGTGGGAGGTGGAGCTAGGGGAGGAGATCGACAAGGGGACGTGGGCGGACGCACTGGGGAGGGTGAATTCCTCCTCTTCTTGCGCACGGCTCAGCTTGATTCAGCTGAAAGTGCTTCATAGGGCGCACATGACTGGGGCCAGGATGAGCCGGTTCTTTGGGGGAGGGGACAGATGTGGGAGGTGCTCGGGGGGCCGGCGAACCACACCCACATGTTCTGGGCATGTCCGGCGTTGGAGGGGTTCTGGAAGGGGGTGGCGGGGACCTTGTCCAAGGTGGTCGGTTCCAGAGTGGAACCGGGCTGGGGGCTTGCGATCTTTGGGGTAGCATCGGAGCCGGGAGTGCAGGAGGCGAGAGAGGCCGGCATTCTGGCCTTTGCGTCTCTAGTAGCCCGGCGTAGGATTCTTTTGCAGTGGAGAGAAGCAAAGCCCCCGAGCCCGGAGGCCTGGGTTAACGACATGGCCGGGTTCATCAGGCTGGAGAAGGTCAAGTTTGCCCTGAAGGGATCGGTGCAAGGGTTCTTCCGGCGGTGGCAGCCCTTTCTCGATTTTCTGGCAGAGCGTAGAGGGTGATCAATCTCAGCAGCAACCCGGGGGGGGGTTAGGGATCTGTTAAGGGAGGTTGTTTTTGCGACTGTTTGTCTGCTACTTTTTTGCTTTTTGTATTGTTATTAATTTATTGCTTTTTATTGGAGGGGGAGAGGTGTTTTTCTTGTTTATTTTTGTATTCTGTTTATTTTATTGTTGGGAGAAAATTTGTTGTTGAAAAATTTGAATAGAAATTATTTTAAAAAAAAGAAAGGTTCCTTTCCCTCTGGCAGAAAACAATGCTCAAACCATCCTTCAAGTATCACTGCTGTAACCCAGGCATCGCCGATAGCCTCCCAAAAGACTGGCAAATTAGATTTGTTTTTCAAGGGTTTTCTGATCTATAAACCAGCATCGGTTTACATTAGTTTACATTTAAAACCAACCACATGGACACTTAGCCTGTCCAATTCAAGTGCCTTATTTCTAATTATTGAATCATTAACTGGGATCCTCTTTTGATGCTGGTGCTTTAGCCACACGATTAGTAACTTTTCCATTTCCTCCAAGTGTGGATCTCTCCTATTTACAAAAGCTAACCTAGTAGTAGGACTTATTTTTTTTCTTCAGACTGCCTAATGTGCCCAATTGTGGATTAATTGGCAGAGTATTCCAGGCCAGCATGGTAGTACTGGCATCATTTCTCAGTGTATGTAAGATTGTGACTTTTTGTGCAAATGGCACCACTTTCTTGGGATGTTTTCTGCTTGGCTCTGACCCACTCATTTTTAGTCAAGTATGTTGCTGCAACTCTACTGGAAAATACTGCTAAGAAGTTACTGTTACTGTATCCTGTAAATCACAGTTACAGATTGTTCGGGGCCTCACGGTAGCATGGTGGTTAGCATCAATGCTTCACAGCTCCAGGGTCCCAGGTTCGATTCCCGGCTGGGTCACTGTCTGTGTGGAGTCTGCACGTCCTCCCTGTGTGTGCGTGGGTTTCCTCCGGGTGCTCCGGTTTCCTCCCACAGTCCAAAGATGTGCGGGTTAGGTGGATTGGCCATGCTAAATTGCCCGTAGTGTAAGGTTAATGGGGGGATTGTTGGGTTACGGGTATACGGGTTACGTGGGTTTAAAGTAGGGTGATCATTGTTCGGCACAACATTGAGGGCCGAAGGGCCTGTTCTGTGCTGTACTGTTCTATGTTCTATGTTCTAGATGACGCATGCACAGTGGATACTTCCTCCTTGGAGAAATATTTCAAAATTACCAGCATTCATGATTTTTTAAATAATGTTTCAGGTCAGATTTTACGAGCCAAGTATTTTTTTGGAAGAAAATAGATTATAAATTGTGCAACAAATGAAAGCAGTCTCCAAATTAATGGCATGAATTTTAGTTCAGATAGATCAGAGACAGATTCCATGTTAAATAAAAACTTACATAGAGTTTCATCATTCGCCAGGCGGCGGAAGCAGTGACAGACCTGGGCAGCCTGACAGACGTCCTGATGTGATAACAGAGTGAAAATACGAATCCAGATCTCATCAGGCAAATAAAGCCATAAGTGGTCACCAATCCCTTTGCAAATCTAGGTTAAGATAAAACCAACAGAAGATCATGATCCAATGCTGCTGCTCTGCATATTAGAAACACATAATACTATTTAATGGACAACTGACGCAGGTGCTTTTTATGATGATGAGCTCAGAAAGAACTGAATAGTTTGACCTAGTTTTCCAACAAAATTATATTGTTTGACAGATCAAATTTCAAAGAATGTATGCACATATAAACAGTATCTCACATGATATTAACAATACAAGGCCTAATTTAAGATTTTTATTCATAAGTGACCGATTTTCACATTCATACAAAACAGAAGATATGTTGTTGACATGGGTTGCCGTTCTGTAAGGGAGGTTATCAATTTTCATAACATAAACAAAAATCTAATCTTATGTTACATTCTCCCCTTTTTACCATGCCTGCACCGCCTCGACCTAAAACAACAAGCACACAATCTGCTGCTGTTTCCATTAAGGCTTCTCTGCAATCAATTAAGAAGTGCAAAGGATGGCAGAAGAAGGACACGCTGCTATTCTCCTTTCAGGGAGTAATCTATCATTGTCATCAAACACAGAGAGCATTATAACCAAACCCAATTCCATCTTTAAGAAATATTTGCATTTATAGAGTGCCTTAATAAAATAATCTTTAATAATGATCTTTATTGTCACAAGAAGGCTCACATTAACACTGCAATGAAGTTACCGTGAAAAGCACCTCGTTGCCACATTCCGGTGACTGTTCGGGTACACAGAGGGAGAATTCAGGAATGTCCAAGTTATCTAACAGCACATCATTCAGGACTTGTGGGAGGAAACTGGAGCACCCGGAGGGAACCCACACAGAGGGAGAATGTACGGACTCCACACAGACAGTGACCCAAGCCAAGTATCGAACCTCGGACCCTTGCGCTGTGAAGCAACAATGCTAACCACTGTGCTACCATGCTGCCCTACAATGGCCACAGTAAATCCCAGAGCCCTTTATAGCCAATGAGGTATTTCTGAAGTGCAGTAACTATTGTGCCATGGTTGGACATGGCAACCAATTTGTCATTGGCAAGGTCCTGCAAACATCAAGGCGATAATGGCCAGATATTTTGTTTCAGGTGTTGCTTGAGGGATAAATATTGCCAAGGATACTGTAACAAGGACCCCCCCCCCCCCCCCCCCCCTTCATATATGCCATGGGATCTGTTAGATCCACTTGAAAGAGCAAATTCAGTTTAAAGTCCCCTCTGCAAGATGGTACCATCTAGTACTGCAATGAAATGTTGTTGTCAAGTTTCTGGAGTGGAAATTGAAGCCGGTCTCTTGGCTTAGACATGGTCAACACCTACTCAATATCCTCATATGTATAATTTATAACAGAGGCCTCCAGATAGCGAGACTTGGATTTCTCCCCCATAATTTAGGTGCCAAGGTCTTTGTCCCAGCTGAGATTAGCTAACTCAGCACAGAATGGGGAGAGACCACAACACTTTCTTGGTAAATACTGCTCAAATAATCACTTCCTTAAGCAGCAAAGTTCTAGGTTTCTTGTACATTATAAATGAGGAAACAATACTTGCCAGTTTGTCACAGGGTGGGAAGGCATGGTTGTTCAAACTTTCAGAGATTTCACCTAAGAACAAAACAGTACATTTCACGGCATTTTGTAATCCATAGGATGCAGCAATGTGAGAAAATATATACTCAGAACACCCATGACCATACTGTGAAGATTATCAAAAATTACAGGGAAACATAAAATGGCTTGGAAGATGGACAGATGCAGCAAATATATTGGGGGACGTGCGGGAACCCTCCCATTGTGTGTTGGGGCTTGGGGGTCACTTCGGGAGCCTCGGAGATCATGCTGCCATTTAAAAATGGCGTCTTGATCTCTTGCTACACGGAGGAGCTCTGACGAAATGGGGCTATGTGCAGCCTCAGCCTCGCGTTCGCCGTTGAGGCCCCTTATCAAATGCAAGTCACGTTTTATAGCCTAGTGGGACTTTGTTCCCATTTAGTTAAATCGCGCCCTAAGTATTATCTATTTTCAATGAAAACATATGAATGCAAAATCTGGCTCTATAGCTTCAGAATCAACAGGCGAGATTCAACTAAGCAATTTCTAAGTGTGCAATTCTCTGGAAAAAGTTCTGAGTGTGGTAGTGTGCTGGAATTGCCACGAGCTTCCTGGCGCTCGGCCCAGCGAGGCCAACAATGCAATTCAACATTAATTGGTCCACTTAAATGAGGCCTCACAGGCAACTCGACGCAAATGATGGCTCGCCAGCTGATTCGCGATTTGCGAGGACCGCACATGGTCAGCCAACCCCAGCCAGCTCGCAATAATGGCGCCAAGGAGACTGGACCCAAAATTCAGTGATGCTGACCTGGGGAGGCTACTAGACGCGGTGGA